>NC_037330.1:119956672-120306167 GCF_002263795.3 Bos taurus | reverse complement strand
CCTGTCCACCCTGCACATCTGAGCGGTGCTGGTCAGGCCCAGCTTAGGGGCACTTGGGGACACTCAAACAGCACAGATCAGGCCACCTGCCCTGGGGAGACGCACAGCAGGGAGACACGGTGCCGGGGTGGCAGGCGGCGGGGTGGGGGCTACTGCAGGCCATGGCCAGGGGAGGCCTTGTCCCCTGCCCGGTCCCCAAGGGGCCCAAACAGGCTCACGAGCGAGGGGCTCTCGCCATGAGGAGCTGGGAGCGCCAGGCCCCTGGGGCGGCCGTGAGCTTGGCCCTTCCAGGGGCGGCATGGCCTGTGGCTGGACATGGAGCGGGTGGACGGGGTGCAGGGGGCGGGGAGTGGTGAGCCCCACCTGTCTCACAGTGGTAGCCGAAGAAGCCCTCTGGGCAGACGCACAGGTAGGCCCCGCCACCGTTCTCACAGCGGCCTCCGTGCTGGCAGGGGCTGGAGTCGCAGGCATCCACCTCTGGAGAACACCCAGAGAGTCGGCCAGGGCAGCAAGGGGGTGTCTGGGGGAGGGAGGAGAGGACAGCGGGAGGAAGGGAAGGGACGGTGGGGCGAGGTCGCTGGGGGCGGAGGCGGGCAGGGGCCTGGCCCTCCCCTTGTCCTCCCTGCTGGGGTCCCTCCCCCCACAAGCCTGTCCCCGGGCACCGTCCCCACGCCCTGCTCTGAGCAGCCCAGCGTCTGTGCTTGTTGGAAACAGGTTTTCCCAGGTGTCCAGGGTATCATGAGTGTGGGTGAGGGCCCAGCACGTGGGGAGCCCGAGAGCAGCCCCTACCTGTCTCGCAGTGGACTCCAGTGAAACCGGGGGGGCACTGGCAGACAGAGGCCCCCGGGAGGTCCCTGCAGGTGCCTCCGTTTCTGCAGGGCTGTGCCTGGCATTTGTCTGTCTCTGAGGAGAGGGACACGGACATGAGGCTGCATGGCCGCTGCCCCGGGGCCTCCTGTGCCCCAGACTTCAGCTTCCCCTGCCCTCACTCTGCCCACAGAGCCTGTCGGGCCCCTGCTGCCTTCACTACCCAGGTTCTCCGGCCACCTGGCCTGCACAGGAGTGAGGGAGCAGGCTTCATGGAGCCTCCCCCCTACTCTGGCTCAGACACAGGGCTGGAATCTGCCCCCTGCACCCCACCTTCTCTGGCCCTGGGTCCTCATCCCCACCTCCCCCCGCCCTCCACCAGCCAGGGTCTGCGGGAGGCAGGGAGGAGGGTCATGGTCAGCTGTTGTCAGCTGCAGTCTGTGCTTCCGGGGGACGAGAGGCAAGTGTATCTATAAACTGCCGTCCCTGTGGACATCAGAGCCAGCAGGGGCCCGAGAGAGCAGGCAGCACCCAGCCAGACCCCAGCACAGGGAGAGGAGTGGCTGGGCAAGGGGACCGTGCTGGGGCGCTGGAGCTCAGCGGGAGCGGCCGGCCCACGGAAGGCCGGGACTGTCTTACCCCGCTCACAGTGGGTGCCTTCACGCCCTGGGCTGCAGACGCACAGGTACCCAGCGATGCGGTCCTGGCAGGAGCCCCCATGCAGGCACGGCTGGGATCGGCACTCGTCGATTTCTGAGCGAGGAAAGCCCGGGTGCCAGGCGCCGGGAGAGACCCCAAGAAAAAAGCAGTGTTGCTGCTGTTAGCAGGGATGACTTGAAGCCGGACTAGGAGGGATGCACGTGAGCTTTGACAAGAGGCTCTGGACAGAAGTCTACGACACCCCAGGTGCCGGGAGAGGCCAGCACCCGAGGAGGGCCCTGGAGGGGAAGAGACGCACCTCTGGGAAGGGGCTGGGGCTGCTCCCGAGGACCGCACCGCGCCATTGTGTAACAGTCGTGTATGAGCCCAAGACGCTTGGGGGCTGGCCCTTCATTGTGAAATATTCACGGTGGAGTTTTTAAAAGCTGGGGGTTTTGCTCCTGAAGTAACGACGTTCAGCTTAAAACAGTCTACTCTTAATGCTTAACGTGTAAGTGAGTAAATAAGAGCTACTGACAGAATGACCCCAGGGCTGGCGCCTGACCTGGGGCTAGGAGTGTCGGCTCATCTGCTCGCACGCACATCCCGCTGCTTGTGACCTGAATTTCCACGGTTATCCCCTCTGTGCCTCCTTAGTTTTAAATTTTTACCAATATGCTGGGCAATTTTGCTATTATGAACTTTATTTATAGGACATTGTGGTTAACGTACTCTTTTCTCACTCAACGTTATATTAATAAGATGTTTCTATGTTGTGGGTGGTTCTCTTCATTGCTGTGTAATATTCCTCAGGGTGATTATACCATACTTTCTCTCTCTTGTTTGGTAGGCTTTGGGGTTGGGTTTAGATTTCTTGCTGTTGAAACAAAGCTTCTGTGTCTTTCACATCTCCTGGTGTAGAGTTTTCCCTCAATTTACAATTATCCAGCCGTACAGTTGCTAGGACACAGTTTATATGAAGGGGGTCAGCTCGACAAACGACTAAACTGCCCTCAGCGTGCTTGTACCCGTTTACACGCCCTCCAGCAATTTAGAACAAACGCTGTCTGTCCACATTCTCACCAGTTTATGGGCTTTTAGACTTCAGAAGTTTTGCCAACTGAATGTGTCTCACTGTACTGCTGATTAGCATTTCGCACTTCACTGACAGAGGGAATGTTGTTTTCTACTGTGAGACTCCTACTCACGTGTCTTACCTGTTGGGTTGATTCTATATGTTTATGTGTGTGTATACATAGACACTATACATAACATGTATGTGTATATACATATATGTGTAGATAACATACATACATAAGTGAAAGTCACTTAGTCACGTCTGACTCTTTGTGACACCATGGACTCTACAGCCCATGGAATTCTCCAGGCCAGAATACTGGAGTGGGTAGCCTTCCCCTTCTCAAGGGGATCTTCCCAACCCAGGGATTGAACCCAGGTCTCCCGTATTGAAGACAGATTGTTTACCATATGAGCCACAAGGGAAGCCCAACTTTCTTAAGGCCAAGGAATTTAACTTCCTAATTTATAACTAGTCATCTTGTCCATTTTTTCCTTTTATATTTAGTTGTTTTTGTGGAATCTTTCCCTGCCTTAAGGCCAAAAAGATAGTTAACCTGCATTTCCTACACAAAACTACATAGTCAAAAAAAAACGCATTTAAGTCCTTAATACATCTGGAACTAATTGTTGGGTATGGTGAGGAGTGGAGAAACAATGTCATATTTTCTGAGTACCTAACCATTTTATTCCAGTTGTCAAGAAGATTTTCTCTGTTTTCTTACAGAAGTTTATAGTTTTAACTTTTACACTTATGTCTATAATTCATTTCATATATATAAAAATTATCATTTTGATGCTATTGTATACAGCATTGTTCCATCTCACTTTCCAAGTCTCCCCTGCTAGAGTATGAAAATATAATTGTTTCTGTGTATTGACCCTGTATCCTGTAACCTGCTTGAATTCACTTATTAGTTCTGTTGCTTCTATTGTAGAATTTCTTAGGATTTTCTGTGTGCACGATCGTGTCATCTTTACTTCTTGCCCGATAGACGTGCTGTCTTCCTTTTCTCGCCTCTGTGTGGCCTAGGATCTCCAGGACAGTGGCGGAAGGCCCTGGTGAGCGGACACCTTTGCCTGTCTGCTGATGACGGCAGGGACTCTTTCACCTGTAAGCACTTTGTTAGCTGTTGATCTTTTTCATGGATGCCCTTTGATCGGGTTAAATAAATTTCCTTCTACTCTTTAGTTTGTTAAGAATTTTAAAAATAATAGTTGAATTTTGTCAAATGACTTTTTCTGCATCTATTAAGACAATCATATGGTTTTCTCCTTTATTTTCTACTATGGTGAATTAGATTTACTGATTTTCAAAGGTTAAACTGTTCTTGACATAAATCCCTCTAGGTCAGGCTGTATTAGCCTTCTGATGTAATACTGGGTTGGATCTTAGTAATGTCTTGTTAGGATTCTGTGCTTTGCACATGAAGCATGTTGTTGGCCTGTACCTTCATTTGTGCAGCGTCTCTGGTTTCGGCACAAAGGCGATATTGGCCTCATGAGATGAGCTGAGGAGGATCCCTTCCTCCTACACTCTCTGAAAGAGCCCTGTGGATGGTGCTGTTATTCCTTCTGAAGGGTTTGACAGAACTCAGTGAGGCGTCTGGTCCTGCCGTTTCCTTTGCAGGGAGGTTTTTAGCCATGAGTTAAATCTCCGTAATAGACACGAGGCTCTTCATATTCTCCATTTATTCTGGTGTCAGTTGTATCATTAGCATCTTTCTTCACTTGTTCTACATTGTGAGATATATTGGCCTGAAGTTGTTCCCAGTATCTCCTTGCCCTTTAAATGCTCATATAGTCTTAAGTGATATCTCTTTTTATTTTGATATTGCTAATTTTTATTTTTTCCCTTGATCAGTCTAGCTAGAGGCTTATTATTTTTATTGATCCTTTCAAGGAATCAGTTTTTGGTTTCATCTGCACATGTCTTTTTTATAATTAATTATAAAAACTATGTCATTTAATCATTATTTATTGTTGATTCATAAAAATGCAATGGATTTTGTTATAACCTATATTCACCAAACATATTACATTTCCTATCATTTATAGAGTTTTCTTTTGGTTGAGAGACAACCGTATTGGCTGTAAACACTGATGTTTCTCCTCCCTCCTTTAGCGTTTTCATGACTTTGCTTTCTTCTTCTTACTTTATTGCATAGGCTATTACTGACAGTGTACTGTTGACTAGACTTGGTGATAATGGGCACCCTTATTTTGTTCTGAATTTTAAGGGGAATGTTTCTCCACTTAGGACAATGTCTATTCTAGGTTAGATGAGACCCATCATAAAACTGCCTCAGAAGCTAATTTCCTTCCTCCTTGTTGGTAGCTAGGCACGTCTGAGTCAGTTCGGCGGAAGAGCAGCTTTTCGGTTCCAGATCCTCCTCCTGTATAATGAGGGTCAGGGAACACTGGTCCACAGCTTCCTCTCCTTTTTGTTTTTGGCCTCACCATGCAGCAGGCAGAACTCCCTTGACCAGGGCCTGAACCTGTGCCCTCTGCAGTGGAAGCACGGAGCCTTAACCATGACCGCCAGGGCAATCCCATAGCCCTCTTAATGTAACCTGTCCTCATTCCTCTGTAAATATGTGGCGTGTAACTGGTGAGCTTCAGTGGAATTGTGTGTTCAGCCTAGCTTATGCCTGGTCTAAGCACATCTCCCTGTGGGCTAATGAACACCTGGGGGGCTCTGTGGGCTCTGCTATTTCTCTTTTATAAGTTTTCCCTCCAATAAGTCCTGTATTATACCATGTGGTACTAGAAAGGTGTGTGTGTATCATATTTTTATCTGGATAAGGAGTGCTTTTAAAATTCTTACTTGGTAGGAATTTGTTACTTGAATAGGTATGAATTTTGTCAAATGCTTATTATACATTCATTGAAATTCTTATATGACTTTTCTTTTAGTTGGTTAGCAAATTTTTCTAGTATCAACTATTTTTACAACAACCCAACTTAAGAATGCTGTGTGTGCTCAGTCGTGTCTGACTCTGTGGCCCCAGGGACTGTCACCCACCAGGCTCCTCTGTCCATGGAATTTTCCAGGAAAGAATACAGGAGTGGGTTGCCACTTCCTACTCTAGGGGATCTTCCTGACCCAGGAATCAAACCCACGTCTCTTGGGTCTCCTTCATCGGCAGGCTGCTGCTTTATCACTGGCATCACCTGGGAAGCCCCATTATGGTGTATAGTCTTTACAGACCATCAGATTTCTGCATGTTTTCACGTTTAATGGAGCCATAACTTTACTCTGTCCACCTGTCCATGTCTGGTGCTGGTTTAAGGTTGTCCTGGCCTTGAAGAGTGGGTGGCACACACTCTTTCTGCTGCCCAGGAGGGCCTGTGTAGCACTGCAGCAGGCTGCTTCTTGGTTTGGTGGGATTGATCCATGGACTTGTTTGGGCCTGGTGCTTCCCTGTGAGAAAACTTTGCATCCTCAGCTCTCTAATGAGTTAAGAGGTACGATTTTATGGGCTCTCTGGAGCTTCCTTGATGTCACAGTGAGTGTGATGGTGTTTTCTAACTGTCCACACCCTAACTGAATGGGTCGCTTCACTATCTTTAAAATGCCGTTTTATTACCTCACTCCTGACGTCTCTATAAGAAGTCTGGTGCCAATCTGATTCTTGTTCCCTTGTGGCTTCTTGTCCCTTTTTCTAAGGATCTCTTCCTCCTGATTTTCTTACATTTTATTGTACTGTGTCTCGTGCCTCTCTCCTCCTGTTTGACACTCTGCAGGCCCTTTCAGTCTCTGCTCACTTATCAGCTATTCCGGGAGTTTAGCTCCATAGTTGTGACATTCCAGCCTGTTTTAATTTGTGTCACTCTTGGGGGCCTGTTGCCTCGGTGTCAGCACTTACTCCCTCCTCAGAGCCCACGCCTCCTTTCTAATCTGTGAGTGTTTCCCTTCGTCTCTCTGGCACAGCTCCTTACACTGGCCTTTCAGCTCATTAGCTTCGTCTTTGTTCCCATTTACAAGGTGCATCTGCCACTCCTACTGTTACAGTTTTTCGAGCATCTTATTTCTGCCTCTTTTGAACACCACTTGTTGATTCTATTTTTACGGCCAGTGTCATGTTTCCTTTTGTGTCTTTGTCCTGCGTTTATGTTCTTCCTTATCTACGTCTCTGCTCCCAGGAGTATGTGTTGTCTGGGCTCTATCAGTGTCTCTGAGGTGCCGCATTTCTCGAGCGTCCTGGTATCCTGGCTTGTGAGCTCACGTTCCTTGGCAGTTCCCACTCCTCCTCATGGCATGTTGAGGAGAAGCAACACTGGGCCCGGGGTGGCCTCCTAGACAGTGACCTGGGGGGCTTGGAAGGACATGCGTAAAGGAGCAGGCTCGAGGCCAAGTGACCGCACCTGTGTTCTGACGCTCCACCTGAGAGGGCCGCCCAGGCCCGACACCTTGCAGGGCATCTGGGAGGGGGCGGTGTGCTCTGCGCCTCCCTTCTCTGGATGCTGTCCTGTCCCTAAACTAGTCTGCTGAAAGCTCTTTGCTTTCTGAGACCGTGTTACCATTACACAGATGGTCTGAACAGTTTGGAACGTTCCGTTTCACTTAACACACCGCTGGTGGTGCTGTCTGTAGCACCCTGTCTCCAGGTGCCTGGCTCAAGGCAGGCCTTGCCTGCAGGGCAACACCCCTTAAAAGCTTGTGGGGGCTCGTGGGTGCCTTGTTCAAATGTAGGGTCTGATCCCGCAGGCCTGGGCAGGCCTGGGAGCAGGAGTGGGACCTAAGCCCTGATCTGCCTCTGCAGGGCTCTGCCTTTGGGCTGCCTCCTGGCCTCAGCGGCTTCCTCTGCAGAGTGGGCTTGTGGGTGTTAGACCTCATGCTTTGGGCTGCTCTGAGGACCGGAAGCCCTTAGAGAAGGGTCCGGAGTGGAGGGGACCGGTCATTACCACCATCAGCACCAGGTTTTGCCCTCACTTGGCACAGAGGAGACAGAGCCCAGGGTCAGAATTGCGGCTCGTGCTTTCCTGCTCAGCCCAGGGGAGCGGGGCGTGGCCCAAGGGAGCGGGGCGTGGCTCCCCCCCCCACCCCCCCGGCAGAGGGCCCCAGTCACCGTGGCACTGGGGGGGCTCGCTCCAGACGCCCTGTGGCTGGCACACCCGGACATGGCTGGAGGCGCTTGGGCTGTAGCCTCGGTCACACAAGTACAGGGCCACTGAGCCCAGTCGGGTGCCGTTGAATCGCAGGGTGGCATGCTGCACCTCGCCGGGGGGCCCGCAGTCTACCTCTGCAAGGACAGGGCAGCCCTGTACTGCGCTGCTGGCCCCTGCCTGGCCTCCCGCTGCTCTGACCCGGGCCCCTTGCTCCCTGTGCAGCCTGTCCCAGGGTGACAGAACCGGCCCCCAGAGCAGGCTGCTCAGAGGTTTCCTTCTTCCCCTCCCTCCCCAGTCCCCTGCTGGGCCCTGCGCTGCCCCATCCTGGCCTGCTCACCTGCCTGGCACCGGCGTCCTGTGTACCCTGCTTGGCAGTGGCAGGAGAAGTCTGTGCCTAGGTCCTCGCAGGTGCCCCCATTCATGCACGGGCTCCGGAAGCAGGGCGAGGGGGCTGCAAGGGCGCGGGAACCCCATTGGCCATCACTGTCCCCACTGAGGCCTCTGGGGGCACGGGCATCCTGCCTCTCGCACCAGCTGTGCCTCGGGGCCACGGGGCTATGGAGAGCCCCCCTTACCTATCTCACAGTGCCGCCCCGAGAAGCCCGGGGGGCAGTCACACTTGTATTTGCCGATGTAGTGGAAGCAAGTGCCGCCATTGTGACAGGGACCCGAGGCGCAGGAGTCTGGCTTCCCTGGAAGCAGAGGCACCCATTGGGTAGGGCCAGGGATCGCGTGCACCCCCCTCCGGTCCCTCCCCTTGTCCCTCCACACCCTCATCAGGGGCGGTAGGGGGCTTGTGGGGTGCTCCTGACGAGCAGACGCAGGGAGCAGGGCAGGGATCCCAGGCCGGCCCCTCCCCACCCTCCCCAGGCTGGCCCGCCCGCTGGGCTCGCACCAATCTCGCAGTGCCTGCCAGTGAAGCGGTAGGGGCAGTCGCAGTGGTACTCGCCGCCCGCCTCCTTACACGTGCCTCCGTTCCTGCAAGGCCCAGAGCTGCACAGGCGCGGCCGGGCTGCCAGGGACAGACAGACAGAGAGGCTGGTTAGCTGGGTCCAGCCTCCTGGCCCAGAGTGCCCGCAGGCCAGGGCTGCTGGTCAGCACAGCCCCTGAGGCTGCTGCCCAGGGCCGAGCTCACCAGGTGCTCCCCACTTGGCTTGGGGGCCCTGTGCCCGCCGCCCCACCCCTGCACCCACTGCCCCGGCCCCCTGCGCCTGAGTCCCACCCCTGCACCTGCCACCCTCCACCCCCCTGCCCTGACCGGGCTCTGTTGGGGAAGCGCTGGAGAGCTGCCCACTGCCGCCTTCCTGCTGAGTGGGGAGCCGTGGCACTCCCACTCAGATCTGCGTGTTCCTGTGCCTGCACTGAGGGCCTTCCCTGGCCTGCGGGGTGGATGTCGCACCTTCACAGCTCAGCCAGCAGTGTAGACCCTCGGCCTGCTTGACGATCTTGGGGGGGATGTGAGGCAGGAGGGGCCTCCCTCCCATGCCCTGTGGGGCCTCACAGAACGCTTGTCCAGGTTCCAGCCACCACCCCCGCCCCGCCATGTCCCTCTGCCCCCTCTTGGGGACGCCTTGGCCAAGTGTGCAGGACCTCGGTGGCTCTGCACAGAATCAGCCTGCTCTCTGGAAAGCCCTCCTCCGCAGGGGTGTGGAGGCCGTGGGCTCTGTGGTCAGACCCCCGGGGGCCCAGTCTCAGGGCCCCGTGGGAGTGGCAGAGGCAGGGGTTCAGGTTTCAGCTCTCTGGACACGTGAGGCAGCAAGAGGGCTGGACGGGGCCCAGGTGCCAAGCCCGGGAGGACAGACGTGGGCACAGGGGCCAGGCAGCCAGCACCCTGGGCCCTGACCAGAGGATGCCTGGGTCACTGAAAACAGTCCTGAGTGCTGCTTCTCCTGCTGGAGGGACTGCTGGGCAGGCAGGGCGCGCGCAGTGACGCCCGCAGCGTATCTGCGTAGGAGCGCTTACGTTCCTACGTGGCCAAGTGTTGTAAAACGTCGACATTCTCCAGCTGCATTACGTTTATAAAGTCGACTCAGTGGACGTGAATCTGACCAACTCCAGGAGATGGTGAAGGACGGAAGCCTGGCGTGCTGCCGGCCATGGGGTCACAGAGAGTTGGACAGAACTAGCGAGTGGACAACACTGAGTTTTTTTATAAATCGGTGATTCTAAATCCCACTGGAAACACAGTGAGCAGGAGGGGAGTGCACTGTGCCGAGAGCGCTGCGACTGGCGGCAGGCGCCCCGCCCCGCCCCCCGTAACTGTGCGGAGAGCGCTGTGGCGGCGGGAGGCGGGAGGCGCCCCTGCCGTGCCCACCTTTCTCGCAGTGGCGGCCGTGGAAGCCCCGCGGGCACTCGCACGTGTAGGAGTCTTCGTGCGCGTCACAGGAACCTCCATTGAAGCAGGGGTCGGAGTCACACGGCGACGGCAGCGCTGTGGGGCAGAGGACGGTCATCCTGACGTCCTGGCCAGAACCGATGCCAGGCTTGAGTCCTCATGCTGGCTCGGAGGCCCCCCTAGAATCTCTTCTATCACATTTTTGAATTTTCCAGATTTTGCCTTTGCTCTTCCGTGAGCTGGGACTGAGTTGGGACTGAGCTGGGCTCCACAGGAGTCCTGGTATCAGGACCACCTGGTAGCACGTCACCACCGTCACACGTGACGACTCTCTACCCGGCTCACTCGGTGTCTGCACTGACACATATGCCGGCAGACATGCTTCTCCGCGGGCGCTTGTCAGGCGGCCATGTCCCGGCAGCTGAGCTGGAAGGCTCCGAGTGGCGCTCACACGTGGCTGCAGCGGGTGGAGCAGGGCGCGTGGCCAGGCTGCCCACCCCCAGGTCCCCTCGCTGCCTCCTCCTGCTGCCCCCAGGGCCTCCCAGCACCTCCCCCGCCAGCTTCCAGGCAGGCCCACTCACAGTGGCTGACGTTGTGGTCGGCGTGGCAGACACACAGGTAGCTCCCGCCGTACTCCATGCAGTAGCCGCCGTCGGGGCACTGCGTGTTCATGTTGCAGGGCGTGGCCGTGACCTCTGCACACGAGGGGGAGGCCCAGGGACCGCGTGACCCCGGGGGTGACCAGGCTGGGGTGCCCCCCACACCCGGGGCTCACCGTGCTTTCAGGGATTCTCAGGGCAGGGCAGGACGGGAGCCCCGTCCCAACCCTGGGCACTTACCAAATTCGCAGAGGAGCCCAAAGAAGCCCGGTGGGCACTGGCAGAGGCTGCTGTTGGCCCCCAGGCACCTGCCACCATTGCGGCACTCACAGCTGCTGGGGGTTCCTGCCACAGACGGAGCGGAGACAGGCCTCAGTATGGGGCCGCCCTCCTGACCACTGTCCCATAAAACCGGCTGTGCAGCCCCTCTCCCCACTCCCAGATCCTCTCCATAGGTATCCACATGCACACCCCATGGGGCCCCCAGCCCGGCGGCCTGGCCCACACGCACTTTCCCTGCAGTCGAGACCCATGAAGCCTTCAGGGCATTCGCACACGTAGCCCTGATCTGCATCCACACAGGTGCCTCCATTCTGGCAAGGGCCCGAGAGGCAGGCGTCGGACACTGGGTGGTGTCCTGCAAGAAAAGCAGTGGTCACCCAAGGCCTGGCAGCGGGCCTGGGCAGGGAGTGGGTTAACAGGGCCTTGGGCCAGAGAGGAGGCACGTTAACCTCTGTTGTTTGTGCCAAGTGCCTGGAGACTGGCCCCCAGCAGCCCTCAGCCCCGAACCCCTTCTCTGGAGCAGAAGCAGCATCTGGAGTGCAGAGGGGCCGATGGTGCACCGAGGGCCTGGCTGAGGCCAGAGGCTCCAAGTGAAATGGAGTTACTGAAATGCTCGGGGTTTTCCAGGTATCTGTCTCCTGTTGATTTCTAGTTTAATTTTGCTGCGATCAGAGAACACAGTCCTTTTCAGTTTATTGAGCTTCATTTTATGGCCAATGGGGTTGTCTGTCATGGTGGAGGCTTGCAGGCCCTGGAAGGAACATGGGTCTCTGTGAATATCAGTCAGGCTGGGTCAGCCAGCAGTGCCTCCACGTCCCTGCGTCCTGGCTGGTCTCCATACTCGTGTCCTCTGCACTGCCGAGAGGCCATCTGAAAAGCATCTCTGTTTAGCCTTAATTTCTGAAAGACGGTGTTTGTGGTGTACAGCCCTAGTGTTACAGCTTACTTCTTCCAGGGCTTCACGGGTGCCGTCCCACTGTCGTCCAGCCTGCACGGACTCGGAGGCCGAGGCTGCTGGCACGCTTGTGTCTGTCTTTTCTCTCTGGCTGCTTTAAGATTTTCCCTCTGTCGTTGTTGTTACTCAGCCTCTCAGTCGGGCCTGGCTCTCTGTGACTCCACGGACTGCAGCGCACCAGGCTTCCTTTGCCATCTCCGGGAGCTTGCTCAAACTCATGTTCATTGAGTCGGTGATGCCATCCAACCATCCCCTCCTCTGTTGTCCCCTTCTCCTGCCTTCAATCTTTCCCAGCATCAGGGTCTTTTCTGATGAGTGAGGTCTTCATATCAGGTGCCCAAAGTAGTGGAGCTTCAGCTTCAGCATCAGTCCTTCCAGTGAATATTCATGCTTGCTTTCCCCTAGGATTGACTGGTTTGATCTCCTTTCAGTCCAAGGGACTCTCAAGAGTCTTCTCCAATATCACAGTTTGAAAGCATCAGTTCTTTGGTACTCAGCTTTCTTTATGGTCTAACTCTCACATTCATACATGACTACTGGAAAAACCATAGCTTTGACTATGTGGACCTTTGTCAATAAAGTAATGTCTCTGCTTTTTAATATGCTGTCTGTCATAGCTTTTCTTCCAAAGAGCAAGCATCTTTTAATTTTATGGCTGCAATCACCATCTGGAGTGATTTTGGAGCCCAAGAAAATAGTCTGTCACTGTTTCCATTGTTTCTCCATCTATTTGCCATGAAGTGATGGGACCATGATCTTAGTTTTTGAATGTTGTTTTAAGCCAGCTTTTTCACTCTCCTCTTTCACCTTCATCAAGAAGATCTTTAGTTTCTCTTTGCTTTCTGCCATAAGGATGGTATCATCTGCATATCTGAGATTATTGATATTTCTACCAGTAATCTTGATTTCAGTCTGTGATTCATCCAGTCTGGCATTTCACATGATGTACTCTGCATATAAGTTAAATAAACAGGGTGACAATATGCAGGCTTGATGCACTTCTTTCCCAATTTTAAACCAGTCTCTTGTTCCATGTTTGGTTCTAACTTTTGCTTCTTGACCTGCATACAGGTTTCTCAGGAGGCAGGTAAGGTAGTCTACTAGTCCCATCTTTTTAAGAATTTTCCAGTTTGTTGTGATCCATACAATCAAAGGCTTTAGTGTAGTCAATGAAGCAGAAGTAGATGTTTTCATGGAATTCTCTTACTTTTTCTGTGATCTGGCAGATGTTGGCAGTTTGATCTCTGGTTCCTCTGCCTTTTCTAAATCCAGCTTGTGCATCTGGAACTCCTTGGTTCATGTAGTGGTTTTCAGCAATTTGATTTATGTTGGGCTTTGTATGGTTTTCTTCATGTTTTTCTTGACTTTTGGGTTTTCATTTTCATCAGACTTAGAAACTGTTTGGCTGTTGCTTTTTCACACTCTTTCCCTGCACCCCTTCAGCCCATCCTTCCTGCAGGGACTGCAGGGTCACACCTGCTGGGCGCGCGGCGTCCCTGCACAGGCCCCCCCTCACTGCTGCCCTCCGTGTCACCCTCTCTGGGCTGCTTGTCGAATCGTTCCCATTTCTCTCTTCGAGGCCGTTGACCTTTCCTTCTGCAGCGTCTAACCTGCTGTGAACACCGTCCAGTGTTTTCTTTTTAATCCAGATATTATGTTCTTCATCTCTAGAAACTTCTTTAATATATTCTGCTGCTGCTGCTAAGTTGCTTCAGTCGTGTCCGACTCTGTGCGACCCCATAGACGGCAGCCCACCAGGCCCCGCCGTCCCTGGGATTCTCTAGGCAAGAACACTGGAGTGGGTTGCCATTTCCTCCTCCAATGCATGAAAGTGAAAAGTGAAAGTGAAGTCGCTCAGTCGTGTCCGACTCCTAGCGACCCCATGGACTACAGCCTACCAGGCTCCTCCATCCATGGGATTTTCCAGGCAAGAGTACTGGAGTGGGGTGCCATTGCCTTCTTCCTTAATATCTTCTACTTCTCATTATGTCTTTTCCCTCAACACTCTTGAACATATGGCACATGCATGTTCATGATGGATGATCAAACATTTATGTTTGCTGATTCTCTGGCCATCTCTGGCCACTATTTCTTTATATCTATTTTACTTCTGGCGGTAAGTCATATACTCTTAACCTTTTGTATGTCTGGTAACTTTTGGGTGGGTATTCTGGGGTCCTGGATTCTGTTACATTCATCTAAAGAGTTTAGGATTTTATTCTGACATATGGTTAAATTCATTTATTTTAAGTTCAGTTCAGTCAGTCAGTTGTGTCTGAATCTTTGCGAACCAATGACCTGCAGCATGCTGGGCCTCCCTGTCCATCACCAACTCCCGGAGCTTAATCAGACTCATGTCCATGGAGTTGGTGATGCCATCCAGCCATCTCATCCTCTGTTGTCCCCTTCTCCTCCTGCCTTCAATCTTCCCCAGCATCAGGGTCTTTTCCAACGAGTCGGTTCTCACATCAGGTGGCCAAAGCATTGGAGTTTCAGCTTCAGCATCAGTCCTACCAGTGAATATTCAGGACTGATTTTCCTTTAGGATTGACTAGTTAGATTTCCTTGCAGTCCAAGAGGCTCTCAAGAGTCTTCTCCAATACCACAGTTCAAAAGCATCAATTTTTCAGTGCTCAGCCTTCTTTATAGTCCAATTCTCACATCCATACATGACTACTGGAAAAACCATAGCTTTGACTAGACAGAGCTGTCTGGTCCTTTCAAGCTTTCTTTTCAGTTTTCTTGGGGCAGATCAGACCTGCCATTAGCTTAGCACGTATTCATCCCCACCACTAAGGTGATACCACTGGGTACTCTACTCAGTACTGGCCCTGGGTATGAAGAGCTTGCTCCACTCTGGCTGGTAGGAGTGGGCTTGAGTTTCAGTAACTGACACCACTCCCAGTGGTTCTTCCCCAGCCCAGCAGCTCTCACCCCACCCAGATTCAAGGGGTCTCAGGGCAGCTGTCCAGGGCTCATCTCCCGCTTTCTCCTCTTCCCTCCCCGCGGCCCCCCCCCCCCCCCCCAGCAGCTCTGTCCTTGTTGGTGGCACCAGCACAACCTCCAGGCACTGAACTGGGATCTCTGCTCCTTGACTCAGAGACTCAGAGGAACTGCTGGAGTCTGGAACCCCCTCCCCACCCACAGGGCAGCCTGGCAACGGCTCTGATGCAGCCTTGTGGCAGCTGTGGGTTCCACCCCGCTTCCTCCTCCTCTCCCAGGAATGAAGTTCCTGGCTTTCAGTTGTCCAGTGGCTGAGAGCAGGTGTTTCCTGTGCCTGGTCTGGTTTTGTTGTTGAGAGTGACAGGGAGAGTCCCAGAGCGGCTCATCCTCGTTGGCCAGAAGCAGAAGGCTTGACAGTCTTTAGTCTGGTTTTTGGCCAGCTTCCTCTGTGCCAGCTTCCTCTGTGCCTTGAAGTGTGGCTCCAGAGCTTGTACTGGGGTGGATGCATTAGTGGCTGTTCCTCACAGTTTGCTTTTATTAGCATTATTCTTTGTACAAACGTGATTTCTTTGTAAAATCTTCTGAAATCACTTTATCTGTTTTCTGACATGAGTTTAGTTAAGTACGCTGATGCTCGGATGCCAGTCGAGGCCGTCCTGTGACATCACGATGATTTCGGGCAGCAGGTGGGGCTGCCACCTGCCCACCCTCTGCACTGTGAGGCCTCGCCGTCCCCTGGGGACACAGCCTGCCCTGCGCGTGGCCTGCTGGCCACAGACCAGTGGAGGGCACCGCGCCCACCTGCATCTTACTTGTAGCAAAACCTCACTTCCTTCTTAAGTTTTTAGACTCAAAGTAAATCTGATGAGTTTGTCTTGAGCACCCCCCAACCCCCGGGGAGATGGGTGCACAGCTATTGCTGGCTCGGGGGTGGAGGCCCTGGGAGGTCAGGGGATGTCAGATGCTGAAGTCGTAATTTATTCTGTGGGTCATAAAATCGAGTTGGTCTTTTAATTGAGTCCTGTTGTCGTTCAGTTGCTCAGTCACGTCTGAGACTTTGTGACCGCATGGCCTACGGCATGCCAGGCTTCCCGTCCTGCACTGTTTCCCAGAGTGTGCTCAGACTCAAGTTGTTTGAATCAGATGCCGTCCAACCATCTCATCCTCTGTCGTCCCCTTCTCCTCCTGCCTGCAATCTTTCTCAGCATCAGGGTCTTTTCCAATGAGCCGGCTCTTCACCTCCAGTGGCCAAAGTATTGGAGTTTCAGCTTCAGCATCAGTCCTTCCAATGAATATTCAGGACTGATCAGAACTGACTTTAGAATTGACTGGTTGGATCTTCTTGCAGTCCAAGGGACTCAAGAATCTTCTCCAACACCACAGTTCAAAAGCATCAATTCTTTGGCACTCAGCTTTCTTTATAGTCCAACTCTCACATCCATACATGAGTACTGGGAAAACCACAGCTTTTACTATACAGACGTTGGTTGGTAAAGTCTCTGCTTTTAATGTGCTGTCTAGGTTTGTCATAGTTTTTCTTCCAAGGAGCAACCAGCATTTAAAACAACATGCAATAGAACAGAAGTGAGCAGACTTCATCACGTGTGGTGGAGATCAGCCCAAGGTTTGTTTCCTTGCACCGGAGGGCTCTGGGGCAGGAAGAAGGGGCAATAAACAGCCTAGAATCTGCTGAAGGGGCGGGGCCTGGGGAGTGTGGCCATCCGCCTGAGAGAGGGGAGCAGACTTCCTGGGCCTCATCCAGCATGTGCACAGCAGAGCCCAGACCAGAGCCCACCTCCAGAGGACGAGGGGGCAGCTGACCCCGTCACCCATGGGGAGCTGCGACACGGCCATTACCTGTCTCACAGCGAGGTCCCTCGAAGGGTTCTGCACACAGGCAGGTGAAATTCCCCACCAGGTCGACACACGAGCCTCCGTTCAGGCAGGGGTCAGAGCTGCACTCGTCCACGTCTGCGGGTGGCAGAGGTGGGAGCTCGGCTGCACACCAGCCTCTGACCACCCAGCACCTTGCCCCACTGGCACCCCGCCCCGCCCCACAGCCACCAGCCGAGGGCACGCTCACCTGTCTCGCAGGCCGCCCCTGTGTAGCCGGCTGGGCACACGCACGCCGCGGCGCCGCCCTCCGCCCGGCACCAGCCGCCGTTCTGACACTCTCTGTCATCGCACGGAGACTCTGCTGTGAGCGCAGTGTGCACGGCCATGGGGCTCCCGGCTGTGCGGCCCGGTCTCCCTCTGAGCCCCACCCTGCACTGCGGGCTGCACACGGGTGGCCCTGGCAGTCTCCAGGGGGCAGCGGGCCCTGCAGTCCAGGGCCGTCCCCGGCCACTGGCACTGAATGCTCATCTGAACTGGGTTTATCCCAGCAGATGGCAGGGGCACGGGCATGAAGGGGCCCAACTCCCAGCCTCCTGGGGCGTCCCTGTCTCTGGGACCCTGACCTCACCAGAGCAGGGCTGGGCGCAGGTGGGAGTGGGGAGACTCGAGGCAGCCAGCGCCCACGTCCCTGCTGGACGCTGCCTGGTGCCCCTGCTGGCATGGACTCTGGATGCCGAGGCAGGTCTGGAGACCAGGGAGCTGTTGGGGGCCCGGGCCGCTGCTGCGGGTGTTGCTGTGCTGGCCACGGAGAGGCCAAGGCTCAGGACTGCCGGCGCTGCCCCAAGGCCCCCAGGGCCCTGCTGGCCTGGATACGTGTCTACACACCAGAGTCAGAGACTTGGAAACATGCCCTGTGGCCCTAAGTATCCATTAGAAATGTTTTTCTAGCTGAGACACTGGTGAGGCTGTTACCCGCACCCGTTTGATTTAACAGTGTTGTTTCCAAATAACAGTTCATATCCCTGAAGGTCTAGGGGGAGTGTCTCTGGCTGAGCCGATGGGGGTCAGGGGCCGCCATGCGCTGATCTTAAGGGCTCCATCTCTTGGGCTCCCCTAGCAGCCTCCCGTGGTGAAGCTGGGGGTGTGCACCATCACTCAGCAAACCGCAGTGCGAGCTGCAGCTTGGGAGCAACAGGAGGCTCTTGAGAAAGACCTCAACCCACAGCCAGGCCACGAGAGCCCCAGGGTGGGGAGGAGCAGATTCCACTCCTGCCAGGAGCCCTTGGGGTTGAAGGTTTGGGGGCACAGGTCCTAGAGTGAGAGGGTCTGGAAGCAGGCCCTGCCCTGTTCCCAGGCCTCACAGGGCTGAGTGCTGTGCTCAGTGCTCCTGCCGCGCCCCGAGGCCCCTCCTCTGGACTCTGGGCTCCTGCAACCCCCTCCCCCACCACCTCTCTGGCCACCCGCCTCTGGGGCAAGGCACGTGCAGCATGCTGACCTGATGCCCCTGCCCCCCAGGTCTGGCAGGACCGTTCCGGGCGCCCTGTGGCCCCTGGCGCGTGGGGCCGGGTGGGCTCCTCTTACCTGTCTCGCAGGTGGGTCCCCTGAAGCCGGCAGGGCACTGGCAGCTGAAGCTGTTGACGCCGTGTGTGCAGGTCCCACCGTTCTGACACGGGTGGGAAGCGCACTCGTTCACATCTGGAAAACGGGGCGGCTGGAGCCTCAGTGGAGGGACGCCTGGGAGGACGGGGCCCGCCAGGGCTGGGCGGTGCTCACAGCCGTGGAGCTGCCCAGGACACGGGGACAGAGACCCTGGGCCGCAGGTTGTGGCCCCTCTGGGGCGGGGCGGGGGTGGGGTTCCTCCTGGGGCTGGTCCCTCCAAGGAGCGGGATATGGGCGTGTCCTGCAGAAGCTCACCCAGGTGGCACGTCCTCCCCGTGAAGCCTGAGAGGCAGGAGCAGGTATAGGAGGGGTTGCCCGTGACGCAGTCGTCAATGCACTTGCCGCCGTTGAGGCAGGGACGCAGTGTCTGGCACACGGAGGCTGCGGACACATGGAGGGCAGAGCGTCAGCCCCGCCCGGGGTCTCTCCTGGGGGAGGTGCTGCGCTGTCCGCAGCTGCCTAGAGAGCAGCCACGGTTTCCCTGGCCTGGGGGGACAGGCAGCCAGCAGAGCTCAGCTTAGGGGACCCCACGCTCTGCAGGAGCAAGACACGGAAACCCACCATGACTAAGCACACTCGGGGAATCCCCTGGCAGTCCAGGAGCTAGCACTCTGCGCTTTCACTGCTGGGGCACGGGTTCAGTCCCTGGTCAGAGAACTAAGATTCTGCAAGCTGCATAGCTTGGCCAAAAAAAGGACCCCACGCACACACGGGCAGGTACAGGAGCGTCCCAGGGTTTCTGCTCTCCCAATACTAGGAGGGACCCAGGGACAGCTGGCTGGCGTTCAGAGATGGGGGGACGTTCCTGGAAGGGCCCTCTGGTCCTGAGAGCCACGGAGGGTGTGGGTGTCTCCGAGGCCCGCCCCTCCCCGCTGGCCATTCTCCAGCTGCCCGGGCACTCAGGCGATGGGGGGCTCGGCTGCCCTGTGGCAGTTGCTGGCTGGCTGCCTGAGCTGATTCTGGGCTGGCCCTTCTGCCCGGTGTGGATGCTTGGCCTCTCAGGGGTAGATGCCCCACCTCTCAGGGGTGGGTGCCCCGCCTCTCAGGGGTGGACCACCCTCCCTTCCTGGTGACCCACCCTCCCTTCCTGGTGACCCCAACTGATGGGTACAGGCTTCATCTTCTGGGCCTGAGGTGTGCTGGGGACCCCAGGAGACTGGTCCCCTGCACCCCACCCTCATGGCACTGTGCTCCTGGGGCCTCTCCGCCTGTGAGTTTTGGGGGCCCAGCAATGCTCCCCCCATCTGCTGCCCACAGAGGCCTGGGACGGGGGAGAAGCATCTCCACGTGGGAACAGGGTGCCCGGAGGACGAATGCACCCTCTTCGGAGGACCCCACTCCTCAGGGTCAGAGCCTGCAGCCTCTGCAGGGCAGCACGTATCTGCCCACCCCTGCTCACCCACCTGCACCCACACTGTGCTCCTCAACCACCACCCAAGCCCCGGTCTCTGGCAGGTGCCAGACCTCTCTGCTGCTTGCCCACAGGATGGGGACTGAGTGGCTTCTCCACGCCCTGAACCCCCACCATCCTGAGCCAGGTGGAAGGGGCGGGGGCCGTGCTGTTCTCCTGGGGCTGCAGGAGGGCTTTTCACCCCCAGGGCAAGGGGCGAAACCCCCATGCTGACTCTTACTTGGTGCCCTGCTGAGCCGGTGGACTCGGGCTCTCTCACCAGGGCTGTGTCCAGGCCTCCGTGCAGTGAGCGCCTGCCCCCGCAGTTCCCCCCGCCGGGTGCGCGCGCCTGCCCCCCTCCCAGCCCCACCCCGGGTGCGCGCCTGTCCCCCTGGAGGGTCTGGGGGCTGCTCTGTGCTGGGTTCGTCCTTGGAACAGCGCTCAGGAGACAGCGCCTCTCTGTGCCCTTGGTCCCCATGGGAGTGGGAGGTGGTCTTTGCGGGGGCGGGGCGGGGGTCCGAGCACCTGGCTCACCGGCCCCAGGCTTGGCGGGGGCAGTGATCAGCAGCCCTCCACGGATGCTGGAGGGGCTGAACCAGTCGTCTGAGCCCCGCCCCGCCCCGCCCTTGCCGTTTATAAGTAGGTTTACAGGAGGGTCTGCAACTCAGGGTCACACGGTTGGGGGGATGTGTGTGGCGGGAACACACACTTCTGTGGTCAGTCCCGCTGTTTCCACTGGCCACGTGCTCGACCCTGGGGTGAACCCTGCTCCCATCTGCTCTGAGTTCCGTCAGGGGACCCGCCCACCCCGCCCAGCACCAAGTCCCACCAAGAAGCAAGGCTGGGAAATGGGTGGGAAAAGAACTGCTCCCAGGGTTCCCGAGGACACAGGCGTCCACGCAGGGGCGCTCAGGACGCCCTGGGTGGACTTTACCTCCACGCCTCCCGTTTACACCGCCAACCGAGGTCTCCAGCAAACCTCCCCTACCCCACGGCAGAGGCAGGAAGTCTCTCGGGGGTGACTGAGGCTCGGGTGAGCCCGGGCGCGGGGAACCGAGATGGCCAGAGTCACGCGTTCGCAGGGCGGCGCCCGGGGCGCCCCTCGTGTCCTTACCAGCCACCCCCCAGGCCCCGCCCCGCCCCGCCCGCCACCCCAACGCTCGCTCCATCCTCTTACTTGTATGGCCGCAGCCCCCCACGCGCACCTGGGCATCATCGATTCTGAACGCCCAGCGCCCGGGCACGCCCACGTTGGTGGTGGTCTCCACCTCCGCCATGTCCGCTGTGCGCGAGCCGGGGATGCTGAAGTAGCGCTGCCCGTCTCCCGCGTTGAAGCCGGCCTGGGGGCGGTTTGGAGAAGGAGGGCGGGGGCGGGTTGGGTCTGCAGGTCTCCCCAAAGCTCCCAAGGCCCGCCTCCCGCGTGGTTGCCTCGAGCTGGGAGCGTTAAAGGGTCAGGCGTGTCCGTGCCACCCTGCCTCCCAGCCGGGCCCACCCTGCCTCCCAGCTGGGCCCACCCTAACCTGTGGTTCCTCCCGTGCTGACCTTGTGGTGTCCTGGCAGCCCGCTCCCCGCCCCACCCCACCCCTGCCCCGCCCCTTCCTGCTCTCTCCTGGGCTTCTGGGCCTCCCCTGGGGCCGGGGGCCGGTGTGATCTTAGAAGAAACTAGAGAGCCGGGAGGAGAGGGCGCTCTCAGACCCTGGGCGGGTTGCACTTGACCGCCCTGCATGCCTGGGATTTTCTGCTGGCCACTGACCCTCAGACCAGGGCCGTTGGCCAGGCCACCCTGGAGCCGCGGGGCACACAGAACTCTGTCCTGGGGGCAGCTAGCGCTGTCAGGCTGGCTGTGTGGGCCAGGACAAGTGCCTCCGGCCGGGAATATTTCCGGTTCTGGCCATGAGAGGCCCTGCCCTGGGTGTGTGTGGGGGGAGGGGCAGCTGCCTGCCTCTCCAGCTCGTGATAGCCCTGGCGGTGGGGAGCAGGGCCCCTACCTGGGCCGCTATGCCCCCCAGGCCGCTGGCATTGCCCCCGCTGCTGGCGTGTGTGCCCGTGGTCCACGTGATGGACTCGTAGTTGAAGATGGTGAAGGAGAGCGTGCCGTCTGTGATGAGCACCGTCTGGAACGTGTTGACCTGCAAAGAGGGGCTTGAGTGGGGCCTGAGCCCCCGGCCCACCCAAGACCTCGCCCCCATGGGCCTGACGCCTGCTGAGGGCCTGAAGCCCACTGAGGGGTGTGGGGCCCACAGACGGTGAGAGCAGGCCCTGTGCCTGCTGGCCTGGGGGCACTGAGGGGTCGTGCCTGCTTGACCAAACCCACAAACCACCGTGTGTGGAATGAGCAAACATGTAAAAAGAAAAAGGGGAAACAAGGAAAAGCAGTTTTCCTCATTAAGTTTCTTGATTTTCATGGAATCCTCCTCCATGAAAATATACAGAGAGGTTCTATTTCAGATTGGGCAGAGTGAAACTGTTTAAGAAAAGATCGCGGGACAAATAAGAAACACGGAGAAACTTAGCTCAGGAAAATAAACCCCCATCAAGTCAGGTTTTAAAGGAAACCATCAGCGCCCGGGGAGAAAGTATAGGCAAGTACCAGAGCGTCTCACGAAAGGATTTCTAAGCCTGACGTTTGTTAACTGCAAGAACCAAAAAGGAGATTTGTACATTTGACTCCAAAAAAGTGTCATAAGGTCGAACCAAATGACGAACAGTGAAGTGAAAAGTGTTTTTACAATACGCGTGGCAGAGGCACTGGCGGCGTCTTTAATGCAGCTAGAACTTCCTTGAATCAATGAGAAAAAGAACAGAAACATTACAGAAAAACCGGCTAAGGATACGCACAGAACATCACAACAGAGTGCAAGTAGCCGATGACTCACCATTGCTAGAAATCAACGGTGTGTGAAGCTAGAAAACCCTGTGTGGGCGGCAGGCAGGGACTGGTACTGTGTGTGGCCGGGTGCCGGGCTGCGGCATTTCACCAGCCTGTGGCTTTCGCGAGCGTGACGGCACACTTTTAGCAGAGATTAGATTTCTGCGGGCAGCCATTTCCCTTCTAGTGCTGAGTGCAGGATCTGACTTCACGACCCACTGGGGGCTGTGCAGCACCTTTGGGGGGACGCCCGAGGGCAGTGCCGCCACGCTGAGGGGCACGCACGCGGGGAGCCCCACGGCGAAAGGTGACCCGGAGACCGAGTGCTCGCCTGCAAGAAGGCAGACTTAGTGCTAGGCCTTGGGAGTCAGGGAGGAGACGGGCTGGCTGCTGGCTGGCGTGGGGGGACGTCTGGGGGGCAGGACCCCGGCTGCTGAGACCGGTGGGGGGCCCTGCAGGCTGGCAGGTCCAGGCGTCTGAGGAGGACAAGGCCGTGCCTGAAGCCGGACTATTACTTTCTGTGGACCCACCTGCTCCTGCAGCTGCCCCTGGGGAAGAGGGCTTCCTGCCTCCCAGCTCCCAGACCAACTTCCACCCCAAGCCCAGAGTCTCGGGTCCCTGTCTCACAAGACAATCATTTTGGAACAGACTGGGTTTGCAAAGAGGAGAACGTCCGCTCAGGAGGGACCCTGGGCACCTCCTTCGTCCCAGGCGGAGAGGTAATAGGTAAAATGACTCTGCGGAGGTTAAACTATAATCAAACTCGTAGAAGAACAGAGAATGCAGAGTGCCCGCAGGAAGCGCTCACACAGCAGCAGACCCTAGGTGGCTCCGTGTGCTCTCTGTCCTGTGGCTCTGTATACAAGAGCACCTGCTGAATGGCTCTGCCTGCTGCCGGGGTTGTGGATGCTTTTCTTTTACCTTTTGTTAAAAAGACATTTTTCTTACAAACTAGTGCAATGGCAGCCCACTCCAGTACTCTTGCCTGGAAAATCCCATGGGTGGAGGAGCCTGGTGGGCTGCAGTCCACGAGGTCACTAAGAGTCGGACACGACTGAGCGACTTCACTTTCACTTTTCACTTTCATGCACTGGAGAAGGAAATGGCAACCCACTCCAGTGTTCTTGCCTGGAGAATCCCAGGGACGGGGGAGCCTGGTGGGCTGCCGTCTATGGGGTTGCACAGAGTCGAACACGACTGAAGTGACTTAGCAGCAGCAGAGATAAGAAGAAACAAAGGTAAAAAGAAAAAAAAGAAGAAACAAAGGAAGTATAGAAATGTTAATGGGCCGTTTGTAAACAGAAGTTCACTCATGTGATATTTCTTTTGTAGTAATGTTTACAGAAAGAGCGCACATTTCCTGATTCGCCGTCATGCTCCTGTTAAAACCCCCAACAGACCATCTGCAACCCGGGTATGTGAGCTGCCGTGCCAGGGCACTTGGCCTTTTCTTGGATGCAGGTGGTTTCCAGGAGGCTGGGAAGGTCCCGTCTCCGCCATCCTCCAGCCTGGCCCTGTGACCTGGGCAAGTGGCTTCTGTCCCTGAGCCCCACTGTCCCCTCTGGGCATGGCACGGGGATGACATCCAGCCCAGCCCAGCAAGGCAAGGGCCTGGAGGGAGACCCTGGGCCCCAGAGGGATGTCCACCCCCCCAGGACGGAACACTCACGGGGGAAGACGCACTGCCTCCGAAGAAGGTCACGCGATACCAAGTGGCTACGAACACCCAGGTGGCTGAGAAGCCCGGGAGCTCGGGGAAGTAGCGCCTGACGTCCGCCGTGGCTCTCCGCAGCGTGGCTGCGTCCGTGGCCTCCCGGAAGTACACGTCCCCTGCACGCCGGTTGTCCACGTCTGCCCAGAAGGCCGCTACCACGCAGCGGTCCTTGGCAATGGGGAAGGCCACAGGGGTGAACTGAGAAACCTCCTTCAGGAAGGAGATGATCCCGTTGTTGTTCACCTGTTGGGGCAGAAAGCGAGAGAGGCCAAGCCTCAGCCACCAGGCAGCCCCTGAAGCTGAGCCAGCCTTGGGCAGGCATTCCTAGGATGGCGACAATTCCTGGTTCTTGACCTGGGGCCCCCAGGCCTGCTCCATCCCCTCCTGGGGTGCAGGCTCTGACCTGTTTGCTGCCGATGCTGCCCGGCCTGGGGCTGTCAGTGTGGGGTGGGGAGCCTCCAGCGTGTGCCCTGGGTGTGGGAGGGTGGGGGGCTCAGACCTGCCCAGTGGCCCTAGCTCCTTGGTCCGACTTCTGACAGGGGCTTCAGAAGGGCAGGGCAGACTCTGAGCAGGTCTGCAGGGGCGAGAAAGAGGCCAGGGGGTGGGAGGGCCTCAGTGGCCAGATGGGGACGCCTGTGCTCAGGACGCCTCACAGTGGACCCAGGAGGTGGGGCGGCGTCTTTGTGGTCAGACATGAGGGGGTCCGGTGCTAACCCCACGTTCTCCAGCTGTGCAGCCAGCAGGCAGGTTAGCCTTGCCTCTCTCTGCTCTGGCTTTTCACCTGTAGGACGGTGTGAATACTGAACTGGCCTGGGCTGGGCAAGATGAGTGAATTAATGACCACAGAGTATGCTGTCAACCCGCATGACCTGTCCTGGGAAACTTAGGTCAGAACTGTGCTTTTAGGAACAACCCTTGGGGTGAGGGCAGGCCCTGTGATCCACATCAACCAAAAACGCTAATAAATACACCTCGGAAAGGCAGCAAAGAGTGAACACGGGAACGCGTTTCGATTCCAAGCTTCGGACAACAGGAGACTGGAGGTGAGCCCGGTATTTGAGGCGAGGGCGTCTGCAGCTGTGGGAGCAGCAGAAGCAAGCCACCCCTGAAGTTCTGTAGCCTCATGGAGGGAAAGAGACACACGCCAAACCTCAGAGCCAGCTCTAGGCGAGGGGTCTGGTGACCCCACATGAGGCTGGGGCGGCTGAGGCCCCCGTCATGATCAGGGTGAGCCCGAAGTGGATGGTCCCCAGGCAGGCACTCACCCCACCTTCCCTTCACCTGGGCCATCCAGGCACTGCAAGCCCGGGGCTAAGATTAAGATGGCTTCTGACAGGGAACCAGGTTCTTGGCAGGAGTAAAGAAAAACTCTGCCTGGAGGAAAATGGCATCATCTGAGGCCTTGAGTTACTCCTGTAAATATTTGCCCAAATACAAACTCCAGGACACAGTCGAAGATGATCAGGCAGACAAGGAAGTGAGAACTGCTAATAGGAATAAGCAGAAGGAAGAGGGACAGCAGAAACTGGAATTACCAGACACGCACTCTAAAAGAGCAAACTTTACTATATTCAGAGAAATAAAGTGCGGGTTTTAAAGTTCCATCAAGAGACAAGCCAAAATAGTCTTGAAAAAGAATACCAACATTGCAGGATTTACACTTTCTGGTTTCAAGACTGACTGCAAAGCCATGGTAATCAAGACAGTGCGGCACCAGCACAAAGAAGGCAGACAGATGAGGGGGCACAGAGAGCCCAGAAGGCAGACAGATGAGGGGCACAGAGAGCCCAGAAGGCAGACAGATCAGGGGGGCACAGAGAGCCCAGAAGGCAGACAGATCAGGGGCACAGAGAGCCCACAAGGCAGACAGATGAGGGGCACAGAGAGCCCAGAAGGCAGACAGATGAGGGGGCACAGAGAGCCCAGAAGGCAGACAGATGAGGGGGCACAGAGAGCCCAGAAGGCAGACAGATGAGGGGGCACAGAGAGCCCAGAAGGCAGACAGATGAGGGGCACAGAGAGCCCAGAAGGCAGACAGTCAGGGGGCAGCACAGAGAGCCCAGAAAGAAGCCTCACATACATGGCCAGGTGATTTTCAAGGGTGCTAAGACCATCTGATGGAGAAAAGACGATCTTTTCAACAAACGGGACTGGGAAAACTGGATATTCTTCTGCAAAAGAATGAAATTAGATCCCTCCCTAACACCATTACAAAATTAACTGAAATGCATCAAGGGTCTATATATAAGAGCTAAAAATAGAAAACTCATTAAGAAAATGTAGGGCAAAAGCTTCACGACATTGGCTTTGGCAATGACCTCAAAGGCACAGGCAACGAAAGAAAAAGTAGACAAACTGGAATTCATCAAAATTAAAAACATTTTGTGCATCAAAAGATACTATCAGCAGAGTAAAAGGCCCCCCACAAAACAGAAAAATACTTTCGAATAATATATTTAATAAAGAAGGACTAAAGTAGTGAAGGTAAAATTAAAACTTGCTCTTAATTGATCTAACAGACAACAGTCTCTCTAAAATAATAAAACCAATAATGGATCCAATCATATGATATGTAAAAGGCGTGACAGCAACGACACAAAGGAGAGGGGTGATGAGCATTGTTTTGCTGTTACAAAGGCATCCACGCTCCCTGAGAAGTACTGTAGTGTCATTTGAACATATACTGGGACTAGTTGTCTTAACATAATTAAACAAAGAAGTCATTAGATTGAGGTGGCCCAATGTCTTGGCAGCCTATGTAGGCAAACCAAAACCTAAGCATGGCTCAAAATCTGCAAATAACACAATGTGATACATACATTAATAAATTGAGGAATAAAAATCATATGATCATTTCAGTAGATGCAGAAAATGCTTTTGACAAAATTCAAGACAAAGAATTCCCCCATATTATTCAATACAGTATTTGGAAGTCTTAGCCATAGCAATCAGACAAGAAAAAGAAATAAAAGGAATTCAAATTGGAAAGGAAGAAGTAAAACTGTCACAGTTTCCAGATGACATGATACTATATATTAGAAAATCCTAAAGATGCCACCAAAAACAATTAGAACTAATAAATTGACTCAATAAAGATGAATGTTACAAAATTAATATACAGAAATCTGTTGTGTTTCTATGCACTGACAATGAGCTATCAGAAAGAGAAGTTAAAACAACCCCCTTCATAGTTGCATCAAAAAGAATAAAATAGGCAGGAATAAATCTAATCAAGGAAGTAAAAGATCTGTACTCTGAAAACTATAGGACACTAATGAAAGAAACTAAACACAACACAAACAAATGGAAAGGCATACTGTGCTTATGGATCGGAAGGATTAATATTGTTAAAATAACAATATGACCCAAGGGAATCTACAGATTCAGTGCAATTCCTATCAAAAAAGCAATGGCAAATTTCACAGAACCAGATCACATAAATCTAAAATTTGTATGGAAACACAAAGGACTGTGAATCACCAAAACAATCTTGGAAAGAACAAAGGTCTAGGTTTCAAACACCCTGATTTCAAACTACACTACAAAGCTACAATAATCAAAGCAGGATGGCCCTGGCACAAAAGCAGACACTTAGATCAATGGAATAGAATGGGAGTCCATAAATAAATCCACACACACACGGTCAATTAATCTACAACAGAGCAGGCAAAATATAGAGAGAAGACAGCTTCTTCAATAAATGATGCCGGGAAAACTAGACAGCTACCTGCGAATGACTCAACTGGACCACTTTCTCACACCATATATAAAAATAAACTCGAAATGAATGAAAAATTTAAATGTAGGGCCTGAAGCCATAAAACTCCTAGAAGAAAACACAGGCAGTATACTCTCTGACATCAGTCTTAGCAATTCTTTTCTGACTCTGTCTTCCCAGGTAAGGGGAAAAAAGCAGAAATAGACAAATGGGACTCAAACTAAAAAGCTTTTACACAGCAAAGGAAAGTATAGGCAGGATGAAAAGGCAGCCTACTGAATGGGAGAAGATACTTGCAAGCTGTACATCCAACAAGGGGGTTAATATCCTAAATATACAAAGACCTCATAACTCAGTGTTGACAACAATCAAACAAAAAAGAAAACCAGATTTAAAAAATGGGCAGAAGACTTGAATAGATATTTTTTTAAAGAAGATATACAGATGACCAGTAGACACATGAAAAGATGCTCAACTTCACTGATAATCAAATAAATTAAAACCAAAATGAGTTATCACATCACACCTGTCAGAATGGCTATTGTCAAAAACACATAAAATTTATATTTTGGTGAGGATGTGGAGAAAAGGAACCCATGTGTACTGTTGCTGGGAATTTAAATTGATGCCGCTACTATGGAGAACAGTGTGGAGGTTACTCATAAAATTAAAATAGAATTACCATATAATCCAGCAATTACACTTTTGGGTATTTTCCCAAAGAAAACAAAAGTACTAATTTGAAGATAAGTGCAGCCTATGTTCACAGCAGCAGGATTTACAACAGACAAGATATGGAGGCAAAGTAAGCACTAACAGATGAATGGATGAAGGAGAAGGAGATACATAGTAACTGAATATCACCGAGCCCTAAGAAAGCAGGGAGCTTTGCCACTTGTTACCACACGGCTGGGCTTAGTGGGTGTTGAGTCAGATCTACAAGACAGTATCGTGTGGCTTCAGTTGTACGTGGAACTTACAGAAGCAAATGAGCAAACATAAACAAGCAGACTCGTGGGGACAAGCAGGCGGTTGCAGAGGAGAGGCGTGGTGGGGCAGCGAGTGACTCAGGTCAGGGGCTGAGAGGAGGTGCAGATTTCCGCTGCACAATACCGTGTCTCGGAGATGAGATGTGCAGCGTGGGGGACACAGTCAGCAACAGTGTGATAGCTTGGCGTGGTGACAGACGGTAAGTAGACTTGCAGTGGCGATCGCTTTGTAATGTACAGAAATAGTGAATCACCATGTTGCCTGTGGAAGTAACACTGCTGTACGCCAATCATTCAATTAGAAACACACACACACAAAGCCAGAAAGAGTGGAAGACAAAGTAGGAACAAAGAACCAAGGTGAGAAATAGAAAATGGTAACAGACGTGGTAGATGTTAAGCTAACCGTGTCTGTGGTCACCCTGAACATCAGTAGTCTAAAACCACCGGTGAAAAGACAGACTGTCGGAGTGGACCAAGAAACAAGACCTGACCATAAGCTGCCTACAAGACACTCACTCTACATATGAAGACCCACGTAGATGAAAGCTAAATGGACGGGGAAAGTCGTGTCATGCTGACAACAGTCAACAGAAAGCAAGAGTTGCTATATTTATCCCAAACAGATCTGACTTCAAAGCAAGCATAGTTATGAAGGATAAAGAATGGCATTCCATGATGATGAAAGGCTCAGTTCTCCAAGAAGATATAACAGTCCTTAACGTGTGTGCACCCAACAGCATTGAACTACACAAGGCAACAGCTGTCAGAGTTGCAAGGAGAGATGGACAAGCCCACCATTGTAGCTGGAGGTTTCCACACTCCTCCACCAGAAATGGATGGGCCTGGCAGGCAGAGGATCAGAAATGACATAGCCAAACTCAACAACACTATCAAAGTTAGATACAATCAACATACCACTTCCCCAAACAACAGCAGAATACACATTCTCCTCATGCTCACAAGGAGCACTCACCAACGTTCACAGACCACATCCATGGCCATAGAATGCACCTTAAAAAACCGAAAAGCATAAGAATTCTACATATCTGCTCTCAGACCGCACTGGAATTAAACTAGAAGTCAATAGCAAAACTAACTGGAAAAGCCCCAATTACATGGCGGTTACACAGCACCCTTCTAAACAACACATGGGCATTAAGAATGTCAGGAGAAGTTAAGAAACATTTGAGCTAAATGAAAATAAAAATTAATTTATCAAAAATTGTGAGATGCGGTGAAAACAGTACCAAGAGGGAAATGTAGAGCACTAAACGTGTATTAGGAAACAAGAAAAGGCTAAAAGCAATAATCTAAGTTTCTACCTTAGGAAGCTAGAAAAAGAAGAGCAGATTTAATCCAAAAAATCAGAATAAAAGAAGTAATAAGAATTACAGGGAAAATCAATGAAGTTGAAAATGGGTGATCAATTTAAAAAATCAACAAAGACAAAAGCTGGCTCTTTGAAGAGATGAATAAAATTGATAAGCCTCTAGCCAGGCTATCTATGAAAAAAAAGAAGACATAAATTACAGATATGAGAAATGAGAGGATATTAGTACAGATGCCGTGGAGATTGAAAGGATAATAAAGAGATAGGGGCTTCCCAGGTGGCACAGTGGTGGAAAAAATAACAAAAATCCCATCCACCTCCCAATGCAGGAGATGCAAGAGATGTGGGTTTGATTCCTGGGTGGAGGAGTTTCCATGGAGGAGGTAATGGCAACGCATGCCAGTGTTCTTGCCTGGGAAATCCCATGAACAGAGGAACCTGGCAGGCTACACTCCATGGGGTCGCAAAAAGTTGGACATGACTGAGCACACACACACACAATATGAAAAAAATCTATGACTATAAATTTGATTTAGAAAAGGCAGAGAAACCAGAGATCAAATTGCCAACATCTGTTGGATCATAGAGAAAGCAAGGGAAATCCAGAAAAACATCTGCTTCTGCTTCATTGACTACACTAAACCCATTAACTGTGTGGATCACAACAAACTGTGGAAAATTCTTAAAAAGATGGGACTACCAGTCCATCTTACCTGTCTCCTGAGAAACCTGTATACAGGTCAAAAAGCAGCAGTTAGAACCAAATATGGAACAATGGACTGGGTTCAAAATCGGGAAAGGAGTATGACAAGGCTGTATATTGTCACCTTGCTTATTTAACTTATATGCAGAGTACATCATGCGAAATGCCAGGCTGCATGAAGCCCAAGCTGGAATCAAGATTGCTAGGAGAAATATCAACAACTTCAGATATACAGATGACACCACCCTAATGGCAGAACATAAAGAGGAGCTAAAGAGCCTCTTGATGAGGGTGAAAAAGGAGAGTGAAAAAGCTGACTTGAAATTCAACATTCAAAAAAGATCATGGCATTTGGTCCTGTAACTTCACGGCAAATGGAAGAGAAGTGGAAGCAGTGACAGATTTTGTCTTCTTGGGCTCCAAAATCACTGCAGGTGGGGACTGCAGCCATTAAATTAAGAGATGCTTGCTCCTTGGAAGAAAAGTTGTGAGAAACCTAGATAGCATTTTAAAACGCAGAGACATCATTTGGTCAACAAAGGTCCATCTGGTCCAAGTTACGGTTTTTCCAGTAGTCATGTACAGATGTGAATGTGGTACAGATGTGAGTGTTGGGCCATAAAGCTGAGTGCTGAAGAACTGATGCTTCTGAATTGTCTAGTTGTTAAGTCGTGCCCGACTCTTTGCGACCCCATGAAGAAGACTCTTGAGAGTCCCTTGGACATCCAGAAGATCAAACCAGTCAATCCTAAAGGAAATCAACCCTGAATATTCATTGGAAGGACAATTGCTGAAGCTGAAGCTTGACTACTTTGGCCACCTGATGTGAAGAGCCAACTCATTGGAAAAGACTCTGATGCTGGGAAGGATTGAGGGCGAGGGGAGAAAAGGATGACAGAGGATGAGATGGTTGGATGGCATCATCGACACAATGAGCACACTCCAGGAGTTGGTGAAGGACAGGGCAGCCTTGCCTGCTGCAGTCCATGGGGTCGCAAAGAGTTGGGCATGACTTAACAATTAAACAACAACAACAAATTTGATACCAAGTTTGGTAAAGTACAATGGACTGATTCCTTGAAAGGCATAATCTGCCAGTGCTCACACAAGGAGAAACAGACAATCTGGATAGGCCCATGTTTATTAGAGGTACTGAATCAATGAGGACAGCCTTCTCCAATGGAAACCCCAGGGCGTGCACTGGTGAATCAATGAGGACAGCCTTCTCCAATGGAAAACACCGAGCCCAGAGGAGTGCACTGGTGATACTGAATCAATGAGGACAGCCTTCTCCAATGGAAAACACCGAGCCCAGAGGAGTGCACTGGTGAATTCTCCCAAACATTTAAGAAAAAATGATACAGACTTTCTACCATCTCTCTTAGAGGACAGAAGCTGAGGTATTACTTCCCAAGTCATTCTATGAGGCCAGCATCATCCTAAGATCAAAACTAGACAGAGACATTCCAAGAAAAGAAGACCAGAGACCAATATCTCTTATGGATATAGATATACAAATCCTCTACAAAATATTAGCAAATCAAATCCAACACTGTATAGAAAGAATTATATACCACAACCGTACCTGGGATTTATCTTAGACATGCAAAGTTGGTTTGACATTCAAAAATCAATTGATTTGATTGATCACATTACAAGGCTCAGCTGGTAAAGAATCCGCCTGCAATGCGAAAGACCTGGGTTCGATCCCTGGGTTGGGAAGATCCCCTGGAGAAGGAAAAGGCTACCCACTCCAGTATTCTGGCCTGGAGAATTCCATGGCCCATACAGTCCATGGGGTCGCAAAGAGTCAGACATGACTGAATGACTTTCACCAACTAAGAGGTTCAAAAAGAAAAATCACATGATCATATTAATAGATGCATAAAAAGCATTTGTCAAAATCCAGCACTCATTCATGATAAGGCTTTCAGTAGTCTAGGAAGATGGGGAACCTGCTCAACGTGATAAAGATAAACGATGTCTATAAAAAAAACCCTGCAGCTAACACCATACTTACTGTTGAGAAACTAGACCTTCTCCCGCTAAGGGAAGGTACCAGGTAGGGATTTCCCCTCATCAGTCCTTTCCGGCATCGTACTGGAAGTTCTACTAATGCAGTAAATAAAGGAAATAAAAAGTCCAGCTCTGTGAAGGCTAGTATCAAGAGAGTGGGAAGAAAAGACTGACTTGGAGAGAATATTTGCAAACATGATAAAGATTTATTCAAAATATAGAAGAACTCTCAAAACTAAACAATGAGAAAACAGACAACCTGGTCAAACACTGGCCAGAAGCCTCACAGACCCCTCAACCAAACTAGATGTGCAGATGGCGAATGCGCACACGGAAAAGATGCTCCACCTCGCAGGCTACCAAGGAAACGCAGGTCAGAACACAGCGAGACAGCACTGCACACCTGTCAGCACGGCCAGGACCCAGAACACTGCCAGCGCCAGGGCTGGGAGGAGGCGGGGCAGCGTTTCTCTTTCGTTGCTCATGGGGCAAAAGTAAAACGACGCAGCCATTTTGGAACACAGTTGGGTGGTTTCTTGGAAAACTAAACATACTCTTACCACGTGATCCACTAGTTGTGACTCTTAGAATTTAGCCAAAAGAGTTGAAAATTGTTGTCCGCACAGATACCTGCACACTGATGTTTACAGCAGCTGCGTGCAGAACTGCCCAAACTTGGAAGCAGCCAAGATAACCTTCAGTAGATGAACAAATAATTAAACTGTGGTCCATCCAGGCAGCAGAATATTACTCAGCACTGAAAAAAATGAGCTGTGAAATCATGAAAAAATATAGATGAAACCTACATGCATATTAAGTAAAAAGTCAGGCTGAAAAGGCGACATGGTGTGATTCGAACAGTATGACACCCTAGCAAAGGCAGCACTGTGGAGGCGGTAAAACGAGGGCGGTCGCGGGGCTGGGGGAGGGGCGCTGCCCCGACTCGAGGGACAGCAGCACGAGACATTGGTCCAAACCACAGGACGCACAGCGCCAAGAGTGGCCTGAATCAAACTGCAGACGTCCGCGTAGGTTCATCAGTTACAATAAAGGTACCCTCTGGTGGAGGACGCTGATAAAAGGGAGGTGGTCGACGAGGGGGGCACAGGGCATATGGGAAGTCTCTGTACCATACTCTCAATTTTTCTCTGAACTTAAAACTGCTGTAAAAAATGGTTTTTAGAAAAAGACAACCCAATAAAAGAGGGCAAAGGGCTTGAATAGGCATTTCTCCAAAGAAGATATACAAACGGCCAATAACCACATGAAAAGATGCTCAGCATCATTAACTGTCAGGGAGGTGAAACTCAAAACCACAGTGAGAAGGACTTTGCTGGTGCTCCAGTGGCTAAGACTCTGTGCTCCCAAAGCAGCGGGCCCAGGTTCAATCCCTGGTCAGGGAACTAAACCCCACGTGCCACAACTAAAGATTCTGCAGGCTGAAACTACCATATAAATAAAAATAAAGAAATAAGATATTAAAGAAAACCCAGTTGAGATACTACTTCATAGCCCCTAGGGTGGTGATCATGGGGAAAAAATAGATCACAATAAATGTTTGTGAAGATATGAAGACACTAGAACCCTCACATACCCTTGGTGGAATGTAAAATCGTGCAGCCACTGTGGAAAATAGTATGGTTAATCACAGAAGAACTCCACGCCCTAGCAATTCCACACCTGGGACTACATCTGTGTACATACAAGAGAGCTGGAAACATGTCCACACACAAGTGTGTACACAGATGTCCTTATAGCACCATTAACAGTAACCAAAGGAGCAAGCAGTCCAGGTTCGCATCAGTGAAGGAGCGGATAAATTACGAATAAATGGAACATTTCTGGCAAATGAAAGAAATGAAGTACTGACACTGCCCACAACGTGAGTGGACCTTGAAAACATTAAGTGAAAGAAGCAGTCACAAAAGGCAGGATGATTCTGCTTATGCAGAACATGCAGAGTAGGCAAATCCATCGACACAAGGTAGATTAGTGATTGCCCAGGTCGGGGGCGCACTAAGAAGCTGGACGGTGGTAACTCGGGGTGCAAGGTTTCTTTTGGGGTGAAGACAATATTCTAAGAGCGATTGTGGTGACGGACATACAGTTCTGAAAATACATGAAAAGCCACTGAAGTGTAAGAGGGTGAATTGCAGGCTTGCTGTTCAGTCCCTAAGTCTTCTCCGACTCTTTGCGACCCCATGGACTGCAGCAGGCCAGGCTCTGCTGTCCTTCACCATCTCCCAGAACTTGGTCAGATTCATGTCCATCGAGTTGGTGATGCCATCCTACCATCTCATCCTCTGCCACCTGCTTCTCCTTTTGCCTTCAATCTTTCCCAGCATCAGAGTCTTTTCTGATGAGTTGACTCTTCACATCAGGTGGCCAAACTATTCGCACTTCAGTTTCAGCATCAGTCCTTCCCGTGAATATTCAGGATTGATTTCCTTTAGGATTGACTGGTTTGATCTCCTTGCAGTTCAAGGGACTATCAAGAGTCCATGGTCTGCAACACCACGGTTCGAAAGCATGAATCTTCGGTGCTTAGCTTTCTTTATGGTCCAGCTCTCACATTCATACATGACTAATGGAAAAACCATGGCTTTGACCGTATGGACCTTTATCGACACAACGAATGTCTCTGCTTTTTAATACTCTGTCTAGGTTTGTCATAGCTTTCCTCCCAAGGAACAAGCGCAGATTTTAATTTCACGGCTGCTGTTACCATCTGCAGTGGTTTTGGAGCCCAAGAAACTTAAGTCTGTCACTGTTTCCACTTTTCCCCCTTCTATTTGCCGTGCAGTGATGGGACCGGATGCCATGATCTTAGTTTTCTGAATGTTGAGTTTCAAGTCAGTTTTTTCACTTTCCTCTTTCACTATCATCAAGAGGCTCTGTGGTTCCTCTTTGCTTTCTGCCATTAAGGTGGTGTCTTCTGCATATCTGAGGTTATTGGTGTTTGTCCCGGCAATCATGATTCCAGCTTGAGCTTTATCCATCCCCGCATTTCTCATGATGTACTCTTCATATAAGTTAAATAAGCAGGGTGACAATATACAGCCTTGATGTACTCCTTCCCAGTTTGGAACCAGTCTGTTGTTCCATGTCCAGTTCTAACTGTTGCCTCTTGACCTGCATACAGGTTTCTCAAGAGACAGGGAAGGTGGTCTGGTATTCCTGTCTCTTTAAGAACTTTCCACAGTTTGTTGTGATCCACACAGCCAAAGGCTTTACTGTCATTAATGAAAGGAAAAGTAGATGTGTTCCTGGGACTCGATGGCTTTCTCCATCACCCAGTGAATGTTGACAATGTGTTCTCTTGTTCCTCTGCCTCTTTGAAACCACATTTGTAATCTGGAAGTTCTCAGTTCACATACTGCTTAAGCCTAGCTGGAAGAAGTTTGAGCATAACCTTGCTAACGTGTAATGAGTGTGGTTATATGGCAGTTTGAACATTCTTTGGCATTGCCCTTCTTCGGGATTGGAATAAAAAAGAATAAAAAAGAATACTGGAGTCGGTTGCCATTTCATTCTCCAGTGGACCACGAGTTTTCAGAACTCTTCACCGTGACCTATCTGTCTTGGGTGGCTCTGCACGGCATCCATAATTTCACTGAGTTACATGCGTCCCTTCACGGGGCTTCCCAGCTGGCTCAGTGGTAAAGAATCCACCTGCTAATGCAGGAGACACAAAACATGGGGTGGATCCCTGGGTGGGGAAGATCCCCGGAGGAGGGAATGGCAACCCGCGCCAGGATTCTTGCCTGGAGGATCCCATGGACGGAGGAGCCTGGCGGGCTTCAGTCCCTGGGATCACAAAGAGTCGGACAGCACTGAGCGACTGAGCACACCGCTCAAGTCCCTTTGCCACAAGACTGTGATCCATGAAGGGGGAATTGTAGGGTATGTGAATTCTATCTCGGTGGTGAAGATGAAAGAGAAAGAAAGAGAGACGTGAGAAGGAGAAGGGGCAGGCGGGGGCTGCCTCGCAGGGAGCGGGGAGGAGGGGCCGCGCTCTGCCCGCCCCCTCGAGCCCCCGCGCTAGGGTTAGGGCGGGTCCGCTGCGGGCCCCTGACTGCCGCGCTCCGGAGGGAGCAGAAGATGCCTGAGTCCGTTTACTGGGGCTTAGACGGGTTTGCAGCGGGGACAGGACCCCGTAGGTGGATCTGGGCCACGTGGCCCCCGTGTGTGAACGTGAGACCGCCCCTGCACGTCTCTCGGGGAAGTGTCTGGGGTCTCCTCTGAGGGGCCCCGCAAGTGCAGAGGGGCGGGCGGGCAGCACAGACCCCTCCCATCCCGACCCCAGCGCCTGCAGCAGCAGGACTCGGAGTCGGGAGCCCAGCGCAGGCCCACGTCCTTGCCCAGCGCGCCCCCTGCCCGAGTCAGTGCCCGCTGCATCCTGTGTAAAACGGGGCGCTGCCGCTCCCCGTGAGAGCTCGCAGGAGCGGAGCGTGACCCGTGGGGTTTGTGACTCTGTCCCCCCCACCCCCCACTGGGGCCGACTTGAAGGGCCAGCAGGGTGGGTGGCCAAATCAGGAAGGTGGACAGGCCAGGGGCCGGCTCGGTTCCACCGAGAACAGCGGCAGCTGCCCTGGGGGGCTCAGCTCCACCCCAGCACCTGGAGCATAGCCCTGGCTTGGCGGGACCTCGAGTTTCAGGGGATTCCCCGAAAGCCTGCCTGATTCACACACGGTGCAGCTAAGCCGGACCGGATGGTGTCCACTAGGGGGCAGCAGCCGTCCAGCCTCAGCCCCTTCTAGGGAAGGGCGATGGGCAGACCCATCCCGCTCCAGCCGCGACCGCGGGGCAGGGGGCTCTGAGGGTCCAGACACGCAGGGTTTGTCCTGACCCGCGGCGGTGGTAGGGGGGCGGGGGCTGCTAAGGGTCTGCAGGAGGGTCTGCTGACTGCTGTGTGCAGGGCCAGACGATAAATACTCTCATCCGGGACCACAGTCTCCATCGCACAGGCTGCACTGTTCCTTTCCTTTGTTTTTACAGCCCTTTAAAAATAGCTGTGTTTCCACTTGTTCACATGCCGACCGCCTGCTCAGAGCCCTGGTGGCCACCACGCGCCCACGGTCACTGCCTGACCTTGCAGAAAGGTCTGCAGCCCGTGTCCGGGGGCTGCTGCCCCTGGACGAAGGGGGCCCCTCAATGGGCCTGTTGCTGTGGCAATGGACGGCGGCGGCTGGTCTCCCGGCTGGGGCCCTCAGGTGGGTACCCAGGGGTGTCTGTTCTCTGATGGTACTGGTGGGGATGCCCCAAGGTCCTCCTGGGGCCAGAGACACGGCCACCACCACGGACTCCGCGAAAGGAAGGGCTCTGTGCCAGGCAGCAAAGCCACCGCCACTTTCCAGGCCTGTGGGCACAGACGCTGGCCCGTTGTGGCCGGGGTGGGCGCTCACTACTGTCCATATGCTTCCACGATGTTGCTGCCCTTCAGCCTCACCTGCCCGCTCTGGCCACGGCACTGCCACCGTCCACCCCCTGGAACTCTGTGTCTGGCAGTGATGCGGGGGGCTTCTCACAGGCACCCCCGCCTCTGCAGAGGTTGGAGTCAGCAGTCCAGTGGGCACCCCGCCTCCCCACCCTCTGAGGGCACCTGGTGTCACGAGCCCGAGGCCAGCCGCCTCAAGATCACCCCAAGGTCTTCTGCCCCATCCACCCCTCCGGCCCTGTTTGCTCAGAGAACGCGACCCCAGGAAGGGTCTGGCTCCCTTTGGTGGCCCTCTGGGCAGGGGCCGGGGCGAAGGGGGGCATCCCTCTCCCTGACCGCAGAGCCACCCAGCCTGGCTGCTGAATCCCGCTGGCCTGCTCGGGTCGCACACTGCCCTGCTGCGCCTGCTGCCCCGGTGCGGGCCCCACCCCCACAGGAAACACGCCAGTGTGCCTTTGTCTCCCGGACAGCAATGCACACTTGGCCTCAGGGTCCGCTGTGTGTGGTGACTGAGGCCACCAGTGCTGGGCGACATGGCCTTGGTCCTTAGCCACACCAGTGGGCCAGGAGGTCTGAATCGAGTTTAACAGACCCTGGACGAGAGCCCGAGTCCCCCAGGTCTGCAGGCAGGGACGGTGATGGGGGGATGGGCCAGGGGTCTGCCTGTCCCGGGGGGCTCCTCAGTGTAGGCCGGGAGCTGCCTCTGTGATCCCTGGGGGGGGTGGCTGAGGTCAGCGGGCGGTCTGCCCACTGTCGTGGGTCCTGGTGGACGGAGGCCTGGCCATGGAGCACTCCGGCCCCTGTGGGATCCAGCTCAGCCGCCTGCACCTGTCCCGCTGCTCGAGTCCTGAGGGCAGCAGATCGCCTGGGTTTGGCCCGAAGAATCAGAGAGGCGGGCAGATGGGCAGACTCAGGTGGAGCCAGAGGGGAGGTGGGCCGGGAGGGAGGCGGTCTGCATGCCTTGCTTGTCTGCTCCCCGCCTGGGCTGGGTCTTGAGTTTGTCTTTGTAGAGATTGGCCTTGGACAAAGTGTGGTCTCCGCTGGGGACAAAGGCAGGCTTGCCACAAGAGAGGTGGCATCCCTGGGCCCAGGGTTTCCTGGCTGTGATGCAGGCCCACAGTCTGGGTTCCATCTGCCTGGGCCCCTCTGTGTGGCCTCATGGGACTCAGAGAGCCAGGGACACCAATGCAAACCACATGGTGTGTGCTTGCTTCGCCAGGGTTCCTAACAGCCGACGGGGAGCCCTGGGCCTGGGCCGTCTCCAAGGAGCAGTGACAGGCTGATGCTGGCACGTCAGGAAGGTACCATCAAACCCCAGAGCTCAACAGTTTTATGTTAATAACCTTGAAATTGTATATAAAATGGATATTCCCCCGAGAAAAACAGCTTACCACATGTGAGTGGAAACAGACAACCTATTTTTTAATATATGATCATAAAGAAATCGAATTAGTGTTCAAAATTTTCCCACCAAGAAAGCTCTAGGTCCAGGTGGCAGCTCCAGTGAGTTCTACCAAACATCCAGGAGGTAAGCCCAGAGGCACATGGACTCTTCCAGACAGAACAGCTCATTCTACAAGGCTTGCATGACCTTGATGGTAAAAGTTAACAAGGCCAGTCAATAATGGGCCAATGGCACATATAAAATCTGCTGAAATATTAATGCATTATTAGCAAAATGAATCCAGCAATATATAAGTTGGATAATCATTACGAATTTGGATTTTTGTTAGGAATACAAGTGTGCCTTTACATTAGAAAATATTAATTTAAATGACCGATTTAACAGGTTAAATGTGAAAATCATATAATCATCAATCATCTCTGTAGGCATAGAGATGGTATCTAGTAATAGCCAACATCCACATGTGAAAAATTCCCCAAATATGAGAATAGGAATATGACTATCCCTGGGAATCTCCAGGCAAGAATACTGGAGTTGGTAGTCATGCCTTCCTCCAGAGGATCTTCCCAACCCAGGGATCGAACCCACATCTCTTATGTCTCCTGCATTGGCAGGCAGGTTCTTTACCACTACGCAACCAGGGAAGCCCGTGAAGGGACATCCTAACATGATAAAAGGGCATCTTGAGAGCAAACAGGAAGAAGCAACACGTTTAGTGGTGAAACTTGGACCACTTCCTTTTTCAGACCCTGCTAACACTACATCTGCTGGACACAGATATCCAGCCAGCACAGCAAGGCAAAAAATGAGCCCAAGTGTAAAATGATTAGGGATGAAGAAACACCACAGTCACCAGTTGCAAATGCCATGAACACGGATGTGGAAAACCCAAAAGAATCTGGATAAGGTAGTAAAATTAATAAGAGGTTTGGTCTGGTTTCAACTATAATATTAGAAAAGGTAAGAGCTCAACTGAGATTCTGCATTAACAGAAGTAAGTAGAAAAGAAACGAAGTAAAGACGCCATCTATATAGTACAGAAAATATCAAGTCCTCAAGGATAAGTCTAACCAAAAAACATGCAGGTCTTCCCTGCCATCAATTATAAAACTGTCCTGAAAATATTGGAGACAATCTAAATAGACACAGAGAAGTGCCCGAGCGTGTGCACCCTCAGGCAAGGGAGGCGGCCGAAGGGGCTACTTTCCTTCAAGTGGAGTCATGTGCCTGCTTCACGTGTGCGTGTGCCGGGGCACAGGTGTGAGCGACCAAGCCACACAGCCATGAGGCTGTTGGCGGGTGGGAGGATGACTGGAAATGTATTCATGCCTTGGGGGGAATTTTAAAAATCAGGCACAGAAACCTCTGACCATAAAAATAAAGATGGGTTCATTTACCACGTTAAACTCAAGCGTGTCTATTCACCCAAGATGCCACTATAGAGAGAGAAATAGGCGCAGAAAAAAAGGGAAAATCTATTTGCAACACTTGTGACCCAGTGAAGATACAGACTCCCATAAAGTAACATGAAAAAAGCAAACTCAGTGGAAAAGAGAAAAGACTTTGTGCATTTACGAATGAGGAAATCCAGTGCTCAGCCTCAGGAATGAAAAAGAACATCAGGACCGCATTTTCACCCACCCACACCACTGGGTCAGGGTTGGAGTGGCAGGTGCGCCCCTCTCCCTCCAGGGCCCACCCTTACGCCAGCGCCCACATGCACCCAGACATGTGTTCACGGACTTTCACAAACAGCACCAGTAGGAATGGTCTAAAAGTAGGGACAACCCCAAAAGCCCATTGCAGTGAAACTGATGAACAACTTGATCTAGGTATTAATAGTTAAAATATATTTTTAAATATTAAATAATATATTTTAATTATCAGTTCAGTCACTCAGTCGTGTCTGACTCTCTGCGACCCCATGGACTGCAGCATACCAGGCCTCCCTGTCCATCACCAACTCTCGGAGCTTGCTCAAACTCATGTCCATCGAGTCACTGATGCCATCCAACCATCTCACCCTCTGTCGTCCCCTTCTCCTCCTGCCTTCAATCTTTCCCAGCATCAGGGTCTTTTCCAATGAGTCAGCTCTTCGCATCAGGTGGCCAAAGTATTTGAACTTCAGCTTCAGCATCAGTCTGGTTTGATCTCCATGCAGTCCAAGGGACTCTCAAGAGTCTTCTCCAACACCACAGTCCAAAAGCATCAATTCTTTGGTGCTCAGCCTTCTTTATAGTCCAACTCTCACATCCATACATGACCACTGGAAAAACCATAGCCTTGACTAGACGGACCTTTGTTGACAGAGTAATGTTTCTGCTTTTGAATATGCTACCTAGGTTGGTCATAACTTTCCAAGGAGTAAGTGTCTTTTAATTTCATGGCTACAGTCACCATCTGCAGTGGTTTTGGAGCTCAAGAAAATAAACTCTCTCACTTTTCCATTGTTTCCCCATCTATTTGCCATAAAGTGATGGGACCAGATACCATGATCTTAGTTTTCTGAATACTGAGTTTTAAGCCAGCTTTTTCACTCTTCACTTTCACTTTCATCAAGAGACTCTTCAGTTCCTCTTCACTTTCTGCTGTAAGGGTGGTGTCATCTGTATATCTGAGGTTATTGATATTTCTCCCCGCAATCTTGATTCCAGCTTGTGCTTCATCCAGTCTGGCATTTCACATGATGTACTCTGCATAGAAGTTAAATAAGCAGGGTGACAATATACAGCCTTGATGTACTCCTTTTCCTATTTGGAACCAGTCTGTTGTTCCATGTCCGGTTCTAACTGTTGCTTCTTGACCTGCATATAGATTTCTTAGAAGGCAGGTCAGATGGTCTGGTATTCCCATCTCTTGAAGGATTTCCCACAGTTTGTTGTGATCCACACAGTCAAAGGCTTTAGGGTAGTCAATGAACCAGAAGTAGATGTTTTTCTGGAACTGTCTTGCTTTTTCGATGATCCAACGGCTTTTGGCAATTTGATCTCTGGTCCCTTTTCCTTTTCTAAATCCAGCCTGAACATCTGGAAGTTCTTGGTTCACATACTGTTGAAGCCTGGCTTGGAGAATTTTGAGCATTACTTTGCTAGCGTGTGAGGTGAGTGCAATTGTGCAGTAGCTTGAACGTATTTTAATTATAAATAGGTAGACAGAATATGAATGGAGGAACCCAAACAATTTGGAGGAAGGCAAGTGCAGGACTACGACCTCAGCCCGGATGCGGGGGCGTGGTCAGGGCGATGGGCCCGGGCGAGGGCGTGGCGAGGCGAATGTGAGGGGCGTGGTCTGGGAGGGCGTGGCGAGCGTGGGGGCGTGGCGTGGCTGGTTGGCGGGGCGCGGCCTGCGCTCGGAGCCGCGCACTGGCGCCGGTGCGGCTCCGTGCCTGCGTTTAGGTAAACGGAGTGGAGGGTGAGGAACCGCGCTGGAGGGGGACGCAGTTAGGAGGGCAGGAGGCCAAGGCCGTGGCCGCAGGGTCCCGGGACTGGGCCACCTGCCGGAGGACCTGCCCGCTCGCCCGGCCCGCATCCGGCACCAGCCCCATCCGCTCCCGCCCCGAGCTGGCCCGGCCGCGTGGCTCCGCCGACGCTCCGCCAAGTTTCCTTCCTGCCTTTGAAGCCCGGGCTCAGGTGCGTGCGGCGTGTGCAGAGGCCTCCGGCCTGCCCGCCAGCACTTGGCCGCCTCCGGCTCCCGTCTCGGGCCCGCCTCAGATGGCTGCCGCCCTTCCCACGGGGTGTGGGCCAGGAAGGAGGCAGAACAAGCCGGCCCTGTTCCGCTGCCAGGGCCCAGCAGGGCCGGGACCGCGGTGGGGAGGCGCGGGCCCCGTGTTGAGCGGCCAGGCCGCTGGCCAGCGCTCCCACCTGGACAGGACCGTCCTCGGACTTCTTTTGTCCAGAGAAGAACATCCCCGGGCGGGGCAGGGTCCGGGGGTGCGGAGACCCCTGCGGGGGCCCCTGTCCACCCCACCCTGTGATTCCTCCCCTTAGGGGCCTGCGAGTGCAACCTCCACAAGAGGTCAGTCTTAGTATTTTTTTTCTACTTGCGCCAGCGCTTGGTAAAACACACAACAGAGACAGGAAAACAGGAGAAAGGATTCGACCGGGACCGCCTGCGAGGGCCCACGCCTCCTCAGCCGCTGATGGATCAGAAACCCAACATGGAACTGGCTGTTTGCTGGGGTCCTGCACCCACCGTCCCTCAGGGCCTGAAGCCAGCCGGGGTGGGGGCCTGCCTGCTTCCCCCACCTAGGGATGCTGGCAGAAAGGCAGGGAGACACCCCCGGGGCAGGAAGGGAGCAGGGCACTTGGGAGCGGCCTGCAGGACTTTGGCTCCGAAGCCCCTTCTGCCCCCCACTTCCCTGCAGTTCCTGACGTCCAGGGCCTCCCTGTGGCCACCCTCCGGTCTTCCCAAGCCCAGGCCTCGAGGGCAGTGCTGGCTTTGCTGTGCTCGCCCACAGTAGGGTCCTCCTCTCTAGGGGTCTAAGCACTGGCCCCCCGAGCTGGGGCTGGCTCCCAGGCTGCCCCGTGAAGGCAATGTGGATGGAGCCGACCATGTGGAGTGGGCAGCCGCAGGTGCTGACTCCTCGCCTAGGACCCTGGCAGGCGAGGATCTTGGTGGGGGAGTCGCTGGTCCCTTGGGACAGACCCAGGGTCATGTGCAGCAGGAAGGTGGCCCGTGGGGCATGAAGGAGGCCTGCCCTTGACTGGGGGTGTATGTGGCCAGGAAGGGGGCTGGCAGCAGGGCTGGCCCTCCCCTGACCCAGGAGAAAGTGCAGAGACCACCTGGAGGCATTTCCGACTTGGATAAAGCGGGGAAGGAGCGGAAATGTCCTGGAGACTCTTTCAGAGGCCACTTGCAGCTGAAATTGTGGGACGTGTGTCTGGCTGGTCCCTGAGCTGGGCAGTTTGGGGCTGGCTGGAGCCACCCTTGCAGGGTAGCGGCTGCTCCGGACTGGGCGGGCCAGCCGGGAGGGGAGCCGGGGTCCCGCAGCTACAGCACCCAGCTCTGCAAACATCAGATCACAGAGGGCGGGGCCTCGGTTCCTGCTTTGACATCTCTGCCAGAAATAAAACAATAAAGCCCCGAGGCCTTTTATAAGCTTGTTTTGAAAAATGTAGGCATGTCTTTTATTTCCTGGCAGCTTTCTAGGGAACCAGGATTCCTTCCACAAGCACAGCTGGGGACTGGGGTCCTGCTCACAGGACAACTGTGGGCTGGGCCCGGAGCCCTGGGCAAGGTGGGGCCCTGGATACCAGAGCCTGCAGAGGAGAGGCTGGCCCTCCCTAAGCACCCCATGTGCCGGGCGGGCCTCTTCTGGCCTCAGGAGTGCCAGAGCGGACTGAGGGGGTTGGAGCCGCTGCCATGGTACCAGGGTGAGGCCTGGGGATGGGCAGAGGGCTGGCGTCAGGCCCCGCAGTGGGTGGGGGGTTGGAGAGAGTCCCCCAGAGGGTGGGTTGGAAGAGAGCCCTCCCCCAGGCCCTCCTGGGCTGCACACCCTGCCCCTCCTCCGCTGTCCAATCAGGGCCTCCCCGTGACTACCCTCTGGTCTCCTCCCAGGCCTCGTGGCCCTGCCTGTGGCCCTGAGCCCAGGCCTTGAGCCCCTCCACCAGGGCGGCCTCTTCAGGAAGGCCAGGCCCTGTCCTGAGCCTCCTGTAGGCCTCACCGCCCCTCCCCTGCCCCCACGCCCCCCACCAGACCACAGCTCCTGCTCCCCGCCACCAGCAAAGCCACCTTCTTCCCTCATCTGCCATCCCTCGGCCAGGTGTCCCCCAGGACAAGATCCCAAGTCCCCAGGGGCCCTGGACACTGCGGGGACAGCAGCCTGCACCCAGCACAGCCTGACCTTGCTGCCCTGAGCTCCGTAGACACCCCCCACCCCAGATGTCGCCTCTGAGTGCAGACCCGGTGTGTCTGCTCCCACACCCTGCCAGGCGCACTCGGGACGGCGGTCACTCCTCCGGGATCCCAGCCCCCACCTCCAGCAGACCTCTGGGCTGCCCCCTCTTCCAGGAGCAGGTGGCAGGGCATGTCTGGCTCTGGACTCAGACCCTGGAGCAGCTCAGAGGACAGCGTGCCCCTCCTGTGGCCCCGGACTCAGCCCCGGCGCTCAGACTGAGCCCTGGAGCTGGGAGCAGAGCGCTGGTTTGCACACAGTGGGGTGAGCGGCGTGCCCGGTTTGTAGAGGGCTAGTCACAGACCTGAGGTGTTGAGGCTGGGCCCCCATGCAGGAGGTATGGGGGTGTCCAGCTGGGCAGCTGCCCAGTCTCGGAGCTACAGGAGCGGTGTCCTCCTGCTTCTGTCCCTGGGCCTGCCCACTGCCCCCATGCCATCATCAGCTGGACCACAGGTGCCCTGTGTGGCCTGGAAGCTGGGGGGCCAGAGCAGTGCCCTCCAGGCTGACTCAGTTCAGGCGAGGAGCCCCCTTCACCCCAGAGGAGGGTGTGGATGAGGAACTTGTTGTAAGAAAAGGAAAGAACCAAAGGCCTGGACAAAGGTGTGTGAGCTGGACGTGCACTCAAGCATCCCAGGAAGCACTGAGGCTGCCGCACTGCCCACAGCTCGTGACCAACAAAAATTACGGTCAGTGGCGCTGGCGATAACAATCCTGTCTGCCAGCGCAAGAGACATAAGAGACGGGGGTTTGATCCCTGGTTGGGAAGACCCGCTGGAGGAGGGCATGGCAACCCACTCCAGTATTCTTGTCTGGAGAATTCCATGGACAGAGGAGCCTGGGGGGCTACAGTCTACAGAGTCGCAAAGAGCCAGACACGACTGAAGTACAGCGCTCATAGCCACAGGATGGAATATTACACTGTCAGCAGAAGCAGGTTTGCACAGCAAATTTGAGGCACTGGAAAATGCTCGTGGTATAACACTGAAAGAAGTGTGCCGAATGGGAACTTGTATGACAGGCAGCCCCAAACACACTCGACAACACACCAGAAGGGATTTTGCCAAAACATTCAGTGTGCTTGCTTCGGAATGATGGGATTGGGGTGTATCGTCCCGAAGATGAGAAGATGAACACCCGACATAAGGCTGCTTCTAGGAGCTAACTCTCCTCCAGGGGCTGGGTGAGCACCGCGAACAAACGAGACAAAAGTTATTTTAAAACTGAAAATTAAACAGTGCGGCTGGTTTGTGTCCCCTCCTTGACTCAGCTCTGGGGCTCCATCAAGGTTTCGAGATGAACGCATAAAAGTGAATTATCAGAAAGTCCATAGTGAGTGAACGGTGGGTTGTCCGGGGCAGTGTGGCCAGCTGGCCGCTTCTAGCATCATAGCCCCCAAGAGCTGGGACAGGGCCACCTGCGCTCTCCCAAGCAGGGCAGGCTAGCCTCCTGGTGAGGGTGGCAGGGTGCGTGCCCGGGGCTCCGGGGTTCCCATGGGAAGGCGTTCCCAGGGGAACGAGGTGTCTGTCAGACTCACAGGACGCCTATAAGACACTGCTCACACTTTGGATCCACACTCGGCAAACGCTAGGATTCTGCCCTGCCTGCGTGACCGTGTTCCCTCTCCTGCTGCACAGACAGGTGTTTCCTGAACCGTGAAAGGAGCTTGCAGCAGTGACGGCCTTCACCCCGAAGCCAACAATGCGTCCATCCCCCCGGCAGGGACGATCCCTGCGGAGGACACGCACGGCGACCCAGCACTGGGCACGCAGAGCGTCCTCCGTGTGCATGCTGCGTCGCGCATTCACTCACGCCGGTGTGAACCCACTGGCTTCTCTTTACTTAACGGACTCAAGGCTGTCATTCCCACTGTTTTAATGCCTCACTCGTCCTCTGCGGCCACCGAGAGCCCCCAGCCGACAGCCTCTGTGCCCTGTCGCGGAGTCCTGATCATCCGTGGGTCACACGCCTCCTTTCTGGAGTGAGATTTCCCAGATTCATTTTCTTCTTTCCTGTGGGTGTCTGGGAGCCAGGATCCGGGCACTGGGCCTCTGAGTGGCCAGGGGGTCATGACTCCCTGCACTTCCCTCAGTGCATGATGTCCCCATGCACCTCCGCGCGCGCCCCCATCACAGTGTGCAAAGACAAACACACTTGTGTGGCAGCCTTCTGGCGGTCCTGATCCAGAGCAGGGTCACTGGGCTGCCCCGCGACACTCGCTTCCTCGACCGCTGCTGGCTCCCCGTCCTCCCCGGGCACCAGCAAGAAGGGGGCATCGGGAGGGGCCTGGCCAGGACCCTCCCTGCCCACCGGGGACTCATGCGTTTCTAAGCAGAGCTCAGCGGCCAGCTCTGCCTCCGTCTCACTGGTTTTGTCTGGGGGTCAGGTGGGTCTTGCAGACGTTTGGTGGGCAGATGCCGTGACAGGGCCAGCTGGACACCTGTCACTGGCGGGACAGGCTTGCAGAGCTGGGGGACCAGGCTCTCGGTGGAAGCCCCTCCCCTGGGTGGGTGGTCCGGGAGAGGCTAGGTGGGACTGTGCCCCAGGTGGGGCTGCCAGCGGGCCAGCAGATGCCAGGTGTTGAGCTAGCCCTTCCTGGGGCACCAGCCAGGGCACAGGCCAGGTCGACAGCCAGCAGGACTCGCCTGGGGCTCACAGGGCTCACTGCCCTCCTCGCCCACACGCTCCAGCTCCCACCCAGGGCTGGCCCCCGGGAACTGGCACCAGGGTGCCCCAGAGACCAGGACGGGGAAGACCCACGTTCGGTAGTCCAGGGGGTCACAGCTCCACAGGTGAGTGGCCAGGAGGGGCTGGAAGAGCCTCTGGGGGGTGGGCGGGGGCACACCAAGGTAGGGGGTGTACCACCTTGGGCACCACCCCCAACAGCTGTCTTAGAGACACAGCCACAGACCCCACGTCCACATCTCAGCCAGCGCACCCTAGCAGCAGACTGTGGGCCCTCCCAGGGTGCCCAGCACCTTCACAGATGCTGCCAGCCTGGCACTCCCTCCTGGGGGAGGGAAAAGAATCACTGCCTGAGGTGCTAGTGGGCGCCTGATGCCAGAGGAGCCAAGATCTCCCTCTGCGGCCTTCGGGGGGCTGCAGCTGGGGGCTTCTGCAGGGGCGTGGGGCCTCCGGCCACCACCGGGCCCTCTGAGGGTGTCTCAGCCCTCACACCGCCCCGAGTGGGCCCTGCCCCTTGGCCAGGCTGGCAGGCCAAGGTGCAGCCTCTTGTCTGGCTCCTGGTGAGGAGGGTTCCCCTCCACAGGGCGGCTGCCACCACCATGCCCGCTGGCAGTGTTGGCCTGGTCTGTGCTGAGAAGGGACTCTCGACAGTTCTCACAGCCTGATAAGTGCCGGCTACAGCTGCTGTGGCAAGATGAGGGGGCTTCCCAGAAGGGGGCCACCCCGTATGCAGCAGCACCGGGTCCGTTTCTCAGCAGAAAGCAGGGTCATGGTGTGAGCAGGGCCATGGTGTGAGCAGGGTCACAGTGTGGGCAGCGTCACGGTGTGGGCAGGGTCACGGTGTGCACAGGGTCACGGTGTGGGCAGCGTCACGGTGTGGTCAGCGTCACGGTGTGGGCAGCGTCACGGTGTGGTCAGCGTCACGGTGTGGTCAGCGTCACGGTGTGGGCAGCGTCACGGTGTGGGCAGCATCAGGGTGTGAGCAGGGTCACGGTGTGAGCAGGGTCACGGTGTGGGCAGGGTCACGGTGTGGGCAGCGTCAGGGTGTGGGCAGCGTCAGGGTGTGGGCAGGGTCACGGTGTGGGCAGCGTCAGGGTGTGGGCAGGGTCACGGTGTGGGCAGCGTCAGGGTGTGGGCAGGGTCATGGTGTGCGCAGTGTCACAGTGTGCGCAGGGTCACGGTGTGAGCAGGGTACAGTGTGGGCAGCATCAGGGGCTGGGGCCTGCCTTCACCCACCTGTGTGCTCTCCCACTCCACAAACCGGCTCTTTGCGGAGCACTGGCTGGGGATAAGGGGGCAGAGGCCGGGGGCAGGGGCCCAGCCCTGGAGGGCTCTCCCTCAGCCCGGTGCTGGGCTGGGGGCTGGCCCGGAGGCGTCCACTCGGACGCAGCCGTCTGACCTACTTGTTTCGGAATCCCTTCCCTTCTCTGCCCTCAGTTCTAACCCTCTGCCCCGCTCCCTGCTCCGTCACGGGGCGCAGCAGTTATTTCAGGCAAGTGTCCTCGGGAGTCCGACTGTCTTCCCGGCGGAGCAGAGACAATGTGACGTGGGCCCTCTGTCCCCACGGCAGGTGTCGGGTCGTGTCAGTTTTGGGAGACAGAGCCTCTGGAGACACATATTTTGTTATGAACCGCAGGGCTGGTTTCTCCTGAACCCACGGGTCTTGCTAGCAGAGCTCTCCCCTTCAGAGCCCTTGCTCCCAGTTGTTTTGGCAGGGGTAGGTGTTTTTGGTGAGGCGGTTAAGAGAGTCAACTGTTTTAATCATGTTTTCACCTGTGACTTGGAGCCAGGTGGCTGAGCCTGGCCCGCGTGCTCAAGGAGCACTTGGACAGAATGCTCTGGAAAGATGGTGCCAGCGTGGGTTTTCCCACTTCTAGGGTGTATGGGCCTCCCTGGCTCCCAGAGACCCAGAGCTGCCCGCCCGCCCCGTGCTTCCGGAAGTCAGCCCGGCCCCTCTGTCCAAGGCCGGGCCCAGAGGGACGTTCAGTGGGTGGCACCGAGAGAGAATGGCTGTCCCCTCCCACCCGAGGCATCGGAGCAGCCCAGGCGGGAGAGGAAGAGGGGATGTGGGCTGAGCTGGGGTCAAGAGGGGCGGTGCTGATGGGGGTGAGTGACGGGGGAGGTGCTGATGGGGGTGAGTTGACGGGCGCGGGGGCGGGGGGGGGCGCGGAGGGAGGGAGGCTGGCGGTGGAGGGGGTACTGGAAGGGGCTGGCGGGAACCGGGGTGGGAGGTTACAGGACTTCAGCCCCGCCCAGCACTTTTCCAGCCAGGATTTGGGGGACAGCGGGGTGCTGGCGCATGGCCCCCACCCCCCCACCCCCCGAGTGAATGCTCGATGCAACCCTGAGGCGCAACATTTCATTCCCTCGGTGGCCTGGGCCCCCCGCCCCCGGAGCGGAGGTGCTGTCCTTGGGTCTAGCCACCCCTACTCTCCTGCGCTCCCTCCGGGTGTCCCGGTGTGACGGTCTGGGCCTGAGTGGTCCCCCAGGCCCAGGAGAGTGACCGGGGGCTCAGAGAGGACCAGCCTGCCGGGTTCCCCAGAGCGCCCCTGAAGATCCCGGCAGGCCCCAGCCTCGGGGCAGTGGGCCTCAGGTGCCAAGCGCACGCGGGCCGTGTGGTCCTCAGAGGGGCTGGGACCTTGGCAGCCAAGCCAGGAACTGAAGGGGGGCGCGCCCCACTGGGAAATGCAGGACGCGCCGGCCCGCTGCCGCAGCGCTGTCGGTGAAGCACGCAGGACAGCCGACGGCCCACGCTGCGCAGGGTCGGCCCGCGACCCCAGCGCCGGGCGGTCGGGCAGGGAAAGGGGCAGCGGCGAGGCCCAGGTGGCCGGCCGGAGCTCGCATCCCCGCCCCGCCCGCCGCTCCCTCGGGCCGCTGTCCGGCCTTGGCCGCCGGAGGAGGAAGCGCTGTCCTCACTCCACCTCTGGCCGCCGCGGTGCCAAGTTGCTGGCGGCGGCGGGAGTCGGGGCGGCGGGCGGCGGGCAGCGGCCGGGGCGCAGCGCCCTCCCTGGCGCCCCCCGCGGGCTCGGGTTACTCACGTAGAGGCCGGAGTGCTCGGCGCCGAAGAACGGGAAGAGCACGGAGAGCGGCCGCAGCCCAGAGCCGCCGTCGTCCTGCTTGGGAGTGACCGCGTCGCCGCGCTCCGTGCCGAACGGGTAGAAGTCGGCGAGGGCCACCGCGCCGCGCGCCCCGCGCGCCCCGAGCCCCAGGGCCGCGGCCAAGAGCAGCGCCCAGGTGGCGCCGCGCAGCATCGCCGGGGGTCGGCGGGCGGGGACGGAGCGGGGACACACACAGCGGGGACGCGAGCCGGACACAGCGGGGACGGAGCGGGGACCCAGCGAAGACACAGCAGGGACAGAGAGGCGACGAGGCGGGGACGCAGGGGGACGGAACGGGGCTTTGCGGTCAGCGCGGGACGGAGCGAGGCCGCGGTGGGGAGTGACCCGCAGGGCCGGGCGGGCGTGCGGGCAGCGCGGCCGCGCCGTAGGTAGGTGTACTCCCGGGTCGCGCCCGCCCTGCCGGCAGGGCCGCGCTCGGGTCGCCTCTTTCGGAGGAAGGCGCCGGGCGGGACCGCGCTGGAGGCCGGACCCGCCCCTGTGGCCGCGATTTAAATATCCAGCCGGCGGTCACTCGGGCCTGGGCGGGGCCGGGGCCGGGCCATGCAAATTAGGCGGCTCTTAAAGCGTCAGGCCGACGGCGGGCCCAGCCCTCGCCCAGCGCCCCCGGAGTGGCCCACCCCTTCCTCCTCCGTGGGTCCCCTGCCGCCCGCGTGGGGCCAGCCCAGAGGAAGCGACTTGTCCACAAAGAGGTCCCGGAACAGACCCTCAGGCCTGCATGGGTTACTGGGCCTGGGGGGCAGGTTTCCCCCGGGGTGGGGGCGGCCTTTTCAGGCCCCTGACCCCCAGGGGACCTGGCCACCGACCTGCCAGACTGTCGTGGATCAGGGGCCACCCTGACTGGCAGTGCCTGAATGGGCTCCTCCGGAAGCGGCCAGAGGCTGCATCCACGCTCCACCCCGCACCCCAGCCCTGAGGCTTGCCATCCGGTTTTATGAGCGGAGGACCTGGCCTGGGAGAATGCAGGGCATGAAGAAAAGTTTCCGCCCTGCGTGGCCTAGTCAGGAGAATACTGGTGGAGATGGTTTTGGGGACCTAAGGAAACCTCACAGCAGGGGAGTCCGGGGCGAAACCTGCGGGGAGCATCCCTCTTCCAGGGTGGCTGGTCCCTGCTGGCCTGCGGGCACGATGCTGCGTGGGCAGGGGCAGGACATAGAGAGCCCACAACTGAGCTTCTGTCTCCAGTCTGCGGCCACCCTGGCCCTCCTCCTGCCGCCAGGCCCACTGCCCTGAGAATCAGACCCTGAGTGTTTGTCCCCACGGGGGCTGGCATCTGGGCCCCCAGTGCAGGGCTGGAGCCCGGCACCTCTCCCCATCCCTGCTCGCAGGTGCTAGTGCGGGCTGATACATGACCACAAGCCAAGCCTGGGGCCCCTGAAGACTAGGGTGCGCGGCTCAGAGATGAGCAGAGAGCAGCAGGGACAGCAGCTCTCACCAGCTGGGCTGTTTGACACTTGGCTTCGTGCTTCTCTGTATTTTCTCAAATGTCCTCAACAAGCATGTATCACTTTGCAGTCAGAGCAAGGCACACTAAATGTGACTTCTAAGAGCTAGTGGAGGGGTCCTGTATGTGTGAGCGTATGACTGGGGGTCACAGGTTTACACATCACCCCCGTGATGTTCATGCCCTCCAGGCTGGTCAGGTGCCGAGTCAGGGTCAGGTGCCGAGTTTCAGGAGGCACCCACTGTGGCTGATCCCCTGCTGGCACCACCCTGAGAGGGACCGTCCCTCCAATTCCACTGTAGCCCCATCCTGCTCAGTTGTGTGAGGGCCGGCCCTGGGTCAGGCTTCTGCCTTGGAGACCCCCAGGGCAGCAGGACAACTGTGGCTCCAAAAAAACGCAGGATGAGAAAGGCCATGGCCGCACATGTTTGCGGGAGAAATTCAGAGATGACACCCAACTGCAGGACCTGCCCTGGGAGCAGACTCCAGTGCCACAGGGCTCTCAGCGGGGGCCGGGGGTGGGGGTGGGGAAATGCCCGTGTACACACATGCACACACACCCCAGCACACACACATACACACACACACACATACACACACCCCATCACACACACACATCCATCCATACACATGCACACACACATGTCCACACACACACACCCCAGCACACACACCACACATACCAGCACACACACACCCCAGCACACACACACCCAGTGCGCGCACACACACACATACATACACATGCACACACACATGCCCACACACACTCATCCCAGCACACACACACACACACACACATACACACCCCCAGCACACACACACACACACACACACATGTCCACACACACATGCACCCCAGAGCACACACACACACACATGCTGGCACACACACACATACACACCATCACACACACATATACATATACACACTCACATGCACCCCCCCACACACACACTAGCACACACACACACATGCTGGTGCACACACACATGTACATGCATACACATGTACACCAGCACATACACCTTACACACCCCCACACACATGTGCACACACACACCAGCGCACACACACACTGGTGCACACACACATACACACATCCACACCCTGGCACACACGGGCATTTCCCTGAACCCCTCCTTGGCACCCTGCTGGCTCAGCTGCAGAGGGGGGAGGTGGGGGAAGCCCAGAGGCCAGCAGCACAGAGGTCACGGCCAAGGTCAGAGGAGGGGTGTGGCAGCCTCGCCCTCCTGGGACAGGAAGGTTGCTCCTGAGCCTCACTGGCAAAGGCAGGGAGGGGGCAGGACATGACCCCCACGGGGTCGCCAGAGGGCAGAGGGGCCAGAAGGCTGGTCCCCATGGTGGGAGCCCGGGAGGACGTGCTTTTCCATGTGTGGCTTTCGGTGGGAACCGGGCAGCGTCTGCCAGCTGCGCGGTGGGCTCGGAGCCCAGCGGGGAGCCCAGCAGAAGCCTGCCCCTGTTTGTTTCCTCAGGGGGAGGGCCGGGGGCCCCACCCTGACAGGGAGGCGGCTGGGGTGGGGTCCTCCAGGCTGACCGTGGACCCCTGTTGAACCTGCCCACCTCCTGCAGGGGGTGCAGGGGGGGGCCCCTCCCCCTGCTGCATTTCCTGCTCTGGGTGGGATGCCGGGGACCCTAGCAAAGGCTCACTTCGGGGCTAAGTTTTGGGTTCACCTGGGCGCCTTGGTGCTCAGCAGACACGCCCAGGAAGGACTATTTCTCCAGGCTCACTGGGAGCGGCTGGCCCAGACAGGGCCTCAACCCGCCTCCCAAGGGAGTCCTCTTGCACTTTGTGAGATGCCCAGGCCTGGGCCCCCCGGAGAGCTGGCATGCTTGGTCTGGGTGGGGCCAGCGGCAAGCGGAACCCCGCAAGGCTGTACTTCCCAGGCACAGGCCTGCTGAGCCTCCAGGGCCCTCACCCTGGGCTATGTGCAGTCCCTTTTGGGAGACTTGGAGTTAACAGGAGGCTCCACCACGCTGGGCATTACATTTCAAACACAGTCACACACACACACACTCCACAGGCGCAAGAGAGAAAAAATAATTCTTTTTTCCAGGTGCTAAAAATATTATCAGGAAATACTTTTTAGCAATGTGCTGTTTCAGGTTCCCCTCCGGACTCAAGGGTGCCTTTGTCTTTGCCACAGAAAGTCCACATTTATCAAAACCAAAATCATTTTATCAAGCAGGCTCGTGTTTTGCGACCGGGAAACCTGAGCCTCCCCAACAGGCCTGTGACATTTTAATTTAGGGCCTGAGTGTGTGTGCAATTTAGATAGGGAGCCCCGAGCTGGACTTGGGACACCCCAGGACCCCATGCCGGCCAAGGTGGGGCGTGTTCCCCCACTGGAACCTGGCCAGGTGGGCTGGTCCCTGCAGGGCGGGGGCGGGGGCTCCAGCAGGGCTGCTAGGGGCAGAAGCCAGCTGGCTGCATCCCCAACTCTCTCTCCCTCTCCCCAGAGCCATGGGGCTTCCACACAGGTGACACCCCAGGGAGACCCTTATCTGCTCCAAGAATGAGGTCAGCAGGTCACAGAGCCTGGAGGGCAGGCGGGGTCCTGCTCCTGGGGAGCCCGCCGGGTGCGGTCATGACACTGAGAGGCGGGCTGGGGCAGCTGGTGCATGGAGCAGAGGGGTGCCTGGGTCCCGGGCGCACAGCCATCCGCACAGGCGCGGTGACCATCAGACTTTCACACAGAAGCTACGTGCTCACCGCTGGAAATGTTTAAGAAAACAGTTTACTTCCATTAGAAAAATCCTTTTACCTAAATATACAACTTTATGTTGAACAAGTGAAAATAGTGTCTCCTCCACTGGTTGAACTTTCACTGAAATATGACAAATCCTAGAGGGTCCCAGGCACGTAAGGTCTCCTGGGAGCAGCCAGGCAAGGAGGCTCTGGGAATCACCAGGAGAACGTCGGTCCAAGCCCAGGTGGCTCGTAGGTCAGTGCTGGGAGATCTCTCCGATCCCTCCTGCATCTGGGCTCTGTTCCTCTTTCATCCGTGGGCGCCCACTGAGCACCTCCTCTGCACGGGGAGCTTTGGTCCAGGTGTGCGACCCCGAGAGGCCAGGCCCGCAGAGAGGAGAGTGTCGATGCCGACTCGTCTCCGGCTGTGCTTGTCTACTTCCTCTCCACCCACCGCCCCATGGTCCCTCCTCCACAGGGAGCGGACTGCCAGGTCCCTGGCCACCAGGCCAGGGAGGAAGGGAAGAGGCCCTGAGTGTCACACGTTGTCTCATGGCCTTCCCCTCCCGTCTGTATGATGTTCTCCAGCAGTGGCCTGGGGGGTGGTGTCTCTGGGTTGCTCTTTGCTCTCTAACCGGCTGCAGCAGTGGGTGGCCGTCTGGGTGCATTTACCACCACCAACACCTCCTTTGCCCAGATCATCACTGCTAATGGGTCAGCACACTCTTCACCGCACTCTGGGAGTTGGTGATGGACAGGGAAGCCTGGTGTGCAGCAGTCCATGGGGTTGCAAAGAGTGGGACACGACTGAGTGACTGAACTGAATTGAACACTCTTCCGCTCTGAGCCTGGGTCGAACTTCAGAATCCTTCTCAACACAGCCACCGATAATTGGACAGACTTGACGGGCGGAATGGAGCATGTTTGGCCACCTCTCTCTAGACACTGCTTTTGCACAGTTTACAACATACAGTCACCCCATGACTAAGTTCCGTTCGAGAGGAGGCCCTGGCAGGACAGCCTGTGTTACAGGCTGGGTCCCTGTCACCGCAGACAGGTGGCTGGTGTCACACGCTTGGACCGCAGCTCACATGACGGGGCCGGGGGGGCTCGGCCAGCTTCAGCCCTCTCGCCCCCAGGAGCCCAGATGGGGTGCGGCTGGCGCCTGTGCTCGAGGAATGTCCTGGGCTGGCTGGCGCCCACAGATGTTGTCAACACATCACTTATGAGACCAGAGGCCATTTGGAGCGGAACCAGATCACCCTGACCCGTGTTCATGGGAAAAGGGAGAAGAACACTGGCAGGTGAACCGCCCGGCCGAAGATGGCTGCCCTGGTCTCCGTGGCAACCGGGGCTGGATTCCCGCAGGAATTTTCCCGGCGTTTATGGGCTGGGAACTCGGGTGGTTCTCTAACAACTCTAACTTTTACACCCCAGTGCCTCTCGCGGCCAGTGAATCACGGGGACCAGACTCTGAGTCACTTCCAGCCACCTGCCACCGTGACGGCCCTGCAGTTCCTGGAGACGGAGCCGGGCCGCCTCTGGGTGCGGGGAGGTGGTGGCTGGGTCTTGCAGGACATTATGTTTTTGGCTCCAGTTGGTGGAAATGTTCTCCACGTGTTTCCCTGTGTTTACAGAGCTGAGGGCACGGAATGCAGCCCGCGTGCGGAAGTCGGCCTGCCGGGACCTGGCCCGGTCAGCACACCCGCCCGGTGCCAGGGCGGACGCGGGCGCAGGGAGGCCCCGTGCAGCTGGCGGGGGGGCCTGTCACAGAGCAGGGCCCAGAGCTTGGTCCTCGCCTGCCAGGGCCCGGGGTCCTGAGGGCCGGGGGAGCTTGGCAGTCAAGGGTCAGAGGGCGCCGCTGACTCCAGGGCGCCCCTCAAGCTTGGGTCCCTGCTGAGCGGCGGTTCTGCTGCCTGCTGGTCAGGGCTGGGGCGGCCTGGCCACCTGGGCTTGGGAGCCGCCTTTACTTCTTGGCCCGGAAGGCCTGGAGGAGGCAGGCTCGCTGCCACTGCACGTCCCGGTCCAGCGGCTGCCTCCGGTTGGCCACCTGCGGACGGGCAGGAGCTCAGGCGGGCGGGCGGGCCCCGTGGCTGAGCACCATGACCAGAAGGACTGGGAGGCCACGGTCCCTGGCTCCCGAGGTGGGTGTGCCTGCGGAGAAGCTCCAGGCAGATGGCAGACACACCAGCAGCCGACAGGGTGTTTGGTCCTACCTGTGATCAGGGTCACCACCACTGCGTCCTGGGGACCGAGGTGACCGCCCACCCCAGTGGTTGGACCCCTTCCGCAGAGCCACGACGAGGACAAAGAGCTCCTCGGCTGGTGAACCGAGCCCATGTGGCCTGGAGGGACACTGCTCAGGGGGAATAGGCTTCACTATGGGTCCAGGCCTCAGGTTCCTCATCTGGGAAATGGGGGTTTTGACCAGGTGGCTCCCTGGTGTCTGAGAGCTCAGAGCACATGGGGCAGCCTTGACCAGCATGTGTGTGTTTGCGTGCATGCATGCACACTTGCACGAGTGTGCACGCATGTGTGTGCATGTATGTGCGCAGGTGTGTGTGCACGCACATGTGTCTGTATATGCACGCGTGCACACGTGCATGTGTGTGTGCATGTGTGTGCATGCATGTGTGTGCGCGTGGGTGTGGGAGGGGCAGAGTTACATGCTCAAGGCACTGTTCTGCTTTGTGCCCACCCCGTCCCCCACACACACTGCTGACCTGTCCCCGACTCTAGAGCCACCATGGTGCAGTGTGCCAGGCGCGTCTGGACACTTCACACCCAGCGACCTCTGACTGCGGGACTGTCCCCACCCCTCTTGATGGGGGTCGATGGTGGCGTGGAGAGGGCGGTGACCTGCCTCCGCCCCTCAGTGAGTGTGGGGTGACGGGAGGACACAGTGGGGGCCCTGGGGTGGCCTGGAGGAGCTCAGGCTGAGGCCAGGTGGGCACAGCGCCCCCTTCCCTGTGCACCCCTGCCAGCCCACCTGCCCCTCCAGCATCTTCGCCTGACGCTGCTCCCTCTCTCGGGACGCCGGGGCCTGTGCAGCCTGTGGTCAGGCTCTGTGCAGGCGCTCCGTCTCTGCAGCCTGGAGTCACTGGTGCCGGGCCGCCAGCTCCTGGAGCCACTGGGCGTGGGCCTGCTCCAGCTCTGCCATCTGGACCTGGGGGAAACCCCAGGCACCTCACTGCCCACTCCGGGCTGGGCTGCGCAGAGGCCTGGGGCATCCAGGTGGCCCCACTGCCCTCTGTGGGGGTCCAGGCACCCTCCTGGACCGGCAGGTGGGCTTGGGGTTTTGTACACGCATTCGACCTCTGGGCCTTGTCTGGGCTGGAATCCCGCCCACAGGCCTCCAAAGAGAGACTTGCGTCTGTTTTAATGGTGTCCTTCTCTCCACTTGGCTGGACTGTGGGTCCCACAGGCATCACGAGCTGAGGCTTGCCCCTCCCCTACTTGCCAATCCCCTGTCTGGTGATGGGGGGGCTGTCAGTGGGGGAAGGGCAGGCACCCCGGTACACACAGAGCACCCCCAGACCAGCCTGCAGGCCAGCTGACCCTGTGTCCCCGACACTGCCCCCAGTGGGGGAAGGGCAGGCCTACCTGACCCTGTGTCCCCCACACTGCCCCCTCTTCTGGCCCATGCATTGGCTTACAGGTCCTTGACTGCTCCCCCAACTCCTGCAGGGCCATGGAACCCTGAGACCTGAGGGGTCTCCCTGGCAGAGCCCCCTGCTGCCCGGGGCTTTGTCTCCACATTGTTCTGCACCGGAGAGGTCCAGCCTGTCTGTCCCAAGTGTGAGCTCATACCCATCGGACAGACCCAGCTTCCGGGACCCACAGTCACCTAGACCCTCCAGCCCCTGGGCCCTCAGTCTGCCTGCCTGGGGACTGCCCTGCTTGGGCACAGCCCTTCCTGGCCCCACCCCCGCCACGCCCCACAGAGGGTCATGGAAGAGCTGGGGTAGATGGTCCGTCACCGGTCACCGAAAGAACACACGATCTTTGGGGGAAGGTTTAGGGGCTCCTTTTGCCCCTGTGGGGATGGTCTCTTTGGAGGAAGCAGCTGACACTCAGGGCAGACCTGGCCTGGCTGTCAGTCACCGGGGCAGGATGGGAACCTGGGCCCCGACCAGGACCCATCTCCACTACTCCAGCTCTGGGCCGGGTGGGGCAGTGGTCAGGGGCCATCTGGCCAGTCCCTGCTTCTGAGCCTCCTCGACCCGCCCCCCTGCCCTCTGGACAGGCCTGGCCTCTGGGGGGCCCTGGGACAAGGCAGGCAGGTCTGGAGGGCAGAGGGCCAGAGACCATACTACAGCAGCAAAGAGTCTTTTCTTCTTCAGGGCTGAGGGAAGGCAAGAGTCCCCCTCCACTGCAAAAGGAAGTCCTGTTTCTTTAAAAATCCAGTTACACTCCTGGATATGCATGTTAAAAAGAGGAGAGAAAAGTGAAATCCAAAATAAATAAACGGCTGCATCCGGGTTTCCCCTCCTGAGACACCAGTAAAGGGTTTATAGGCTTTGGGCCCCTCACAGCTGACCTCCTGGAACTCATTAGCTGCTCCTCTCCTCCCCCCGGGCTCCAGGGCTGCTGCCCGAGGCGGTGCCATCTGGGCCTCCCGGACCCCCAGGCTCCCTACCCTGAGTGGCCACGGAGCCCTCGAGTTCCCCAGCTCAGCACAGGGTCATGCTGACTGGGCCTGGCTGGCCAACCCTCCTCTGCGGGAGGGTAAGTGGCCTTGTGTGGGTAGGCTGGCCGCTGGCTTTCAGTGACCGTCCTGATCAGCTGGCCCCTGAGCCTCCATCCTGACCCCAATTCTGTCCCCAGGGTCCCCGCCTCCCACTGCCGCCCCACTGACCTGGCCACTTCCCTCTGGAACGCCCTCCTGTCCCTGAGCCCACCTCAGCTGGACAGCGTGCCCCGGGTGGTGCCCTGCCGGTGGGGCCTTGCTGTCCTGCCTTGGGGCTTGAGGGCCAGTCTGCTCCGGAGCCCACCCTCCTCGTCATCACCAGCGGGGGGCACAGGCAGTCGTCAGCCCCTGCGGGAACCCTGCTGCCCCTGGTTCTGCTCGCAGGCACCCTATCCTGCCCTGCTGTGGCGGCGGCCTCTGCCTCTCCTCCCGCCCTGAGCCAGCCCTCCTCATTCCGCGTTCCTGTCCACACGGCCCCCACCCCATCTTTGTCCTTCCAAGTCCAAGAGCCCTGGGCACGGTCAGCTTCTCACGCATCCCAGCGGCCATGACTACGTGCTGATACGGCCAAGCCTGGCCTTTGTGTGCCCGGGTCCTTCTGCCCTTGGCTCAGGATACCCAGACAAGCCCTGCCCCACTGTGGAACTGGTCTGTGCAGGACCCCGCGGGGCAAGCGACCCTCAACAAGCTCAGGGATCCACCGGCCCATGGGGCCCCCACAAAGTCCAGGGTTGAACACTGGACCCTGTGCCCCCGTCTGAGAGGCTCTGGCTGGACACCATCACCAGGACCTTCATGAGGGACAAACCCTCCCTTCTCTGGCCAGGGCCAGCTCAGAGACAGCAGGGGCAGCGGCTGCACCTGGTCATCTGTGCCCACACTTCCGGGCACCAGGGCGGCAGGACACACACTCCAGGGGACTCGGGTTCCAGGGGTGGGCGGCTGCGTGCTAGGGCCACACAGCTCCAGGCAGCACTGGCTCACGCAGCGGGGACCACGTGGGATGGGAGGTGATTGCCATGACTGGGAGCTTCCCTGGGGACAGCAAAGGTAGGGCTGGGGTCACACTGCGGAGGGGCGGGGAGGTCCACGGGCGGCCTGCCAGCCCTGGGCTGACGCTGAGCTTGGCGGCAGGCAGACAGGCCCGGGGCAGGCATAGCCCCCAATCGCAGGTTGAGACAGAGAAGCCCATCCAAGCCTGTGCCTCCCCCGACCCAGGCCCTGCACGTCTCATTCCCTGTCTCCCCACCCCCATCTCTCCAGAGACCACCCCCTCCACCCCCCTGATTCCCGGGGCCTCGCCCGGCGCCCCGCGAGCTCCCCCTGCAGGCGGGCCGTCCGGGGCTCAGCGCGGCCGCCCCTCCCGCAGGACGCACCTCTCCGAACCGCGCGGCGCGAGCTCCCTGCTGCCGGGCCGAGCGCCTGGACAGAGCGCAGGCGGCGCGTGGACCAGACGCTCCGCCCTGAGGCTGGGCCCCTGGCCCGGCTCATGATCCTCCCTGAAGGTACATGTCCACTGTCCCCCTGCTGTCCTCGTCGGGGCGCCCGCCGTGGAGCGGCCAACCTCAGGCCCCCGACTCCCGGCGCGCCCCTCCCGCCTGGGTTTCCCCTGCTGTCCGCTGGGGGCTGGATGCCTGACGCCAGCCCCTAGCGTCTCCCTGGATGTCCCGTCACACACCGTCACACACCGAGGGACTAATTCTGAAGGAAGGCAGGACCATGCCCCCAGGGGCCCCTCCCCTGCCACCGGGGCTCCCGAGTGCCCTCAGGCTTCCAGCCCCTGCGCTGAGCGGCTGCTCCAGAGGCCCGCCCCTCCCTGCGCCGGGGCCCTGGCTGCGCCCCCAGCTCCCATCCAGCCCATCCAGGCCCAGCCGCAGCGTCTGGCTGCTCCTGGGGAAGGCAGACTCAGGCGATCCTGGGGGCACAGCCCAGGTGTGCTCCAGAGGACGCGACGGCACCAGGTGTCTGCCTGGACCACGTGCAGGGGCGGCGTGTAAAGAAGCAAGAACAGGCCGAGTACAGTGGGCACCCCTCAGACAGTTTGGTGCCACGTCTGGTGGGGAGAGTTCTAGAAGGAGGCCTTGTTGGCCTTCTGTGGGCAAAGGCACTTCCCTGTGGTCAGAGTGGCCTCGGAAGACAAGCGTCGTCCCTGCCCCACTCCCGGAGCTTGGAATAAAGACCCCAGTAGTCCTCGGAAGCTCGCCGGCCTGTGGGGCTTGGCCCTATGCCCACCACGTGCGCCCTGCTTCCTCGGGGCTCGTCGTGTGCTCCTGGGACGCTGGGGCTTCCTCCTCAGCCCGAGCCTGGTGCTGCCCACTGCCTTCCTAGCCTGACAGCCCAGGGCCACGAGCCCGCCCGCCCTCCACCCGGCTCAGAGCCTCGGTGAGAGGCGATGGTGCCCTGTGTCCGGGGCTGGAGCCAGCACAGTGGGCCTGGGCCTCTGGGAATGCATGGTGTCCTATTGTGGGCGGTTGAGCGGGAAGGTGGAGGTGAGGGGGCGAGGGAGGCGAACTGGGCTCCCCGAGATTGTCCTCAGGGAGCCCGCGGCGGCTCGGGCTAGGAAGGGGCGGCAAATGGACTTTAGAGCAGAGAGAAGAGGAGACACAGCCCCGGGAGGCTCAGCGAGCTGGCACAGCTCAGGAGGGACAGGGGGGCCCCTTGTACGGGATGCTCCAGAGGCCGGAGAATCAGGCCCCAAAGGACCCTCTGGACCGGACCAAGTTGCTGGTGGTCTCTGTGTGTGAGGCGGCGGGGTTGGGGCGCTGAAGGTCTGGGGACAGGAGGCGGGCAGCCCTTCCAGAAACCTGGCTGGGGGAGGGGAGACGGGACAGCGGCGAGGGGCGGGGTGTGGGTTGTGGGGGGCACAGAGCCAGAGAGGGGACCCGAAGGCAGAGACCCTGATGACCCACCAGGCTCAGCCCTCGGGTTACAGGCTCAGGCAGCAGACTCGTGGTTCACAAGGAGCGGGGTGACTAAGGGGCTCTCACAGCCTTTCCCGGTCAGTTTTCACTGAATGCGGGAGGAAGACGGGCTCAGGGGAGGGCAGGGCCGTGACTGGGGTCCCGTCCCAGGCTGGGTGAGGAAGGCAGGCAGAGTGGCCCTGCATGGATTTTTGGGGTTCTGACTATTTAGGACTTTAACTAAAGAAGGAGAGCAACGCTTGTACCTAAAATTGAAGTTTCACCCTTCTTTGTAATTTTGGAAATGACAGTTTTCTGTTTGTATACATTTTCCAGTAGAAAAGCAGAAGTTTCCCTCAAATATGGCTTAACCGTTTCACGGTCTTAAGGAGGCACAGGCACTCCTGTGGAGCATTACGCTGCTCTTGTGCTGACGCAGCTTGTACAGGATTCTGTAACTGGAATGATTGCGGTACTAATGGCATGGGCCCCCTTCATGTGCCCCACTGAGTCGGTCTCCTCCTTGGGTGGCTTTTCTGAGCCCTGATCCTGAGACAGGTGGGGGCTGGCCGAGCCAGCATCACCAGCCCACAGCACTCAGAGTGGGGTGCAGCTGCAGGCGTGCACGCCGCCCAGCCCTCCTGCCCAGGCTTGACAGCCCACTCCGGCAGCTCCTGGGTTTGAGGAAGGGGCTGGGGCTTCGTGTGCACCCTTGGACCAGCTCCCAGCCTGGGTTTCCGTCCTGTGGATGGGTGTGATGTGATTTCATGGGGTTCCTGTCGGGACCAAGGGAAGGATAGGAGAGCTGTGGGGTCCCCCCTCGTATGAGGGCTGCCGGAACACGGGGGTCACAGAGGCGGAAACGCCTCAGGCACCAGCACTGCAGGCGGGGGTGACACTCATCACCCAGCCTGTTGCACAAGAGCAGAGCCTGCTGCTACCCCCAGCCCGTCCCTCTGAGCTCTTGGGCTTAGGTCCTCAACCTTCTCATCCACTGGTGACTTGGATCGGTCTGTTCGTCGGTTGGGCAACGTCCAGTGCGGGTGGGCATGGGCGGCAGGTACAGCCGCCTGGTCCTGCCCTCTGGGAGCCTGGAGCCCTCTGGCCAGTCCTGGGACAGAACCGTCACTGGGAAGAGCTCACGTGTAAGGGGCAGAGCCCTTCTCTTCAGACAGTGGGCCTCAGCGGCCCGGACGGAGGCCATGTCTGCTGTGGGTTCCTGGCAGCTGGACGCTTCCGGACTCTGCCCTGCTCGCCTTCCGGCTCGCCCTCCCGCCAGCCTCTGCTGCTTTCACCACGATACTGATGCAGTCAGTTTTCTTATTCTCTTTCAAAATCCCTTGGAAAATCTCAAACATCTATTCTCTGTAAACTGCTATCAACTTGTCCAGTTTCCCTCCAAATGTACCACAAACAAGTAGACAAAACTGAACCAACAAACCAACAACCAAAATCAACAACCGAGAGAGCAGGCGCGTAAGCAAAGAGCAGATTATCTGGAAGCCGATCAAAAGCTTGTAACCGCCCAGAGCCAGCTCGCTCTCCAGTAAGACAAGTGACGAAAAGAGACACAAGCTTTAATTATTCTTCCATTAACAAATAACCTTTGAACGAAAGAAGAAATAAAGACACAAACTCCTAGAAAATTGGTTAAAAAAAAGGGAGGGGGGAAGAATTATATTGAAAACCATGATGAAGGAAAATGGGCTAATATTGAATACGTTTACTATTGAAAGAATAAGCCCAAACATAAATACATCACTTATATAATCAAAGAAATCAGAAATGTTACAACAAAAAGAGGATGTTATTAGGGATAAAAATGAACAAAAAGGAGAAAAGAGATAAAAGTTAATTCTTTGAAAAGGCCAATAAAACAGATGAACTGTTGGCAAGTTAAATAGAAACAAAAATCTCTTAACATCAGGGACAGAAACAGATGTAACTACAGATATAAATGAAATCTAACTACCAGTCCATCCTAAAGGAAATCAACTCTGAATATTCATTGGAAAGACTGATGCTGAAGTTAAAGATCCAATACTTTGGCCACCTGATGCGAAGAGCTGACTCATTTGAAAAAACCCTGATGCTGGCAAAGATTGAAGGCAGGAGAGGAGAAGGGGACGACAGAGGATGAGATGGTTGGATGGCATCACCGACTCAATGGACATGAATTTGAGCAAACTCCGGGAGATGGTGATGGACTGGGAGGCCTGGTGTGCTGCAGTCTGTGGGTTTGCAAAGAGTCAAACACGACTTAGTGAATGAGAAACAACAACACATGTAAATAATGGTTAAATATGAGAGTGATTCCCTGGTGGTGCATTAAAAAATATGGGATGAGTGACTTCCAAATGTCAAAAACTGACCCCAGAAGAGATGGAAAACTGAAACAGACCAAGGGGGAAGAGTTGGGAGAGGGAATTCAAATGGTTATTTAAGACGACAGGCGAGGCAGGGAGCTTGCGGGTAAGTTCAATGCAGCCTTTCGAGAAAGCTTAACTCTGAGGCAGTTTAGACTCTCTCAGGTGACAGAAAAACATGGAAAGCTCATCAATTCATTTTATGAAAATAAAATACATGTAACATATTAAAGAACTCGGGTAAGTATGGCACCCTAAAGGAACACAGACATTCTTGATCAAACATTAGGAATCCACTCCAGCCACAGCGCGGGCCAGTGCCTCCGGCCCGGGAGGCCGAGCCGCTCCCCGCTTTGCTTCTAGAACCTGGACGGAAGCCTGATTCAGGCCCTGGAGGCAAGCTCTCTGTGGAAGAGGAGGGTGTGGAGGGCGTGTGGCGACCTGGTGGACGTGGCGTGCCTGGGTGCCAGGAGGCCGCCGCGAGCCCTCCGAGCCATTGAGGCCGTGACCTGGCTCTGGGCCGAGGACAGCCTCGGGCAGCCTCTCCCAGTGGGCGGGCGCCAGGCCCCCCGCTGCGCCTGCGCTGGCTGGGCCACCAGCGGCCTCCGGGCCCCCGGGGGCCTGTGTTCGCGCGTGTCCTAACCTCAGGGCTCGGGTCTGTGTTGTTGATCCATTGAATTCCCAGGGTAGCCCTGGAAACGGCGGGAAGCGGGGGGTGGTTTGTTCTCAAACAAGAATCTTACTGTTTGCATAGCACAGCCTACCATTTAATTAGAAAAATATGTTTTTAATTAACTTTCTCTTGACAAACACATTGGCTTATGTGAAACGGGGGAAAATCCAGTCCGTGAAAGTGAAAGATGTTGTAAAAGGCAGGCCTCGCTCTAGCTCACACTGGCAGCCTGGCCACCTGGCCTGGATGCGCTGTGGGTGTGTGGCCGTGAGTCCTGAGTGCCCGGCCAGCGGGAAACACTGCAGCTCAGGTTCCCTGGGAGTGCGGGCGTGCCAGGGGCCTCTGCTGACTTAGGGGCGCCTGAAACCCCTCCCCGGCGCCCACTGCAATGGCCAGCAGATCACAGAAACTGGGAAACTTTCCTCAGAGCTGGAGTCAGGGACTTTGAGGGTTCCCGAAAGATGGAGAACAGATGAAGCCAACTGGCCCCAAAATAGGAGAATCGATAGTTGCCAGGGTTCTTAGAAAAATCGGACATAATATGCATAGATTTCAGCACACATGCTCTGCTAAACACTTGGCCAAGCAAAAAATGAGTGTGGGCAGAGAGATGGAAACAACATCCTGAACATGCTGTCAGCACCCGAGTGGAGCCCATGTGGGGACCCATGTAGGAATCCCATGTGGGACCCCCTTGTAGGGACCTCAGAAGTCAGGCTGGAGGGGTGCAGGGGTTGGGGGTTGACCTTCAGGGACCAAGGTCATAGGGGTTGAGTCACCAGGAAGGGCTCCAGCTGTTCTCTGAGGTCAGGCCGCACTCCCTATTCCCGGAACAGAAAAGTTCTGGGGGACTCAGCAATGCCTCTGGTGCCACTCCCGCACATCTCCTCATATCTCCCCACATCTCCACACATGTCCCCACATCTCCCCCACATCTCCTCATATCTCCCCACATCTCAACACATATCCCCACATCTCCACACATCTCCTCATATCTCCCCACATCTCCTCATATCTCCCCACATCTCCACACATGTCCCCACATCTCCACACGTCTCCCTACATCTCCACACATGTTCCCACATCTCCACACATGTCCCCACATCTCCACACATCTCCTCATATCTCCCCACATCTCCACACATGTCCCCACATCTCCACACATCTCCTCATATCTCCCCACATCTCCACATATCTCCACACATCTCCTCATATCTCCCCACATCTCCACATATCTCCACACATCTCCTCATATCTCCCCACATCTCCTCATATCTCCCCACATCTCCACACATCTCCTCATATCTCCCCACATCTCCTCATATATCCCCACATCTCCACATATCTCCCCACATCTCCTCATATCTCCCCACATCTCCACACATCTCCCCACATCTCCACACATGTCCCCACATCTCCACACATGTCCCCACATCTGCACACATCTCCACACATGTCCCCACATCTCCACACATGTCCCCACATCTCCCCACATCTCCACACATGTCCCCACATCTCCACACATGTCCCCACATCTCCACACATGTCCCCATATCTCCCCACATCCCCACACATGTCCCCACATCTCCACACATGTCCCTACATCTCCACACATCTCCTCATATCTCCCCACATCTCCACATATGTCCCCACATCTCCACACATCTCCTCATATCTCCCCACATCTCCACACATGTCCCTACATCTCCACACATCTCCTCATATCTCCCCACAGCTCCACACATCTCTTCATATCTCCCTGTGTCTCCACACAGGTCCCCACATCTCCACACATCTCCTCACATGTCCCTACATCTCCTTGCATCTCCTCATATCTCCCACATCTCCACACATCTCCCCACATCTCCACACACGTCCCCACATCTTCACACACGTCCCCACATCTTCACACATCTCCTCATGTCTCCACACATCTCCCCACATCTCCTCATATCTCCATATATCTCCCTATATCTCCTTATATCTCCACACATCTCCCTATATCTCCTCATGTCTCCACACATCTCCCCACTTCTCCCCACATCTCCTCATATCTCTATATCTCTCTCTATATCTCCACACATCTCCCTACATCTCCTCATATCTCCCCACATCTCCACACATCTCCTCATATCTCCCCACAGCTCCACACAGGTCCCCACATCTCCACACATCTCCTCACATGTCCCTACATCTCCTTGCATCTCCTCATATCTCCCACATCTCCACACATCTCCCCACATCTCCACACACGTCCCCACATCTTCACACACGTCCCCACATCTTCACACATCTCCTCATGTCTCCACACATCTCCCCACATCTCCTCATATCTCCATATATCTCCCTATATCTCCTTATATCTCCACACATCTCCCTATATCTCCTCATGTCTCCACACATCTCCCCACTTCTCCCCACATCTCCTCATATCTCTATATCTCTCTCTATATCTCCACACATCTCCCTACATCTCCTCATATCTCCCCACATCTCCACACATCTCCTCATATCTCCCCACAGCTCCACACAGGTCCCCACATCTCCACACATCTCCTCACATGTCCCTACATCTCCTTGCATCTCCTCATATCTCCCACATCTCCACACATCTCCCCACATCTCCACACATGTCCCCACATCTTCACACACGTCCCCACATCTTCACACATCTCCTCATGTCTCCACACATCTCCCCACATCTCCTCATATCTCCATATATCTCCCTATATCTCCTTATATCTCCACACATCTCCCTATATCTCCTCATGTCTCCACACATCTCCCCACTTCTCCCCACATCTCCTCATATCTCTATATCTCTCTCTATATCTCCACACATCTCCCTACATCTCCTCATATCTCCCCACAACTCCCAGTGCTCCCCACATCTCCCCCCGTCTCTACACATCTCTCCGTGGCTCCCCCACACCTCCCCATGGCTCTCTCATGTCTCCCCACGGCCCCCCGTGGCTCCCCTTGGAATCTGGCTCTCTGCCTTTCCTTTGAGCCTGAAATGTCTGGGCAGAGACGCATGAAACCCCTGATGGGTTCCTCTGTACCCCAGCTTGGAACAAGACCAGACCAGACCCCCTTCTTGAAAGAAGGAAAAAGAATTAGCAAGTGAGTTGCTGTCAGCTATGGTTCAGGAGAGCAGCCAGTCCCCAGAGTCTGATCTGAGGGTCTTGAATTGAAAAGTGAGAAATGCGAATCGTGTCAGAAAACGGTAACTGACTTTCTCAAGAAGGTGAGACCAGAGCCGGAGCCAGAGAGTGAACCATCCTCAGTGAAAACATGAGGGCTTGCCCAGGGCCTCGGGGAGGCAGGGAGAGCAGCCAGGGCGGCTGAGCTCTCTGAGACCCTGAGTGCCCAAGCACGGTGACAGGAAGGTGAAGTTCAAGGTCAGCAAGGAGGGCGGGGCCGAGCGGAGGGCGGGCTGCAGCGAGGTTTCAGTGGGAACCGCCCAGAGCAGAGCAGGCTCTGTAGGCCCAGAGGCACAGGTGTACACGCTCTGCAGCTGGGAGGCCCAGGGTCCAGCCAAGGGGTCCCTGAGCTCAGGAGATGCACGCTTTCTCTTCACGCTTAACACTGAGCGGCAGGCAAAGTGCTTCCGTTACAGTGCCGCCTGCCCCAGAGGCGACCAGGAAGGGGAGGAGCTGTGACGCCACGTGCAGACGCTGGAGGGAAGGGGGGCTGGGGTGGGGGAAACACGCATACACGGCCCCCAAGTAAAAGGACACAAAGGGGGCGTCACGGCAGGGAGTGTCCTGTCAGCGACGGGAGAGAAGCAGAGTGCAGTCAGCACACAGCTTTAATTTCTTCGAGAGACGGGAACACCGGAAAACCTGACCTGCCTCCCAAGAAACCGTGTGCAGGCGGAGAAGCAACAGTCAGAACCTGACACGGAACAGCAGACTGGCTCCAAATCGGGAAAGGAGTGCGTCAGGGCTGGATATTGTCACCCTGCTTGTTTAACTTGTATGCAGAGTACATCATGTGAAATGCCAGGCTGGATGAAGCACAAGCTGGAATCAAGATTGCTGGGAGAAATATCAATAACCTCAGATATGCAGATGACACCACCCTTATGGCAGAAAGCGAAGAAGAACTAAAGAGCCTCTTGATGAAAGTGAAAGAGGAGAGTGAAAAAGTTGGCTTAAAGCTCAACATTCAGAAAACGAAGATTGTGGCACCTGGTCCCATCAGTTCATGGCAAATAGATGGGAAACAATGGAAACAGTGACAGACTTAATTTTGGGGGTCTCCAAAATCACTGCAGATGGTGACTGCAGCCATGAAATTAAAAGACACTTGTTCCTTGGAAGAAAAGCTATGACCAAACTAGAGAGCATATTAAAAATCAGAGACGTTACTTTGCCAACAAAGGTCCATCTAGTCAAAGCTACGGTTTTTCCAGTGGTCATGTATGGGTGTGAGAATTGGACTATGAAGAAAGCTGAGCACTGAAGAACCAATGCATTTGAACTGTGGTGTTGGAGAAGACTCTTGAGAGTCCCTTGAACAGCAAGGAGATCCAACCAGTCCATCCTAAAGGAAATCAGTCCTGAGTGTTCATTGAAAGGACTGATGTTGAAGCTGAAACTCCAGTACTTTGGCCACCTGATGCGAAGAGCTGACTCATTTGAAAAGACCCTGATGCTGGGAAAGATTCAAGGCGGGAGAGAAGGGGAAGACAGAGGATGAGATGGTTGGATGGCATCACTGAGTTGATGGACATGAGTCTGAGTGAACTCCGGGAGTTGGTGATGGACAGGGAGGCCTGGCATGCTGCAGTCCACGGGGTCGCAGAGTCGGACACGACTGAGCGACTGAGCTGAACTGAAGGGAGGCTGACGAAGTGACAGCCAAATACACACAGAGCCAAGTGCAGAGTCCAAGGTCGGGGTGGTGGGGTGGGGTGGCACTGCCAGCACGGAGCAGAGTAGAATTCAAGACAAATAGCGTGGGACAGGGCACAGAAGCTTCCAGTTCACGTTAGACAGAGCGTGTCACAGAAATCAGAAATTAAAGACTGATAGAAATAAGAGGAGACATTGCCTCCCAGTAATTGTAGTGGGAAAATTCAACATGTGATTCTTAGCTCTGATAAACTCAGGAGACAGAATGCGGATGGAATATGTGAAAGTTGCATTTGTGAGGTTAATTTAATAGAGACATTTTGAAAATTGTAACCTGCAAACAGGAAACGGCTTTTAAATGTGCGTGGAACAGATACACGTGAACATACATGTGAAACGGAACACAGCCTGGGCCCCTCCTCTGCTCTCTCAGCCCCTCCCCCAGTGCCTGGGCACCTCACAAGCTCCCAGCCAGGACCTGGTCCCACGGCGGGTAAACCTGACCCCCGACCCCGCACACTTGGAGAGCGCCTAGGCTGGGCCAGTGTCACCTCTCCCTGCCCTGAGAGCACAGATCTGGGCGGTTGCAGCCTGTCTTGACCCTGCCCCTTGCTCGCTGTGCCTTGGGGGCCAAGTTGCTCCCTGCTCAGGCCTCAGTTTCCCCAGTCTGTAAAGTAAGGGCTGGACCACCTCAAAGATGCTCTGCTCTGGTCAACCCTGAGGAGTCAGTTCTGTGGGGCCCAGTGTGCCTGGGGGCCATCTGCTTCAGCCAGCTCAGCGGCCTCTGACCACGTGCAGCTGAAACCTCTCCTTCCTCAGCAGCCCTCTCGGCCTCCCCGTCCCCCCACTGCCCTGGGGTGTGGGTGCTCGCCACCTGCAGCCTCCACCTCTTATAGCCCGCCGCACATGCTGGGTGCCTCGCCTGCAGCCTCGGGAGCGCCTCCTCCTGCAGAGCCCACATGGCTTGTGCACTGCTCAGCTTGTCCTCCACCTGGTGCCAGCCTGGGGGGCAAGCGGGGCCACTCGCCTGGCTCCCAGGTTCGGGAGGCACCTGCATGGCCCGGGAGACTGAGGCGCCGTGGGTCTAGGTGGCCGACACCCAGCTGGTGGAGAGGCCTCCGTCTGATCGTCCCCTGCTCTACTTGTCCTGCCTGGAAGCTGCAGGTCCCTAGGGGAGGTGATCCTTGCCCGCCCAGCCTTCTCTCCTTCTGGCTTTGCCCCCGGAAGTGGCCGACACCCAGCTGGTGGAGAGGCCTCCGTCTGATCGTCCCCTGCTCTACTTGTCCTGCCTGGAAGCTCCAGGTCCCTAGGGGAGGTGATCCTTGCCCGCCCAGCCTTCTCTCCTTCTGGCTTTGCCCCCGGAAGTGGCCGACACCCAGCTGGTGGAGAGGCCTCCGTCTGATCGTCCCCTGCTCTACTTGTCCTGCCTGGAAGCTCCAGGTCCCTAGGGCAGGTGATCCTTCCCCGCCCAGCCTTCTCTCCTTCTGGCTTTGCCCCCGGAAGTGGCCGACACCCAGCTGGTGGAGAGGCCTCCGTCTGATCGTCCCCTGCTCTACTTGTCCTGCCTGGAAGCTCCAGGTCCCTAGGGCAGGTGATCCTTCCCCGCCCAGCCTTCTCTCCTTCTGGCTTTGCCCCCGGAAGTGGCCGACACCCAGCTGGTGGAGAGGCCTCCGTCTGATCGTCCCCTGCTCTACTTGTCCTGCCTGGAAGCTCCAGGTCCCTAGGGGAGGTGATCCTTCCCCGCCCAGCCTTCTCTCCTTCTGGCTTTGCCCCCGGAAGCCCCTCCGTTGGACGCTGTGGTAGGCCCCGGCCTGCCTCCTGAGCAGACCCAGTAGGGGGGGGTACAGAAATGAGGCGGGGTGACCAGCAGGGCAGCGGCCCTCTCTCTGAGGGGGTGACGCAGGGCAGGGACCTAGCGGGGGAAGGGCCACGTGACTGCAGACGAGCTGGGCGCCGTGGTCTGGAGGCCCTGGAGGTCTCTGGACTAGACTCTCTTGTGATGCGGAAGCATGGCTGAGAAAGACCGCCGGCTGCCAAGTGCAAAATGCCCTCGGTGGGTGTGTGCTCTGAGGGCAGCCCCTGGGGCCCAAGCCTGGCGTTTCCTAGGCTGACCCGCGCCATGGCACCCGGGGCAGGGCAGAGGTAGGAGGTCCCCTTCTCTGCCACGGCCAGCGCCTTCTGCAGCTGCCCTATGCGGCTGAGGGCCCAGGTGGGCTCGCTCTCGGCCTCGCCCTACCAGGCGCTCAGGCCCCCCGCCTGGGAGCGCCAGACGTCCTGGGGGGGACTGAGGTTGGGGGCAGCCCGTGGGTGGGCAGACAGTCCACATGCCCGGCTGGTGGCTGGTGGTGGGGCAGCTCAGGGCTGCTCGGGGCAGGGCTCATGGGGGTCCCCAGGGCAGCAGGGTGGGGGCTTGGTCCCCAGAGTGCAGGTCACCGAAGCACTCTGGGGTAACCTGGCCAGCCCCTGGGATGGGTCCTCGGAGGATGGGCCCTGTGGCTGGCGGAGCACAGAGACAGCTGGACAAGGGGGAAGCTGGGCTTCCAGTGGCTCAAGTGTTTAGTGGTGTTTGTCCCACTGGGTCCCGCCAGGGTCTCAGCAGAGCCAGGGGGGACAGACAGAAGGCCTGCAGCCCAAGTGAGAGTCTCCTCCCCGCCCTGCTAAGCCCCCCGGGCGTGTCCTAGCAACTCCCTTTACCCTTCCCACTGGGCATCCCACAGCTTCTGCGTCAGGTCCCTCTGGGCGTCCCTCATGGAGGCCCGGGCCCCTTCTGCCCTGCGGGCTCCAGGGCCGGGCGAGAGCCACCAGAGCAGCGAGCGGGACCGGCCCTCTGAGCCTGAGGACAGAGGCGACCGCTGGGTGCGCTGGGGGTGCAGTGAGGGTGCAGATGGCCACTGGGAGCGGTGGGGGCGCGGACTACCGCTGGGCACGGTGGGGGGTGGACACAGAGGCACAGGCGCCCCGACCCCTCACGCTGCTGGCCTCACTCTCAGGGAGTGAGGGAGAGCCCCGGGGGGGCTGGGGCGCCCCGGGTGGGTGAGAGGGTGGGCGTGGAGGGCACTGACCTCTGCTGGGGGGCCCTGCTGGCTCAGGAGAGGCCACAGGGCTCCATCCGTGGAGCCCCACGCTGGGGTGGAGCATGGACCACAGCTGGCCCCGCTGGTCCTCCGTTTCCCGCTGGGTGCCCTCGGCGCGGGCCGGCTCCTGTTTGAGGCCGTGGGCCCGGCCACAGGCCCTGTCCGGGCGAGCCTGGAGGCTGTCGGCCACGCCATCGGCCTGCAGCAGCTTCCGGGCAACGCCACGCAGCTCAGCCCAGAGGGCCCGCTCGGACCCTCGGCTCTCGCAGAGCTGCCGCTCCAGGTGCTTCTCCCGGGTCTTGGCCTGGGCCTCCACCTCTGCCAGCATCCGCCGCAGCCTCCGGACCTGTGGGACGGGTGTGGGGGCTCCAGACCCTCCAAGACTCACCAGGCATCTCGGCCTCACCCCGTCCTTGGGGTGTCACAGCCGGGGGACCCTTGACTTGCCTCCCAAAGCATGTCTGGCAGCGGGGACCCCTGAGCCCAGGTGGGGAGAGCACCCCAGGACCACCAAGCAGGTCCCGGCAGGCAGCATAGAGCCTGGCTGGCAGCCACACGACCCTCGCCAGAGAAGGTGATGGCCAAAGGCCGCCTGCTCCGGGGCCTGTGTGGGGCCAGCCCCAGGCCAGTCTGCCACAGCTCACCCGCTGTCGTCCTGAGTCCAAGGCCCCCGCCATGGGCTTCCAAAGGGGTAAACAGGACCAGCGGAATGCTGTCCCGTCAGCACACGCAGGCCAGTGGCCAGGCCACCCCTCCTCCCGATCACTTCACTCCCACCCCCCAAGCCCCCTGCCCCCGACCAGGACCTGTCCCCAGGGACCTCCCGCTGGGCCACTGTCCTCTCCTTCCTCTGGGTGGTGCAGCCCCGGGGCAGACGGGCCCTCCCTGACCCAACCATGCCTCTGCAGCGTCCGCCCTGTCCCTCCCAATGCGGACACCCTGTCTGCTGCTGCAGACCCTGCCCACAGCCTGACCTGTGCCCCAGCCCCCAGGGTGCCCCTCTGCAGTCGGCTGAGGGGCCTCTGAATACTCGTGAGCAAACGGGGAATAAATGCAGCCGCCCCCGCCCCTCGGGAGGTGCCCGGGCCCCCACGCACGGCCCGGTTCCGGCCAGACGGAAGCCCCGGGTGCTGGGCGCCCACCTCCCACTGCGAGTCCTCGCGGGCGGCCTTCGCCTCAGCCACCAGCGTCTGCAGTGCCAGGGCCTCCTGCCGGCTTGGCTCCTGGGCACCCCGGGTCTGCAGCCGCACCAGCTCCCGGCTCTTTCTCTGGTTCTCTGCCTCCAGCGTCGTCACCTGGACATGGAGGGGCCACTGTGATGGGGCTGCCTGGGCCCCTGTGCCAGAAGGGGCTGGGGTAGTTGGCGAGCTGTGCTGACCCCCGCCCCTGCTCACATGCTCTGGGGAGAGGCCCCCCTCTCGGGCAGCAGACGGAATGCAGGGAGGCTGAGTCACGCCCCACTCAGGGCTGCAGTCTGCTCTGCGCCCTTGGGAGAGCAGGCTCCAGGAGCTGACCCCTTCAGCCACTCTCCAGCCCCTGCTGGTGCCTGCCATCTTGAGGCCGGGACCCTGAGGAGCCCAGAGAGGTGAATGATGCCTGGTGTACAGGCCACATGAACAAGGAGTGTACTTGTGCCTGTCCCTACAGCGATTCACCAACTGCAGTGTCTGTAGAAAGCTGAAAAAGTGTGTGCTCACGTTTGGCAGGCCTCCCACACGAGGGGGGCTCTAGGACCCCCCTGGGGTGAGCTTGAGACCAAGGCGGTTTGTCAGTGGCTGCGGCCTCAGAAGCCAAGGCCGGCTGATGAAGTGGTTGGTGCCCATCTGTTCACGCTGAGCTCGGAGGCAGCATGATGGGAGGAGCCCAGGCCACCTGGGGGTCGTGGGCACTGCCTGGCTGAACCCCCACAGCCAGCATCAGGCACCGGGTGCCAGAGAAGGTATGTCAGGAGAATCCCACCATCTGTCCCTCCGCCCCGTGTGGCTGGGTCTCCTTGGTGTGATCTTTGTGGAGCAGAGCCGTGCTAACCCCTGGCTGGATTTCTGGCTCCCGGGCTCCATGGGCATCAGGGCAATTGTTTTAAGCCAGGGAGTTTGGGGCTTGCCTTTATGTCTCGCTGGCAGGCCCAACCTGGGCTCCGTGGGTCTGAGCCGCACTGCAGCTGCGGCTCCCAGCCTGGGGACAGTGCCCTGGGGGCCTGGAGGCGGGAATGGGGCTGCTCCTGGGGTGGGGGCCCAGGGTGGCGCCCTCACCTGTCTGCGTAGCTCCTGGAGCTGCTGCTGGGTGTCCACGGCCGCCCGCTCCGCCTCCCGCAGGCTGGCCCGCAGCTCGCCCGCCTGCTTCTGGGCCGATGCCCAGGCCTCCTCCAGGACCAGGACCTTCTGCTCCCTCTCCTCCGTGGAGCGCTTGAAGCTGAGTGGAGGGGTGAGGGCGGGCTCAGGCTGGGGAGCGCGGGGCGGCTCCGGCACCCCCAGGGGACCGTCCTGGAGACCAGCAGGCCGCCATCTCCCTACCTGCCATCCTAGCTTCCCAAAGCCCAGCCTCTGCGGGCATGCTCTGTCTGGGTCGGACTCTGCAATGGCCGCACCGCTCGCCAGGGCCATGTCTCAGCCCCTCCCCGGGTCTCAGCCCCCTCCTCAGGTCTCAGCTCCCCCCGCCCAGGTCTCATACCCCCAGGTCTCAGCCCCCTTCCCTGATCTCAGCCCCCTCCCCAGGTCTCAGCCCACCCCCCCTGGGTCTCAGCCCCCCTCCCTGATCTCAGCACCCCCTCCCCAGCTCTCAGCCCCCCTCCCCAGGTTACACACCCTTCCCGGGTCTCACACCCCTCCCCAGGTCTCACACCCCTCCCCAGGTCTCAGCATCCCCTCCCTGGGTCTCAGCACCCCCTCCCCGGGTCTCAGCCCCCTCCCTGGGTCTCAGCCGCCCGCTCCCCAGCTCTCAGCCCCCTTCCCTCATCTCAGCCCCCTCCCCAGGTCTCAGCCCACCCCCTCTGGGTCTCAGCCCCCCTCCCTGATCTCAGCACCCCCTCCCCAGCTCTCAGCCCCCCTCCCCAGGTTACACCCCCTCCCCGGGTCTCACACCTCTCCCCAGGTCTCACACCCCTCCCCGGGTCTCAGCATCCCCTACCTGGGTCTCAGCATCCCCTCCCCGGGTCTCAGCACCCCCTCCCCGGGTCTCACACCCCTCCCCGGGTCTCAGCATCCCCTCCTCGGGTCTCAGCACCCCCTCCTCGGGTCTCAGCCCCCTCCCTGGGTCTCAGCCGCCCGCTCCCCGGGTCTCAGCCCCCTTCCCTGATCTCACCCCCTCCCCAGGTATCAGTGCCCCCACTCCCTGGGTCTCAGCCCCCTCCCTGGGTCTCAGCTCCCTTTCCCAGGTTACACCCCCTCCCCAGGTCTCAACCCCCCTCCCCAGGTTACACCCCCTCCCCGGGTCTCAGCCCCCCTCCCTAGGTCTCAGCCCCCTCCCCAGCCCCGTCCCGGCCCCCATGGCCCCTCTGAGGCTCTCTGTGAAGGCCGCAGCACCCTGCAGGCCATCCTGCCCCTGGGGGGCCTCCTTCGCTCCCCAGCCCTTGGCCGTCTCCTTCCGGCCGCTCGGGGCCTGTCTCCCCTACTGGACGGAACTCCTCAAGGGTGGGGACAGGCCCGCGACGTCCCAGCCTCCCCTTCCCAGGCCTGCACTGTGGACTGTCTGGGTGGGCAGCTGGCACCCGGGCCTGGCTGGTGGGCCCTCTGCACCATCGTCGGGCCCCGCCCTGTAGGACAGCCTGTGTCCCACCGCCCTGCCCCCGGGGCCTAATCGGGCTGGCTGGAGGGAGCTGCTCCTGGGGGCCGCCCTACCTGGCCTTCTCCTGCTCGGCCCGGCGGAGGGTGGCCCGCAGCTCGGTGTTGGAATCCCGCAGTGCGTCCTTCTCTCGGGCCGCATCGGCCAGCGCCCGGCGGGCGTCCCGGGCCTCCTTTTGCAGCCCCTCCTGGGTCTCCTCGCTGCCCTGCAGCTCCCGGTGCAGTGCGGCCAGCGCCTCGTGGGCCTCGTCCAGCTGTGCCCGCAGCGTCTCGGCCTGAGGGGGAGCGGGTGGCTCTAGGGGCGGTGGAGGGCCACGGGCCGGGGTCTGGCTGCAGCAGTGTCCCCTGCCTCGGGTCCTCCAGCCTTGAAGGAGAAGCAGGAGGCCTGGCTTTGCCCGGCCCACTGAGGCTGCAGGGGAGCTCCTGGGGGCCCATCCCAGACCCCAGCAAAGAACACCCCGACCCTTTCTGATCCTGAAGCACCACTGGGCTCCCTCCCCGCATGCCCGGGACGTGGTCGCTGGCCAGCAGGGCCTGTGAGGGACATAGCTCTGCCCACAGTGTGCACTGGCCCCACCTGCTGTCCCTCAGGCCCACTCTTGTCCTTCAGTGAGGATGTGGGGCCCCGGCCTGCCCGCCCCGGTGTGGACAGACGCCTCGTACCCTGGACTCTGGAACCCTGCCCCGTCTGCGGCCTCAGCTCCCACTTGGTGAAGGGGGCGTGGAGAGACAGGGTGTGGAAAGATGGGATTGTGGAGAGACAGGACCGTGGAGAGATGGTGGAGTGGGAGACGTGGGGAGTGGAGGGACAGGTCAGTGGAGGGACAGGACCGTGGAAGGATGGGCCGTGGGGAGGGCTGTCTCTGGGCAGGCTCCCTGATGATTCTCCGGCTGCAGCAGAGCCACCGGGGCCAGGCTGTTGCCGTCTCAGGAGCGGGTGTTGGGGCCTGCGCCAGCATGGAGGGCCTCAAACCCCAGGGAAGGCTGTGGAGCAAGTGGCGACCTCAGGCTGCCCTGGGCCTGTGTGCCGAGCCAAGCCGGGAGACGGGGCAGGTGCGTCCTTGCCCCCTGCCAGGCCTGTGCTGGCCCCAGAGAAGGGCACTCGCCGCGCCAGAACTGCGGTCTGTGTCACCCCATAACTGGGGCCTCCTCACCCACAGCTTCCAGGCAGGGCCTGGGGAGTCAGTGGTTTTGTGAGTCTGAGAGCTCAGCTGAACCGCGGGTAGGGGGGTCAGTGGTCCAAACTGCCCTGGGACACAGGTTGCCTGCAGACCCCTGGGCTCAGCCCCTGCTGGGGGGCCTGGAGGGGACTGCAGACCCCGGGAAGGGGCAGACCATCCTGGACGCAGGGACTGTGGGGTGGGGGCTCGCCGAGGCTCGGCCAGGACCTCGGGTCTCCCCTCTGACCAGGGAACCCTGGAGAAGGCATGTCCCCCCCCTGCAGGAAGAGAGGGAGGAAGCCTCCAGGGGAGCCACGCAGAGTGGTGTCCGGCGCCGGCTTGAAGCGAGCCCACTCTGGCTACTGCAGCGGGGCACTCTGCGGGTCTCTGGCCCGCTGGCTCCCGCGTCCGCCCACGGTTCCTGTTGTTCTGTTTTTTGGGAAGGGCCGCTCTCCGCTCCCCTCCCGCCCCCCACATGTGGGAGCCACAACCGTGAGCAGCGTTTTCCGCCGAGCTCAGCAGAAATCCACCCTGAAGGTCAAGCACCAGGGAGAGGGCCTATCCATCATAAAAAGCTGTTTTCATTTCCCAGGGCTGAGGAGATGAAAACAAGCAAAACAAACGCGGGCCCCTCCCCCCGCCGCGTGAGAACAGCCATCCCTTTTACAGGAATCTTACGGCCAAATCGCTTAATGTGATTATAATAATTATTTCTTTACTAGAAATTGTATAAACAGCCTCTTTTGAAATCTCCTGCAGGGAGGTGACCCGAGGGCTCTGCATGGAGGCGGGAAAGCAGGGGAGAGGCTGTGCGGGCCCCAGCCCTGCGTGTGAGCACACGGAGCATGTGGCGTGTGCATCCACACACATCTATGTGTCCACCCGCGTGTGTGGTGCACGTGCACGCGAGTGTGCATGGACTCGTGCATGCTGCTTGCTGCACGTGTGTGTTGTCCATATGTGCTTGCATATGTGAATGCATTTACGTGAGCTGTCACTGTGTTCCTCTGCATGGGAGTGTGTTCTTTACATGCATGGAGGTGTATGTGCTGCATATGAGCTGCGTGGTGGGTGCATGCACACACACACACAAGCATGCACACACGCGTGCACACATGCACACATACGCACGTGCGCACACATGTACACACGCACACATGTGTGGACCTCAGGCAGGGCTGCCAGAGGCCTGGATGTCCCTCCAGTTTAAAGGCTGTGAAATGTTATGGTTTCCATGGTGACTCTGGGCCAGCCTGGCGCCTGGGAGGGCTCTCCAGGCTCCCTCTCTCTGCCATTGTTCCCCTTGCCCCCCTTACCCGCTTCAGCCTCCCCATCACCCCAGCCCTTTCCTGGGGCCCCTCTCCTTTCTGGGGGCAGCGATCAGGGAACCCAAACTCCCCACGAGGCCATGCTCTCCCCCTTTACCCCAAGCACGGATGTGCCCAACCTCCCCGGCTCCTCCCCCTGCTGCCCCCCGTGTTAAAGCCTCACTCTGCTTCCCCGTGTGGTCGCTGACCAGGCCTGACTTTGAAATCTGTTGAAAAGAGACCTTTCTCTTTGGGGCCAAAGTAAACAGGCTGTCATGTTAAATCACGCTCTCTTCCTCTGGCGGCCCCACTTGGGGTGCCGGGGGTGGGCCCAGCCCCTCTCCTCGCTTGCTGCGCCCCTGCCAGCCTTGGCACCCGGCCCGGGAGTGCATGAGGTCGCGGGCCCCGCAGCCCCTCCCCACCCCGTGCCCTCCTGCCCTCCCCCCTGCAGGCGTCCCTGGGCCTGTCAGAGCCCTTCGTCAACACCTCCCCGATCTGCCTGCTGAGCCCGCTCACCCGCCCGCTCGCCTGCCTGGGGCCTTTCCTGGCCGGGCCCCCCCAGGACACCTCACCCGGCTCCTGGAGCCTGCAGCTGGCCTCAGGGCCTTGGCAGGGTAGCACACGGCTGCCCCCAAGCACACCTCTAACCCCGACCCTGGAGCTGCGTCCAGGGTGGGCAGTGCCCCTCGCCCAGGGTCTCTCCACTGCTGGTTGGACGTGGCCCCTGGCTGGGGTCCCTGGTGCCCGCAGGAGCCCCCATGCTGCCCCTCACCTCTCTCCCTGTGCTGCTCCGCTGGGCCACCAGCGCCCGGAGCGTCTCACGCAGGGCCCTGGCCTCCGTCTGGTGGGCAGAGATGGCATCCTCAAACTGGGCCTGCAGGGCCTTCAGCTCTGAGGCCACGGTGCTGATGGTGGCCTGGGGGGTGCAGCAAGCGGTGTGGGGTCAAGGGGCCGCCCCACGTAGGGGCAGCAGGCGGTCCGCTTTGGCCCCTGCACACCGTCCTGGGCCAGCTGGACAGCTCACTCAGGCGCCGCGAGGCAGGGTTGCCACTCTGGCTGACCCGGTGCTGGGTCCTGAGGGGTCACAGTGGTGAAGGGCGTGGGGGCGTGGTGGGGGGCAGAGGCCCCATGTGGATCCCACGGAAGAGCTGACTGCTCCCAAGCTTCCAAGCAGGACGTGGCATGGGGGACGCCCAGCATCTACCCAGCTCTAAGTGCGTAAGAACTCGTGACATGCCTGGGAAGGGTTGGGGGCTCTGCCTGCAGCCCTTGGGCAGGGTCATCCTGGTTCAGACCCTGCGGCCAGGCCCCTAGCTCGGACACCCTTTGGGAAGGGCCCAGCTTGGCCTGACTCTGCTTTCCTGTGGTCCCAGCCCAGGGTGCTCCCTCTGCTGACCAAGGGGCGCCCAGAGCAAGAGCACCCTGCTCCTTGAAGCCCCTCCTGTTGTGCACGGGACGCCACCTGCTCTCTCTGAACTCAGGCCCAGCCCAGCCTCCCCCGTCCGGGGCCCTGCTGCTGCCACCACTGGGGCTCTGGGGGTGACCCCCAGGACCCCTGGATCCACAGGCCGGTGCTCGAGGGCTCTGGCGGGGGGCGCTCCATCAGGCGTGCCCCCGCTTTCGGGGAAGGAGCCCTGCCGGTGCCGCCTGTACCCCCGGCTGCCCCTCTGCACTGAGAAGTGCACCTTGCCCGTCAGGTCTGGCTGTGCCCCTAGGGTGGCCCCAGGGAGGCTGCAGCGAGTGCTCTGTGTTGCCCGGTGGGGAGGGGTGGCCCCTGTGGTGGTGCGCCACACGGCATGGCCACAGCCCCTCCACCCGCGGGGGCCTGCTCGCAGGTCACCAACAACTGGTGTTCCCTGGTTGCCTCTTCTTCCCATCCTCCCCCTCCAGTGGATTTTAATTTCCAGGCCGAGGTGACGAAAGAACCTTTTATGAGCTCCTAGAAGAGTTGGGCTGGCAGGCGCCTCCACCCCAGTCAGCTCGAGGGAAGGCTCCCAGGGGACCCTGCCAGCGGGGGCTTCAGCTCCTGGGTCTTGGGGGTCTTTCCTGGTCCCCTGACCACAGGGTGGGCCGAAGGAGCAGCTGGGCAGAGGTCGGGGAAGCGAGCCCCCAACCCCAGGGAACTTCTACAGCCCTCCAGGCTGTGCCCATGGAAGGGCCATCTGGCCTCGGGCGTGGGACCGATCAGGGCGGGGGCTCCCGGGAGAGATGCTCTTGGGCAAGACTTTCCCGGGTGCCAGGAGCTGCTCTGCTCAGTGATCCGGGGATCCAGGTCCCGTGTCAGGCAGCAGGGGGTGAAGAAACACCCTGGCAGCCAACTCCTGATTGCAACACTCCTCCTCCCAGCCCAGTGCCCCTCTCCCCTCCACCCAGCGGGCCCCCTGCACCCCTCCCAGCCCAGTGCCCCTCCCAGCCCAGTGCCCCTCCCCCTGCCCAGTGCCCCTCCCCTGCCCAGTGCCCCTCCCCACCCAGTAACCCCCTGCCCAAGGCCCCTCCCCCTGCCCAGGGCCCTCCCCCTGCCCAGTGCCCCTCCCCCTGCCCAGTGCCCCTCCTCCACCCAATGCCCCTCCCCCGCCCAGTGCAGTACCCTCCCCACCCAGTGCCCCTCCCCCCGCTGTCTGGTAAGTTGGCGCAAACTGCACGGCCTCCCCGGGTCCTGTCTTCTGGGCGGCCAGCCCTCGGTCAGGAGGCACATCCACTCGGCCTCTTGTGGGCAGGCCCCAAGCACGGCCCTGCTCGTGGGGTTAGCTCTGGGCTTGACCCTGCAGCCCACGGGCCGTCCACTCACTCATTTCTGGATTCACTGAGTCGTTCACCAACAGAGGAGCATCTAACCCTGCGCCCCTGGGGCTGGGGACACATGGGGCACCAGTGGGGAAGGTATGTGGCCAGGCCGGGAGCACAGAGGCAGGAGGCAGAGGGGACAGGGTGCGGCCCGGCTGTACCAAGGGAGTGCCCTGAGGGGAGCAGGGAGCCGGGCCTGGCCTCGCCTGTGATCAGCCCTGACCCCTGCAGGGGTTCTGTCCCCCAGCCCCAACCCTGCCCTGAGCCATCACCCCTGCCCCTCCTATCTGCTCCCCACCAGCCCCCCGGGGTCCTGCCTGACCGCACCAGCTGCCCGAGCCCTCCCCCTGTCCTGCCACCCTGCCCTGCCCCTCCTCCAGAGCAGCCCTGGTCTCTGCGGCACCCCACTCCATAAATGGGCCCACGGGCTGGGGGCATAGGGCCCAGGGGCCTACCCTACTCCCCGGAGTCTTGGTTGCTGTTGCCTGCCCCACCCCCAGACGTGGACTCCTGAGGAGGACTTGGGGCCCCAGGTGGCCAGCCGGCTGCCCGCAGTGGCCTCCATGCCCTGTGGGCCTCTGTCCACTGGCCCAGGCGGGCAGCTGCCTGCTGGGGTCTCCCGGCCCCTTGGATGCCCCCTCCCGCCCTGCTCGGAATTCTCTGCAGGGTCTTTTCCGGGCAGTCTCTGCCTCAGGTCCAATGCGGCCTCCCCAGCTGCGCTTGTCCGCTGAGAGGGGACTCTCCAGAGAGTCAGCCGAGGCCTCTGAGCCTCTGGCAGCCGCGCCTCAGCATGCCAGGGGGGCTAGCGGCACAGACCCGGGCTCTGTCCCCCTCTTGCTGGTGTCAGGCCCTCCCCTCTGCGGCTTCTGCAAGGGCGTGGGGCCTGCCCACCCTCCCCTCCCTGGTCCACTCCACGCTCCCCACCCCATCCCGTTCCATCGCCTTTTCGTCCCATGGAGACACTGTCCCCCCGGCAGGGAGCCTGGGTCATCTGGGGGAAACTGAGGTTCAGGTGGCTGGGGTGGGGTGGAGGGGAGACCCCCCGGGAGCAGGCAGGGAGCGGGTGCCTCTGGGGTCCGCTGTGCCTGCTGGGCCGTGTGGGCGGCCAGGCCAGGCGTCCGGCTCTGGCCCGGAGGGGCTCACCTCGGCTTGTTCTTGCTGGCCCTGGGCCTCCTGCCGTACCAGCTGCAGCTCCCCCCGCAGCCGGCTCAGCTCCGCGTCTCGTAGAAGCAGGGCCTGAGTGACAGGGGTGGGGCGCTCCTGAGCAGGCTGGGGGCTCTGATGGGGGGCTCAGTGGGGTGCTGGGAGTCACGGCCCCGACACCAGGACAGCGGGCTCTAGGAGCAGGGAGCCCCTCGGAGGCAGCTGAGTCCTGGGGGGGCGGGTCCCACCTGCGCCCCCCTCGTCTCCGCCCAGGATGCCCCCCCTCCACCGGCACCTGCCCAGTACCTGCTCTTCCCCAGCGTAGGTCAGGGGGCTTCATGGACCACCTCCTCCCTGGAGCTCCCCACCCACCCCAGGCACAGAGCAAGAACCACGGACAGGTCTTAACCTCCCCAGACGCTCTGCGTCGCTGAGAGTGAGGGGTGGGCAAGGGCCCCCCGGGGGTGCCACATCGCACCCACTGGCCCCAAGGTGGAAGGGCCCTGCTCTGTCGCCAGGCTGGGAGGGGACTCAGAGTGACTCGCAGTCAGTCACAGACATGCCTCCCCCCACGCCAGACCCATCGGGACCCCTGAGAGTCCTGTCACAGTGCGACAACCCACATGTGCGTGTTTACTTATCTGTTCAGTCACTCAATGGTGCGTGCTTCAGGACGGCACGGGAGGGCAGCCTGGAGGCATGTGTGTATGAGCCTGGGTGGGATGCCCTGCTTCCAGGGTCTCCAATGATTATTTCTAGCGTTACTGATATCAGTCGCAGAACTCCCACCAAAGGGAGGCCAGCAGAAGGAAGGGGGGTATCCCTGTGCCCCCCAGGGTGTCATCAGCCGTGGAAAAGGCCCATCTAGGGGGAGGGGGTCTGGGAGAAAGGATACGTGTGTGTATGACTGAGTCCCTGTGCTACTCACTGGGAACTGCAGCACTGTTAATCGGCTGCATCCCAATACAGAGTGCTTTCGTGTTAAAAAAAAAAGACCACGTGTGACTCAGTGTGGAAGGACCCATCTGGTTGGCGATCCCAAGAAGAGAAAGGCCTGGGGTGCTGCCTGTGCCGCAGAGGTGGGCACAGCGCTGTTGGTGCCCGCCTGCCGGTCTGTGCGCAGCCGGGGGAGTGTGGAAACCCCGAGCGTCCCCAGTGAGGGGCTTCCGTTTTGGACCCACCCTGAGACCGCACCTGAGCTTGTGATCGGGGAGCCGCAGAGAGGCCCCCACTCAGCCTAGGGAGGAGGCTGATTACACCCATGCAAGCCAACCCCAACAGAACCCTGAACTTGCGGGTTTAAGCATCCTGATTTGCCAGCAGGTGACCTGCCCTGACTGTGAAGAGACGACCCTTCCCTGGGTCTCTCCACCAGACTTGTCCTGACCTGCGTCCTTTACAGCGAAACTGTAGCTGCGAGTCGTGCTTCCTGGAGTCCCGCGGGCCACTCGCGGGCAGCAGAAGCTGAGGGGCTTACCCAGAATCTCACACCGTCCCTGGACGTCGGTAGGGTGCCTCCAGGTCCTCCTTTGCCCCCCACCCTTGCAATGCTGCCACCCTGCAAACGCTTGCTTCCTTCCTCCCAGGATGCAGGAGAGTGGAACAGCAGAGGACACGGGCTTTGGTGCCCAGCAGGTGCACGGAGCCACTCCGGGCAGGTTATTCACCGTCTGCGAATCTGTTTCCCACCAGTCAAGGGGGCCCCGAAACAGGGCGCCCCTTTCAGTGTTCTGAGGATGAAACCAGCAAAGCAGAAGTCTGACAACGAACCTTGGTTATTCCTGCACTGTGACTCTTCCATCGCAATTTGTAGTTTGCACTAACATCTGAGAGTCCCATGCGATAACCCACATGGAGGTATTCACTTATCTATTCCGCCCACTCAGCAGTGCGTGCTTTAGGATGGCATGGAACACTGAAAGAGCCTGGTCTTGGCGGGTAGCTGTCACATGCCCAGTGTCTGCTTAGAGGCTGGTTGGCTGGTTGGCTGATGGATGAACACACTGACGGATGACTGGTTGGCTCATCAGACAGACTGAAGGATAACCAGATGCACGGATGGACAGTGGATATGGGTGGGCAGCTGAGTGTGTGGACAGAGGAAAGGGCCTGTAAGTGGCTGACAGATGAGTGGTTGAGCGAGTGAGTGCATGGGTGGCTGAATGAGCGGATGGATAGTCCTGACGGTCATGTGTGTGCATAGCTGGATGGGTATTTAAGCAAATTGATGGATAGATGTATGGTCAAGTGTGTGGATGGACAATTGGGTATGTTAATAGATGGCCAGATTTGTGGGTGGATGGCTGGGTGTGTGAATAAAGGATGAACATTCAAGTGGATAGAAGGATGACGGACAACTGAATGGAAACACAGTGCGTGCATAAGTGTGTAAATGTTATTGTTGTTCAGTCACTAAGCTGTGTCCAACTCCTTGTGACCCCATGAACTGTAGCCCGCCAGGCTTCCCTGTCATTCACTATCTCCTGGAGTTTGCTCAACTCATGTCCATCGAGTCAGTAATGCCATCTAACCAGCTCATCCTCTGTCGTCCCCTTCTCCTCCTGCCTTCAACCTTTCCCAGCATCAGGGTCTTTTCCAATGAGTTGGCTCTTTGCATCAGGTGGCCAAAGTACTGGAGCTTCACCTTCAGCATCAGTCCTTCCAATGAATATTCAGGGTTGATTTCTTTTAGGATGGACTGGTTGGATCTCCTTGCACTCCAAGGGATTCTCAAGAGTCTTCTCCAGAACCACAGTTCAAAAGCATCAGTTCTTTTGAACTGGTCTCAGCCTTCCTTATGGCCCAACTCTCACATCCGAGCTTGACTACTGGAAAAAACCATAGCTTTGACTAGATGGACTTTTGTCGCCAAAGTGACGTCTCTGCTTTTTAATATGTGTCTAGGTTGGTCATAACTTTTCTTCCAAGGAGAAGCATCTTTGAATTTCATGGCTGCAGTCACCATCTGCAGTGATTTTGGAGCCCAAGAAAATAAAGTCTGACACTGTTTTCAGTTTTTCTCCATCTATTTGCCATGAAGTGATGGGACCGGATGCTATGATCTTCATTTTTTGAATATTGAGTTTTAAGCCAGCTTCTTCATGCTCCTCTTTCACCTGTATCAAGAGGCTCTTTAGTTCCTCTTCACTTTCTGCCATAAGGGTGGTATCATCTGTGTATCTGAGGTTACTGATATTTCTCCCGGCAATCTTGGTTCCAACTTGTGCTTCCTCCAGCCCAGCGTTTCTCATGATGTGCTCTGCATAGAAGTTAAATAAGCAGGGTGACAATATACAGCCTTGACATTCTTTTTTTCCTATTTGGAACCAGTCTGTTGTTCCATGTCCAGTTTGAACTCTTGCTTCTTGACTTGCATACAGATCTCTCAGGAGGCAGGTCAGGTGGGCTGGTGTTCCCATCTTTTGAAGAATTTTCCACAGTGGTTGTGATCCACAGTCAAAGGCTTTAGCATAGTCCATGGAGCAGAAGTAGATGCTTTTCTGGAATTACCTTGCTTTTTTCTAAGATCCGGCGAATGTTGGAAGTTTGATCTCTGGTTCCTCTGCCTTTTCTAAATCCAGCTTGTACACCTGCAAGCTCTTGGTTCACATACTATTAGAGCCTGGCTTGAGGGATTTTGAGCATTACCTTGTGAGAATGTGAAATGAGTGCAATTGTGAGGTAGTTTGAACATTCTTTGGCAATGTCATTCTTTGGGATTGGAATGAAAACTGGACCTTTATAATATGTACATATATGTGTGTGTGTATATACAGATATACGTGTGTATATTTGTAAGTGGGCAGATGGGTGAATGTCTGGATAGACAGGTGGGTGGATACGTAGATGGATGGCTGGACAGGCAGATGGATGGACAGATGGCTGGGGGGGGTGGAGAGATGGATGGAGGGACTGAGTGGAGGGTGAATGTGCACCAGGAGTGCGGTGGGAGATCAAAGCTGCAACTACAGTGACTCTCACGGCGACTCCCACAGCCCGCTGACTGGGCCGGAGCAGGCTTGGGGGTGGATGGGGCCCGCCTCACGGCCCCCGTCACGCCTCTCACGCCAACCCCCGCAGCCCACTGACTGGGCCGGAGCAGGCTTGGGGGTGGATGGGCCCCACCTCACGGCCCCGTCACCTGCTGCTTCTCGTGCTGCAGCTGAAGGAGACTCTCGTCTCGCTCACGCCTTAGGCTCTGAATTTCCTCCTTCAGCGCCGCCCTCCTGGTTGCATTCTTTGCCACCAGCTCCTTCTCCTGTTTCAGCCGGCGTGCTGCTGCTTCCTTTTCCTCCATCAGAGACAGACTCAGGGTCTCCTGGGCCGAAGGAGAGGGACAGGTGTGAAGATGCATGGGTCAGAGCTCGCGCGAGCAGCAGGCCTCTGCGCTCCTGAGTGAGAGCAGGTTCGTGGGCACCGGGGCGGGACAGCTGCCGGGGGACCGTCCCGGCCAGCCGGCCGCAGGGCCTGTCTCCCGCAGTGACGGGAGCTGTGGAGGGCTCTGGGCCTCAGCATCCACCACGCCACGGCCCAGTCACAGCTCAGAAGCCGTTCTTGAGCTCAGGGAGTGCCAGGCACCCTGACAGCAGTGTGTGTGAGGACGTGCCACACAGGGTCTGCCCGCCTGGGACCAGCGGACGGCTCAGAGGGCACTGAGCTCCCTGCAAATACGGGCCTCAGACCGCGGCAGGTCAGCCTACACCCGGGGGCACCTCTTCTGTGAGGGACACAACATCCAGGCGCGCTGTGAGCGGTCCTCCGGCCCGCCTGCCACCCGCTGGTCTCCTGGCCCACTGCCCCTGCGGACACAGCAGACCCCTGGGCAGTGACCGGGCAGACCTTCTCCCTCTGGAGCCGGGCGAGGTCCTCGCGGTGGGCCAGCGCCCGGCTCTCCAGGGCCAGCTGCGCGTCCCGCTCCTGCTGCGCCGCCTGCCGCCGGAGCCTCGTCTCCTGGGCCTCCTGGACGCTCTGCAGCTGCTCCAGTTTCACTGCCGAGTGACAGGCATGTCCAGACCCATGGGGAGGCCCAGCCCCCAACACCCAGCCGCCCGTGGGCCCCTGGATCTGGGAAGGCTGCAAGCTGGTGGGACAGAGCCCCCCGACCACTCAGCAGGCGCATGTCTTGATGGCAGCCCCCACAGGGGCACGGGGTTGGGCAGGGGCTACCACGTGGACCTGTGACAGCCCATCCCGAGCCTTGGGCCGGCAGCAGGCCTGGCAGGTGCCCGCCAGTCGCAGACGGGAGTGGCAGGAGCTCTTGGGTGACCTCAGATGTGAGCTCCCTGCTGTGTTCGGGCCCCATTGGGGCGCAGTGACTGGGGGCTGCCCACCAGGGGACAAGCTCAGGGAAGCGGGCAGAGGGGGCCCGTCGGAGCAGCACCTTGCAGGGCCTGCCGGGCCAGCCGTGCACCCCGGGCCTCTCCCTCCAGCTGCTCCTGCCGAGCCTGCAGCTGCGACGCCAGCTGTTGGGCCTCAAAGAGGCTGCTCTCCAGGGCGTCCCTCTCGGCCCTGCAGAGAGTCATCACAGCACAGGCGAGTCACCCACACCGGCAGAGGACCCTGCTGGACGAGGGGCAGCGCGGAGCCTATTTGCTAGGAGGGTGTCCTCCAAGGCCGGGCTGTCCATCTGAAGGCAAGCAGAGGATGGCTCATTCATTTTAAATCTCTAAGAATAGATTGGCGCCCACACAGAAAATAGGTGGATTAAAAAGCTAAATACAAAACCAAAAAGGTAACAGCTAAGCAACTCTGAACTGTAAAAAGTGTAGAAAAAAGTACAGAAGGATATTTTATAGTCTTAAGCGAGACACAAAAGCCAGAAGACAAAAATAAGGAGGCCAACAGTTCTGAGTACATTTAAAGAGAGGGAGGCAGAGTTTTGTGCAGAAAAGATTCCACAGATCAAGTCAAAAGATGGGGGACAGACTCGGAGACAATATTTGCACTAAACATACTGTAGTTAATATCCATCGAGTACAAAGAGCTCCTACCGATCAATGACAGAAAGTGGCTTATCCTATCCTACGGGAAAATGAGAATAATGGCTGTTATTCACAAAGAAAACAGGAATGGTGAATAAACACATGAAACTCACTAGTCCTCAAGGGGGTTCAGATTTCACCTGTGCCGTTTCATCCATCATGCATCACATTAGCAAAGCTGAAAACAGTGATCATATCTCTTGTTGGCAGGGGTGCGAGGGCCACTTTGGCAGACGGGGACTAAAGCATACACTGTGTGTGTCTTTCTTTGGACCAGCAATTCCAGTTCTAGGGTCAGCGCTTTAGAAATACACGTGAACCGATGACGCAGTCCAGGACACTGCCTGTAGCCTCACACAGGGCCTGAATCAGACTCAGCGTCAACGCGAGAACATTTCAGAAACCCGGTGCATCTCGTCCGCTGCTAACGATGGTGAGGAAACTCTCTGCCCGCCCTGAGAAACAGCCTCCAGCGCAGAACACACGCAGCACCATCCCTGGGGTGAAGCTGCCTCTGAGTCTGGGCACAGACAGGGCCAGTCAGAAAATGCCTGGGATGAGCTCGGCGACTCAGCAGCTCCCGCTTCTGGGGAGGGTGATGGCAGGACCCGCCTCTCCGACAGCGAGTCCATCAGTCGCCAGCCAGACAGCGCGCCTGTGTTCACGTTGATGGTTATGTGCTGTGTCCTGCCCTGAGGCACGGTGAAAAAAACCCACTGGCCAAACAACAAGGACACTCCACAAACACTCAGCACAGACGGCGTGTGAAGACACAGCCCACGCCCAGCCCCAAACAGGCCGGCGGGCCAGGGAGCGCTGTGGGCGCAGAGGGCCTTGCCTAGCCTGCCCATCTGGCCCCCGAAGCCTCCCTCGGGCCCTGCACACGGCTGCTCTAGCATCGGGGTGGGGCGTGTCAGCACCTCCCAGGGCGCCCTGGTGTCTGCAGAGCCCAGGAGCCTCACTTCTCTGATACCCGCCCCCCAGGTCCCCGCCATCTAAGCTCCCACACGTTCTCCACCCCCCACGTCCATGTGCCTGTGTACTCTGCCTGGAGGGCTCTTCCCAGTTTTCTGTCTGCCTCACACCCACTTTCTCCCAGGCGCCCGCCTGGTCCCCTCTGGGGTCGTGGCCTGTGTGGGTCAGACACTGAATGGTAACCCAGAGGGAGAGACTCTGAGAACGAGTCCAGTCTCTCCCTCATCCCGCCTCCTGGAAGGCAGCTGGCACCACGAGCAAGGGCGTGGGGGTGCGGGTGAGGACCCAGGCCATCTCGCTGAAGCCTGAGAACTGGGAGGGGTCCCTGGTGCTGCAGCCTTGTCAGGGCCTGGGACTGGGGGCCAGACGACCTCAAAACCCAGGGTCCTCACTCATTAGGAGAAGCAAGTCACGTCAAGCACCTTGTCAGCAGAGGCTCAGACTGGTCACTGGGAAACGCTGTATAGTGGGCATGTGACTCTGTCTGGGGTCTGCAGGACCACCGTGTACAGAGACCCTGGGCCCAGTGGTCACGGGTGAGTCACGGGAGGATCCTCTGACCAGGGCCTGTGAGCTGGCCAGCAAATGATGGCGGGAGGAAAGAGGCCCCCGACCCCTGCCCTGAGTGCCAGTGGGGCCTGGGAGGGGCCAGGGGCAGAGCCTGGGACCCTCTGCTGCCGCCGACCCACAGAGACCTCGTCAGGCTTCCTGCTGCAGTCTGTGCCCACAGTTGCATTGGGAGGGGAGTCTTCCCTCTTTCCTTCCCTCTTTCTTCCATGACGAAGTTCAAGGACCGCGGGCTCTAAGTTTCCTCATAGCCTCTAGTTCTGGAATTCTGGGAGGAACTCTTTCTACAAAAATACTTGGATGTTCCTTAGACGGGCACAAGGTGCAGAAAGCCATGACCTGTGGATGTCGTCAGAGGTCACAGGCCAGCTCAGTTCACCAGGCAAGTCTGCAGGGCACCCCTTCTTGCCTACGAGTGTCTGTCTCAGCTCTCCTGGCAGTGACCCCAACGGTTTCAGGGTTTACCATGCCCCCCCAGCCTCATGGCTCCCTGGAGCTGCTGCCACCCAGGCTCCAGGAATAAGCACAGGGCCACAGGCTGCCCGTCTGAGCCCTGTGGCTCCCAGGATCCACTCAAGGACATCAATGGCTCTGTGTCTGCTGGCCATCTTGCCCGCTTTCACCTTGAGCCTGCCCAAGAATGACAGGGGAGAGGCGGGCAGTTGAGGGTACCATGGGAGTGCATGGATCCAGCCTTGCCTGAAGCCGTGTATACCCGGTGCTGCTCAGGTCCGTGAGCAAGACTTTCCCCACCTTTCTGCTGGTCTGAGATGGGTTTCTGCTGCCTGCCACCTGGCCAGCGCAGCCCCGTCTCTCAGGAAGGCTGTCCTAGGCACATGTGCCTCTTCCAGGGGCTCCTTGGGCCCTCAGGCACTGTGTTCGCCCCTCACTTATAGCCTCTCTCCCATATACACACACTCGCTCTGCCCCTGCAGTCACTGGGTGACTGCCCATCCCCACTACGTGGGCTCCTGGAGGTCAAGGCCACACGAACACTTGCTCGTAGTCCCCAGGTACCTGAGATCGGCTGCCTCCTCGGCCATGAGCTGACCTTGCTTCTCCAGGGCCTCCTGCTTGGCCAGCAGCTGGACTCGCTCTTCAGACAAAGCCTCCTTCTCCTGCAGGGCCCTCTGGAGAGCGGCCATCTGGGCCTCCTGGTCCTGCAGGCTTTGGGCCAGCTGCTTCTCCAGGGCCTGTTTCTTGCATGTGACCTAGAGGAGGAGGAGGGGAAAGTCCAGCAGAGAGAGTGGGAGGGTTACGAGGGGCCTCTCGAGGGAGAAGGACTTCGGAAAAAGTGGTTTCCTTCAGAATAGCAACAGAGGAAAGAGTGGAGGAGGAGCGTGGCCAGGAGACATAGAGGACCCCCCGTGCACATGTGTCTTCACAGCAGAGGGGCCTCCAGCCCTGAAACCACGATGGAGAAATTACTGGGTTGAGCATCGCCAGGTGGGACCCAGCTGTCAATCTAAACAGCAACCTTTGCTGGGCCACAAGTTTCCAGGGCTGGGAGACATTGCACAGAAATGTGAAGAAGGTCACAGAAGACCAGGTTGTTGCAGACTAACACCTCCAGCAGGAGCATCACAAAAGTCTGGACAAAATCTGTCACAGGAGTCCAAATACGGCCTCAGAGAGCTGCCCAGGAGCTGAGACTGAAGGAGCCAAAATCTCAGAGGAAAGGGAGGCAGAGGAGGAGGCCACCACTCAGCATCTCTTCTCTCCTTAGAGCATGTGCGGATTTAAGTCTGGGCTGAAGAGCTGAGAAGCCAGGCAGAGCTTCCAGCAGTCCTGTGTCTTTAGGAGTATAAGAACTCGGGCTTACAGACCTCAGAGCAGAGGGTCCTGATAAGCATCCAAGTTTCCAGCTGTAATCACAGGAGGGCTTCGTCCTTGTAGTGCTGGTGAAGCAGAATAGACACTCCCCCAAACCCGGCTCCCCTGGAGGCTCAGATGGTAAAGCATCTGCCTGCAATGCAGGACCCGGGCTCCATCCCTAGGCTGGGAAAGTCCCCTGGAGAAAGGAATGACTACCCACTCCAGGATCCTTGCCTGGAGAATTCCATGGACAGAGGAGCCTGGTGGGCTGCAATCCACGGGGTTGCAAAGAGTCAGACAAGACCGAGCCGCTGACACTTTTGCTCTTCTAGCTTTCCAGAACATGAAGATCAGGTTTGAATCATCTCAGGCATGGATTACAGTGATCTGCCTCCACTGCCTGCCAGAACCAAAAGGCAGTCTTCCCTAGAAGAACAGCATCATCGAGATCCTGAAATTATCCCTACAGTTTTTTATATTTAACACGTGGCTTTTGTTCAACACAACCAGGTATGTCAGGGGTATAATCACTTGGCAAAAAGCTGCATGTAAGATAAAACAGACACACGCGCCTCCCTGCCCGTCTGGCTTCCAGATACTGAAGTTATCAAACACGGACTTTGACACAGCTGTGATTAGCACGTTCAAGAAGATGGGTGGCAAAGTGTGGACCTTCACCACAGAACCGGATGCTTAACAGAATGAGAACCACGACATGATCATCTTAACAGAGTCAGGGAACACATTTAATGGGATTCAAAACCCATCCATCGTTAAAAAAAATCTCAGCATGCCAGGAATGAAAGAGCACTTCCTCAATCTGATAAGAGGCGTCTATGAAAGACCTGAGGACTGCATCATACTTAACGGTGACATTCTTTCTCCAGTCGGGTTTGCCATTAACAGAAAGATGGCCACGCCCACCACTTTTTTTCAACTTTTTTCTGTAGGTCTTTAGCCAGTGAATTAAGGGAAGAGATGAAAGTCACTGAGACCAGAAAGGAAGTAAAACCGCTGTTATTCACAGATAGCGTGATGATGTGCATGTAAAATCCCAGTGCTTATCAGTCTGTCTGTCAGGGTTGCATGATCAAAAGTTGATATATGAGATTATATTTCTATATACTAGTAATGGACATAGAAAAATGAAATGGGAACAGCAAGGCATAATATCAAATCCAGGAATTAGTTTAATCAAAGATGTGTAAGACCTCTACACTGAAAACTACAAAACACAGCTGAGAGGAATTAAGTAAAGAAAAAACGGAGAGATGTACCATGTTCATGGATAGACAGCTGGGTAGAGTTAAGATGTCCACTCTTCTCAAACTGATCTATAAATTCAACAAAATCCCAGGCAAAGTTCTACCAGGGTTTTTTGGGTGTAGAAATTGACAAATATGATTCTTAAATGTAAATAACCAAACAATCTTGAGAAGAAGGATTAGATGGGAACGCTCAACATTACTTCATTACAAGATATTAGAAAGCTACAGTAATGCAGGTTACTGTAGCAGGTTTGGTGAAAGGATGAACAAATCGGTCAGTCTGCACAGATGAACAATATGATCAGGACACATACACACACACATATGATCAGTTTATTTTTAACAAGTTGCCAAGATCATCCAAGAAGAAAGGAAAGTCTTTTAAAAATTGGAGCTGAAACAACGGGATATTAATGCAAACATTAATGGACCTCAGTTCCTGTTTCACACCACACACCCACAGTTTTCACACCGTCATGTACATCAGAATCACGAGGACGGATGATTAAAATCCAGAGTTTTGGCCCCATCCACAGAGTTTCAGATTCAGTAGGTTTTGGGAGGGCAGCTGAGAATCTGCACGTTAAGCAGGTTCTCAAGTGATGACTGACGCTGCTGGTCTGAGGAGCACGCTGTGAGGGGCTCTGCTGTACAGAAAAACCAGCTTTAAGTGGATCACAGACCTAAGAACTGGAGGGAAACACATCGGATACTGTCTCGTCCTTGGGCTGGGCCAACATTTCTCAGACAACACCTAGAAAATACTAACCATAAATGTTTAAAAAATTTGCTAAACTGAATATTGCCAACATTAAACTTTCCTGTCCATCAAAAATGTTGGCAACAAAATGTGTACACAAATCACACAAACGTGAGAACATCTGTCTGACAAAGTGCTTGTACCCAAGATACGTGAACTAGAAACCCGTAACCAAAATGGGAAAGCCCAATAAAAGTAGACGATAGCCCTGAACAGACACTTGACAAGATAAGGGATACAGATGTCTAATAAGCACATGAAAATGTGCTCAATGCCTTTTATCATCAGAAAATGGCCAGCAAAACCACAGAGGCAAGTAACTCCACACACTGAGAGTGGCAAGGCGGGTGATGCCAAGCGCTGACCAGGCTGAGCAGCAGCCGGAAGCCGCCCACAGTGCTGGCAAGTGGAATGATTCAACCACTTGGGAAAACTGCTTGGCAGATTCTTTAATGTTCGAGAACATCTACCCCGTGACTCCACAGTTCACTCTCAGGTATTTACTCAAGAGAAATGAGAATATCCGTATAGATTTGTACATGCGTGCTTGTAGCAGTCTCGGCTACCTCCAAATCGGAAACCTAAAAATCCAGCAGTGGGGAAATGGGTAAAAGATGTAATTTATCCACACGACGGAATATTACTATGCTGTCAAGAGCAGGAGCCTTTGCCACACCTAACAACAGAGATGACTCAAAGACGTCATGTTGAGGGTGAGAAACTGGGCCCCAAAGTGTGTGCACCCCACGACTCCATGTGCAGCAGTGTCTGAAGCTGGTGAAGCCAGTCCACAGTGGCGAGGTCAGGGCAGGGGACGCCTGGGCGGCCATGCCACCGGGGTGCTTGCTGGGCTGCTGCAGACACTCTGCATCCTGACCACGGTGGTGGCCACACCAGGGCTCACCGCTGAGCTGTGCACTGGCTTTACTCAACGTAGAGATGCATCAACCAAAACAGGGAAAGGACAGGACAGAGTCTGAGAAATAGGAAGAGGCTAGCCTGAGTCCCGAAGGTGACCGGCCATGAAATCTGAATGCCACGGGGGCCCAGGACTCTGCAGGGACGGGTTTCCACGTGCACCACCAAGGCTGGAGTCAGGAGAGAGCAAACGGGCCGCAGTGTCTTGTGCTACGGAGTCTGACCACCCACATGGAAGATCCACGTCGGCAGATTTGGGAACGGATGCACGGATGCAGCTGTGAGCGTGTGACTGGGCAGCTCTGTTGTGTGGCCGTGGCCCAGGAAGGAGACAGACAAGACGACGGAGGGGCAGGGGAGCCTTTCCCTAGAGTGTGTGAGCGTCACTGGGCCTGAGGCCTTCGACCCTCTGAGCAGGGGGGACCCAGCCCCTGGGTGCTGGGCCCAGGCCTGACGTAGACGTCCTTTCTGTGTGCCGCATCCCCATCCCCTACCTCCCACACCGGGAAGCCAGCTTCAAGTCAGCCAAGTTGGGCAGCCTGAGGTTAGAAAGCCGACGTCCAAGGGCCAGCGCGGCTTCTAAATCCGTGTGTGCCCGTCCACCCCAGAGGCGGGGCGGCCCTGCCGGATGGGGCTGGGGACTGGGAACCCCATGACCCCCTCACCTGGCCCACCTGCTCCTGCAACTGGGCCCGTTCTCGCCGGAGTCGGGTTGCCTGACCCTCCAGCCGCTCCAGCCGCTCCTCCAGCCGCCCGCAGGCCCGCTGCAGGCCCCTCCTCTCAGCCCGCAGGAGCTCCACCTGCCGCTCGGCCTGCGCCAGCTGCTCCCGGGTGCCCGCCTGCCCCTGCGCCAGCGTCTGCTGCTGCGCCCGCAGCTCGTCCCGCTCCTGCTCCAGCTGCCGGGTGGGGGGGATGGGGGTGGTCTGTGTGCAGACCCAAGCCCCACGTGCCCTCGCCCCCAAGTCCAGGAGTGGATACGGTGGGGAGGAGGATGGACGAAAGGGGAGCCCTGAGCTCGGGGGGCCGGGACTGGGCTGGGGCTCACGGCTGCTCTGGGGAAGCGGGACCCGGGGGAGGTCCGTCCCCCTGGGCTCTCGTCTCACCTGCAGGACGAGGTGGTTCAGGGAGCCTTTGTCCTGAGCCAGCGCCTCCGTCACAGCAGCCATCTTGGCCAGGGAATCCCTCTGCTCCACCCCCTCTGCCTTGAGCCGGCTCACGAGCAGTTCCAGGTCAGCTTTGCTGGACTCGGCCTAGGGCGGGGAGGGCAGAGGTCACCCAGCAGGGAAGCTGGGATGGGTTCTAGATCTGGGGGAGCTGCGGTGGGGTGGGGAGTGAGCTGCGCATCATGGAGGCATGCAAGCTGGAGCTCCGGGGGGCCTGGAAGTGGTCCCGCAGTGGTGAAGCCCCAGGGGTGGATGGCGGCCCCTGGGTCCAAGGCTGCAGCCGGGGAGGCAAGCGGGCAGCCCAGGGAGGGTCCCCCAAGAGCAGCTTGGCCAGCACTCAGGGGATGGGCCAGGGCACACTGGTCGGGGACCAAGGAGGCCACCCTCAGGCTGGGGCCGGGGAGGACAGGGTAAGGTGGGGTGGCGTGGGGACACCACTGAGGCTGGGGCCGGGGGGTGGCCTGTGAGCCCAGGCTGATGAGGAGGGGGCGGGGCAGGGCGGCTGGGGGCGCACCCGGGCCAGGGCGCCGTGCAGACCCTCCCTCTCGCTCTCCAGGATGTCCCTCTGCAGCCGTGCTGAGTCCAACGCCTCCTGGGCTGACACCAGCTCCGTCTTGAGCCCCGAGACTGTGCCCTCCAGCTGCTCCAGGCGCCCTTGACTGAGACCCAGAAACAGAGGGCAGAGGGCATGAGGCCACCTCAGGACGAGAGCCGGGCCACCTCGTGGGGCCCGCAGTCAGGGTGACCGCCTGAGGCTGCCCCCAAGGCCCAGGGCCCTGGAGGAGCACAGGTCCCCTGCAGGCCTGGAGTAGCTACCCGGACCTGGGTGACAGCTTGGGCCAGGAGAGGGCACCCATGCTGGGGCCCACCCCAGCGGGGCCCCAGGGATTGGGGTGGGTTTGCCCGAGGTAGGGGGTCTGGCACTGGCTGGACTTGGGGTGGGGTGTGAAGGCGGTGGGTGGTGGTCAGCGTGAGAGGGTCTGCTGTCTCACTAGCACCCCCTGATGAGGCTGGTCCCGGGGGTGGGGGGACGCGGGGCCTGGGGGCCGAGACGCCTGCTGGAGGCCCACCTGCTCTCCAACGCCCTCCGGCCGCGCTCGCCCTGCCGCTCCAGCGCCTCCTTCTGCTCCGTGCACTGCCGGAGGCTCCTCTGCAGCTCTGCGTTCCTGGCCTCCAAGGTCTGTTTCTCAGCGTGGGACGTGGCTGCCTCCCCCCTTAGCTCCTCAACCGTCTCCTCGAGAGCCGTCTTCTCTCTAGAAGGAGGCGAGGCCAAGGCTGGGGGTCCTGGGCACATTCGCACCTCTGCCCAGCGCCTGGGGGGCGAACAGGGCAAGGGGGCCACAGAGGCCGCTCTGGGCCAGGCTCAGGGACACGTGCGGACCACCCCCAGCTGGTTTGTCCAGGCAGGGTGGCTCCTGGGTGTGGGCCTTGCGAGAGCCTGTAAACCCGGAGGGCCGACCCTGGGGTGCCCCTAAACTCGGGCCTCTGCCCCCGTGCGCTAAGCCCAACCAGTCTGGCGAGACCCCGTGGGAAGGAGGGAACCCCAGCCTGCCAGGGGCCCCCACATCTCCAGGTGCTGCTCACCCGCCCTGACAGCCGACCCTGGAGACCCGCACCCTCGTCAGAGCTGAACTCACTGCTGACCCCCACCCAACCCCGAGGTCCCCTCTGCAGGTCACCCGCCAGCCAGGACTGGATCTCAGCTGTTGCCTACCCGGCCGGGCCCCAAAGCACCGAGTCCTGAGGCCCCAAACGCCTCCTGACTCAGCCTCTCATCCCCTTGTTGAGGGACTGCTGGGTCTGTCTCTCCCAGACCTCAGGACGCCGCGGTCTAGCTGCTCGTGGGAAGGCGGTGTCCCAGCGAACAGGCCCCCGTGGCCCCGCCCCAGTGACCGCTGCTCCTCAGCAGGCTGAGGTGGCCCTGCCTGCCCTCCCCACACCATGCCTCCGCCCATCGCTCCTACCGGAAGGCCCTCCCGAGACCTCGCAGACTCCCCCATTCCTGCCAGGCCTAACCTGCCTGCTCCCGTCTCTGCCATGGTCTGTGCATGAGCAGGACTGGGTCTAATCTTCCCTTGGACCCCCTGTCCCAGCACTGAGTGCACTGTCGGGCCCTCCAGAGAAGGGGTAGCCCCGAGGGACCTGCAGGCCCGACCCCCGGGTGAGCGAGGGGAAGCACGGGAGGCTGTCCATCCGTCCCTCATGGCTGCCTCCTGCAGGAAGCCTTCCTGGGCTGCCAGCACGTTCCCACCGCATACTCCAGCTCAGGCAGCATGTGGGTCTGGGAAGCCCAGGGCTACCGATGCCAGGGGTTCTCTTCCCGGCCCTCACCACCACCCGCTCCAGGAGAGTCAGACGTGCACAGAAGCATCCAGACAGCCTCCTGGCCAAGTGCACCAGGAGACGCCAGACCCACGGGACACGCCAGGAGGGCCGGCAGGGAACTGGGGGTTCATGGACCACCTGCCAGGGATGGCCCAGACCCCTGGAGGACTCTCGGCAATGGGAATGGAGCGGCAGGGCAGAACACAGCCTGGTCCCAGGAAGGGCGTCTGGGAGGTGGGCCGAGGGGCAGGGCTCGTGCTCAGCCTGGGCTTTGGGAAAGTGAGTCCTGGACGCAGCCCAGATGGGCCCAGAGCAGGAAGAGGGGTGCTCAGTGCAGGCAGGGCTTTGGGGTGAAGAGGGGAGGGAGGCAGCCTCCATCTGGATGTTTTCACTTCTGCTCCTGGAGGGCCTCATGGAAGAGGTGGCCCTGCCTTCCCGCCTCACCTCCCCAGGAGCTTGTTCTCCCAGAGGGCCTCGTGGAGGAGGTGGCCCTGCCCCCCGCCAGCCTCACCTCCCCAGGAACTTCTCCTAGAGGGCCTCATGGAGGTTGTGGGCCTGCCCGTCGGCCTCACCTCCCCAGGGGCTTGCACCTGCCTGCTCGCCTCCCCTCCCCAGGAGCTTCTCCCAGAGGGCCTTGTGGAGGGGGTGGCCCTGCCCACCAGCCTCACCTCCCCAGGAGCTCGCTGGTCATGCGGCTCCACTGTGCCTCCCGGCTCTGTGCCTCCAGCTTGCCCCGGAGGTCCTGGCGCTCCTCCTGCAGGAGGCTTCTTGAGGCCTGCAGCTCCCGCTGGCTTTCAGACAGCTGTTCCTGGAGCCCTGTGGCCCTCGCCTCGGACGACTCCAGCTGCTGGCGCAGCTCCTGCCCGGGAGTGGGGATGTGGTGAATCCCTGCGGCCTGGCCAGGCCTCTGAACACAGAAGCCAGCCGGGGCCCCTACTCCCAGAGAAAGGACGCAGTTCCGACCAGAGACGCACTGCAGGGCCAGCCTCCTGGGGGTCAGCCTCCTGGGGGTCAGCCTCCTGGGGGGGGGGTCAGCCTCCTGGGGGTCAGCCTCCTGGGGGTCAGCCTCCTGGGGGTCAGCCTCCTGGAGGTCAGCCTCCTGGGGCAGCCTCCTGGGGGCAGCCTCCTGGGGGGTCAGCCTCCTGGAGGTCAGCCTCCTGGGGGCAGCCTCCTGCGGGCCACGGGCAGGCCCATAGCGGCCCTTCTCAGCCTGGCAGGCTTTTGCCTACCTGCTCCCGCTGCCGCCACCTCTGAATGGCCTGCCGCACAGCCCACAGTGCTGAGTCCGGGTCCGCCGGGGACTCAGCCCTCAGGGAGTTCCCAGCATGCAGGGGGCTCCCCCGTTGGCCCTGCGCCCCCTCGCCTTCAGCACCACTGCTCCTTGCCAGCTCCTCGCTCCCCGCATCTGCCTGGGCCACCTTCAGGGAGCAGAGAGGATGGAGCTAAGGGCTGAGGGCATACGGGTCCTGCCAGACCATCTCCCAGGCCAGCCTGAACCGCAGGGGCCCTGTGGCCCGTCGGCTGCCCGTGTGGGAAGGACCCAGCTGGGCCTGCACCTGTGTGATGCTGTCCAAGAGAAGCCGCAGGGTCTCCACCTCCGCCCTCGAGTCCTCTGGGGCCGTCGGGCCTCCGCCGCCATGCTGGGACTCCTGGAGGGATGGGGGGTGGGGGAGGCTGCTCAGCGAGGCCCAGGTCCCCACACACCAGCCACCCTCTCCCAGCCACGCACCAGTCTCTGCACGTCCATTCTCAGGGAAGAGATGGCTCTCTCCTTGCTCGCGTTTTGCTCGGTGAGCTTCTCCACCAGCAGTGTCTGTTCTGCGAGTCTGGGGACAGCGGGGTGGGGCAGGGCTGTCCACGCGGAGGTCAGAGCCCAGGGCACTGGGGGCCTGGGAGCCGGCTCTGTCTGCCTCCTCCGTAGTGCCGTTGACCACCTCTGATCCCCACTGCGATCAGACGCCCCTCTCCCGCTCTAGAAACTTCAGCGGCTCCCATTGTCTCGGGGGTCAGTGTAGACCCTGAGTTCAGCATCGAGCTCCCACCATGACCCGGACTCAGCTCGCCAGCCCGGTGGTGAGGCTTCCTCTGCCCACCTGCCCTGGTTGTGCCCTGCCCCTCCCTGCCCCGTGGTGAGGCTTCCTCTGCCCACCTGCCCTGGTTGTGCCCTGCCCCTCCCTGTGACTGCAGCACCTCTGATGGTTTATTGTCTTTCCTTCCAGCTTCTTCTCTGGGGCCACCCTTGGGCCTCCCTATACGCAGAGCCCTGGGCGCCCACACACCTGGCCTGGAGCGCCGCCTTCTCCGCGGCCCAGCAGCCCTGCAGCTGCAGCATCTCCCGCACCTTGTCCCGCAGCTGCTGCTCCAAGGCAGCGGCCTCACTGCCGGCCGTCAGCCGCAGGTTGGAGCTGAGGTTCAGGCAGGCCGTGTGCAGGCGCCGGGCCATCCTGGCCACATCCGCCCGCAGGTCAGCGAGGCCCCTGCGAGACCAGGGCGCACCCGGCTGAGCCTCAGGAGTGTCTGTGGGCTCAGCCTGGGGGCTCCACGCTGGCTGGGACAGGCGGGGTCTGGTCTCAGGACAGCAGTCTGCCCACCTCAGCAGAAGACCCACAGGTGGCCTCACAGCCGGGCAGGGCTGGGCCGGGGCTGGGCCAGGACGCACAGGACGGGCTGTCTGCCTGGAGCGGGACTTGGACTGTCTGAGCCTCAAGGGTCCACGACAGACAGGTCCTGGCAGTCACCAAGGGTGAGGTGCCTGGCCAGGACCAAGCTCCATGCAAGTCCGCCCGCCCCTGCTGACAGTGGCTCCCTAAGTGGCCTACCCGCTCATGGCACCTGGCCCCCTGCCTGACCCGCCCTGTACACTCGGTCACCTCCCCCAGGGTGCCCTCTGTCCCCCTTGGGCCAGCGGGTGGGCACGCACTTCTCGGTGGCTGCACGCAGCTCGGCCAGGCGTCCCCGGAGCGCGGTGACCTGCCTCTGCAGGAGGGTGTCCTGGGGCTGCCCTGAGCGGGCGCGCCCGGCCTGCAGGCGAGAGGCAGAGGCCAGGCTGAGGGGTGGGGGGCCCGTGACCCCATTCACCCCCACACCACTCCTCCGGCACCGGGGGTGGGGAGCAGACCTCGTCATCAGCCTCTGTGGCCCCTTCTCCTCCCCAACAATCAGACTGCCCCCTACCTGGGACAGCGCTTGGCTCCCCTCCCAGAGGCTGTAGGGGTGAGCGCCCCCAGCTGCAGAGCCAGGACCCCCTCGGCCTGGTCCCCCTGAGGGTGAAGGCAGCACTCAGCTGGGGTGTGGGCGGTGGGGGTGTGGGGGTAGGGGGTCGGGTGTGGGCGAGAGTTGAGGCAGCAGGATACAGCCCCGTGTGGTCAGCGAGGCCAGCCTTGCAGGGAACTGCACTGAAGCCCAGACTCAGAGTCCCGGCCTCCATGCCGCCTCCCCAGCCCCACGACCAGGGCCGGGTCCTGAACGCTGAGCTCAGAGGCCGGGCTCTGCAGGCTCCCACAGCCCCTCCACCTGGTGGAGCCCCAGTGATTTTCCATGTTGCTTCAGACAAAGCCAAAGGCCCTCTGGCTCCAGACTCGCACCCCACCCGCCCCTTCACGAGGCCTTTGCTGAGCCCCCTCCCTGACCCCCACTGAGGCCCCCCACGAGCCCAAATGCCCCCTGCGGTGCACCGTCTCCTGGAGCGGCCCCCGCCCACTGTGGTCATCGAGAGCTTGGGTGACACGGAGGGGTGGACACCGGCCCCGCCTGCCCGACACTGATGGAAATACAGGACACGCCAGACTCCACAGCTTCTGAAAGCGAGGCTGGCGGCCGCTGTGGTAAGGGACACGCAGGCCAGGGACGGGGAAAGCTCCTGACTCGAGAGCGACTTGCCAAACGCAACTTGAACTTGTTTCTTTGACCACAGGGGCTCCGAGGACGTAGGGGAAAGCCTGGGTCCTCTCAAGGGGGAGTCTACTCACCTATAAGAGTGACCCCCCCAAGTTGCATTCCAAGCAAGGTGTGCTAGAGACAGGCAGACCCGCACACACACGAATACACACACACACCTGCCTGCAGGGGCTGTAAGCAGATACAGTGGACAGGGAACCAGTGTGCACACACACAGATACACACACACACACACACCTGCCTGCAGGGGCTGTAAGGAGATGAACCAGCACACACATGCCCACATGTGCACACACACACACACACAGACACACACCTGCCTGCAGGCACTGCAAGGAGCTGCAGTGGGTGGTGAACCAGCACACACATGCACGCAGCCTGTAGGAGGGGCAGTGTCCCCCCCAATTCACATGTTGAAACCTAATCACCCACGTGATGGTATCTGGAGGTAGGGCTTTTCAGCTCCACCCCTATGAAGGGTGTTAGTGCCCTTAGCAAAGGGGCCCCACGAGCTCTCCCTCCCTTCTGCCGTTTGAGTGGACAGCCAGAAGGTGTCATCGGTGATTCAGACAACCCTGCTCATCCTCACCAGCCACTGAAAGGGCTGGCACCTTGATCTTGGGCTTCCAGCCTCTAGAGCTGTGGGAAATGTTTGTTTATAAGCCCGGGGCTGGGGTACTTCTGCTCCAGCAGCCTGGAGGGACCAAGACAGGAAGGAAAAATCTTGGAGATTTGGATTTGGAAGCATGAGTTAGCCTCCGTGCAGTTTTCAGCCTAATTCACAAAACCTGGGTGGTTTTGAAACAGTAAATTTAAGCTGGACATTTACTTCCATGTGGCCCCAAAGATGATCAGAGTCCCTAGAATCTGCCTGAAGCAAATGAAAATCTTTTTTGGAACATACCATTTTCATTCCAGGTTTCAAAGAATTTTCAGAGTTCCAAGGATACTACACGGCTCTTAACTGAAGAAATCAGAAAACCACCAAAGACACAAAGGAGCCCAGCACCATGATCAAGAACCAGCAGAAACAGTACACTCAGACCTTGAAGGAGTTCAGATATTGGAACATCAGAAACAGCTACAAGACAACTGCTCTCTGGCATGCGCCCCACTCCCGTGTTCTTGCCTGGAGAGTCCCAGGGACAGTGGAGCCTGGTGGGCTGCCGTCTATGGGGTCGCACAGAGTCGGACACGACTGACGTGACTTAGCAGCAGCAGCAACAAACAGAGCAGGGGCTGGAAAACGTGAGACTAAGATATGCAGAGAACAGAATAAAAGCAGGAGCTTTAAAGATGAAAAATACAGTATTAGAAGTTACACCAAATAGGCAGGTTTAACAGAGATTGGATACCAGGAGAGGAAACTGATGAGCAGCAGGGTGGGCTTGAACAAATTACCTACGACATAGACCAGGGCGATAAGTAGAGGAGGCTAAGAGCGTAGGAAGGAGCCCAGGAAGCGTGAGGTGCATGGGGCAGAGGGGAGGGGAGGGGACGGGTGAGGAGGGGTGGAGAAAGGAGGGGTGGGGGGAGAAGGGAAGGAGGGGAGGAGGGAGGGAGGGGAGGGGAGGAGGAAGGGAGGGAGAGGAGGGGAGGAGCAGAGGAGGGAGTAGGGGAGGGGTGCAGGAGGGGGGACTCGGGCAACGGTGGAAGACAGAACAGCGGCTTCCCCAGACAAAGGGAGAAGGAACCCTGATGAGCAGAAGCAGAATAAACAGAAGTCTGCTGTCGGAGGTCACAGGAAGTCACAGCAGAGAACCCCCAGCGGCCAGAGTGTGATGCCCGCCAGAGGAGTCAGGGGTCAGTGGGTGTTGGCGGGCTGGAAGCCAGGAGACGGAGCCAGGACCTCGTTAAGGTGCTGAGAGAAGCCACTGCCAGCAAGTGGGAGAGGCGTTCAAGGCCAAGGGGGAGTAGAGAGCCTTGATCGGTGGCGCCAGACTGGACCCAGGTCTGCCTCCGGGGCGCCTGTCCCACCATCCAGCTGAGGCTGGGGGTGAGGTGTCCGCCCTGTCTCACTGGCTCCATGGCAGTCCAGCGCCCTGTGAGGACTGATCTGATCGGAAAGGCCGTGCCTTCTCCCCACACCCTCCTGTCCCGGGACAGCTGTCTTGCAGGAAGAGCCATGTCCACAGAGCAGGGGCAGCCCCTGCTCCACCGGGTCCATGTGGGAAGAGCTGGGATGGCTCCTCTGCAGTGGGCTTGTCCGAGGGACCCCCGTGCAGGGTCAGCCTGGACCCGGGGACCACCTCAGCCTCTGCCCCATGGCCAGGGAGAAATCCGGCCCTGGAGGCCGCTGGCAGGCGCTGGGGGGCATCCAGGGCAGATCAGGGAAGGTGCGGCCGGGCACAGGCACGGCTGACAGTCTCAAGTCCTGCCCTACTTCACACTGCGTGTCCTGCAGCTGGCGACCAGCCCGCATGGTCCACACGGCATTGCCGCTGCAGTGAGGCTGAGGCCACAGCCCCGTGCCCTGACCCCAACCAGGGCTGAGGGTTTCGTAAGAGGCCGCGGGGTTCCTGCTGGCCCGGGAGTCCGGCCCACGGAGACTCATCCCTCTGGCACAGGGCAGCCACATGGGGCCCAGGGCTCAGCCCTCACCCGACTTCCCAGTCCAGCCCTGGGCTCCTTCTCAAAGCGGGGGGCTTCCCACCTGGTGTCCCCCACTCCGCAGATGGCTGTGGTCAGGCCGAGCAGGGTCGTGGTGTGGCGGGGGCTGCCACCAGCTCACCCCCTCCCAGTCCTCGCTGTCCACCCCCACGTCAGCCGCGGGCACCGAGCCGGGCGTCGCCCTGCCCATAGGCAGGAGCTGGAGGGCACCTCTCTGTGGGTCCGGCGCTGTGCTTCTCGCAGCTCCAGCTCGGCCCACAGACGGGGCACGCTGCCCGTTGTCCTGGCCAGCTCCTCGGCCAGCCTGTCGTGGGCCTTCCTCAGCTGCTCCAGCTGCTCCCGCAGGAGGGCGTTCACCTGGGAGAGGCTGGTGCTCCTGGATGGGCAGGGATGCGGCAGCGTGATTGTAGGCGGGCAGCCTCCCCTCAGACCCCCAGCCCCCAGACCTCCTGGGCTCAGATGACCCCAGCTTGATTGTGCAGCCCCACCACTCTTAAGTGGTGCTGACTGCCTGCAGTGGCTCCCCCGCGGACAGGGACAGAAAACGGAGGCCAGCTTCAGGTCCCCCTCTGGCACCCCGCCCCGCCCCCGACATATCTGCTGTCCTTTCCTCCCTCCCTGAGCTCCCTGGTTCTGCCCTCACGACTATGGCTGCCGTTCACTCCAGGGTGTGGAGGTGAACCCCAGACCAGCAAGAGGGTCAGGGCTTGGGAGCCCCAGCTGAGGGAACCAGGGCTGGGAGGGAGGCACATTCCTGTAGCGGGGTGGGCTGGGGGGGAGGGGTCAGGTGTGCGCCGGGGAGGGGGCAACCCCTCCGTGACTGTGGGCCTCTCCCCGCAAGGCAGACCTGTGTGTGGCTGCAGTCGGGGACCCCAAACCCTGCAGAGCCCGCACTTCCTGGCCAGGCCGCGAGCCCATGGGGGTTCCTCTGCTCTTCTCCGCTCTGGGGGCTTCAGCCTCTTGGAGGTTTATTTTCTGCAGCCCCTGCCCCTACCCCCCGCTTCTCCAAAACTGGTTTTCAAGATGCTTTTCAGCACTGATCCTTTGCCAGTGTCCCTGAGGAGGAACCAAATCTGGGAAGCATGCCACAGACAGCTTAACCTTCCTGGGTCTGGCGACGGAGCCGCCTTGGGGGCCCCGCCCCGCCTGCCCCCCTCGGCAGGGACCCTGGTGAGACGCTCTTCCCTCCAGGGGCGTGTCCTGGGGCTTGGGGCTCCCTCTGGGGGGCCGGGGGTGACATACAATTACCCACAGTGCTCAAATGAGCCTGGTCGTGACCACAGAGCGGCTTGAAGCCAAAGGGGCCTGGGGGGTCAGGGCTGGAGTGGGAAGAAGAGTGGGACTGGGGGCAACTGAGAGACACCCCAGGACTGGCCAGGCCAACCAAGGCTCACAGGCAGCTCTGGTGCCCTGCTTGTAGCACGGGCCAGAACCCCTGCCCCAGCTGGTGTGGGGGTCTGGGGAGGGGCAGACCAGGGAGCAGACTGAGGCCCAGGTGTGTGGCCCCCGCCCCGCCCTGCTCTGCACCCCCAGCTCTGACTCGGAGTCTCTCTGGAGGAGTCGCCAACAGTCCGGGGCACCTGCCCTGCCGGCAGGCTCCCTGCAGCCCTGCCGGCCGCGCCCGCCCGGCCTCACCTCTGCTCGGCCGCCTCCAGACGGCCCAGGGCGTCCTCCAGGTCCATGCTGCGCTCCAGCTCCGACCTCCGCAGCTGGGCCGTGGTGGCCTGCAGCCGGGCCTGCAGCTGAGAGGGCAATGACCCACCTGGCCGGCTGCTTCCAAGCCCTGCGGGCCGGGCGGCTTGGGCACAGGGCCCTCCCAGGGATGGTGGGAGGCTCCGGGGGTCTCCAGCTGGGTGGGGGTTAGGCTGGGGTCAGGGGTGCGGTCGAGTGGGGTGTGGTCAGAGGGGTCAGGCTGGTGGTGGGCCCCACGGCTGCCCTGCGCCTCGTGCCGCGGCCGGCTGAAGAGGCCCCGCGTCAGGCCAGGTGAGGGGACATGGAGCCGGCCTGCAGTCACCCGCACTGCAGTGAGTACGCGTGGGGTCCCACCCCGCCCCTTCTGCCTGGGCTTGACCCTCTGTCCACCCCAGCCCCTCATCCAGCAGGGGGACAAAGCCACCCCACCATAGGTGGGCCTGCAGCCCCCAGGTGGGTCTGGTGGCAGGGAAGCCCCTGGAACTGGCCCAGACCACCGGTGAGTCTTCAGGGCTGAGCTGACGGCAACCTCGCTCTGAGGGAAAGAGGCTGCTGGAGGCCGGGGGCACCACCCAGATCTGCACCCGGAGCACATTCTGGGGGTCCGAGGAGGGGCTGCAGCAGGCCCAGGGGGCCGGCTGGCGGGGGCTGAGACAGGAAGACCAGGAGCACGGAGGGCCCCCCTGCGGCGGGGCCTGGGGCCCAGGAGGCGGGGAGGGTGGGGCTCCCCTGAGGCCCGCGGAGGGGCTGGGGGACCCGCGGAGGAAGGAGACAGAGGCCTACTGAGCAGTCACGCCCACCCCCATGCCGCCCGCCTGTCTCCTCCGGGGCACTCAGGGAGACCAGGCTCCTCCGTGGTCCGCACAAGGGGTGCCGGATGTGTGCAGGGGGGCGGGCGCGGCCTGGAGCTGGGATCTCACTGACTCACTCGGTTGCCTAATCTGGCTGCAGGGCTTCTGTGGCTTATATTCCCACTGGCCTCTTGTTCCCAACATCTCCCCACCCTGTGCTAGGAAGATGCCCCCACCCCCAGCTCCACACGGGCCGGGGAGGGGGAGGGCAGCGAGCTCATCCAGTGCTTCCGTCCCGCTGGTCCTGCCCGAGGAGCTCCCTGTGGGGGGTGGAGGTGAGGACGGGGTGGGGGACCCCTTCGTGGGGTGGGGGTGAGGATGGGGTGGGGGGGCTCTTGTGAGGCTGGGGGGTGAGGATGGGGGTTGGGGGCCTCTTGTGAGGCTGGGGGGTGAGGACAGGCGTTGGGGCTCCCTTAGTGGGGTGGGGGGCCTCTTGTGGAGCTGGGGGTGAGGACGGGGGGACTTTGTGGGGCTGGGGATGAGGATGGGGGTCTGGGGGCCTCTTGTGGAGCTGGGGATAAGGACGTTATCCCTTATCCCCAGGGAGCTCCCTGGGGGGTGGGGTGAGGACGGGGGTCTGGGAGGCCTTCGTGGGATTGGGGATGAGGACAGGGGTGGGGGGCCTTCATGGGGTTGGGGGTGAGGACGGGGGTGGGGGGCCTTCGTGGGGCTGGGGGTGAGGACCAGGGTCCGGGGGGCCCCTTCGTGGGGCTGGGCACACCGCCGACCCCAGGAAGCCCTTAGGACCCTCGAGGAGGCATGGCCAGCTGGGGCCATCACGCTTTCAGCCCCGGTCACTGGTCACACCAGAGAAAGGGCCAGACCGGGTCACCTCTCAGCCCACAGCGCGGCCCTGCATGACTGGGACCTGCAGTGAGCCTGTTTCTTCATCTGGGGTCGTCCGTCCCGTCGCATAGAGCAGGGGGCCGTGCAGACACAGGGGCTGTGAACACCCCTGCTGTGGGCCTGCCCCGTCCTGCTCCGAGGCCACGACTTGGGGCGGTGGACACGAGACAGAGGCCCTGCCCGGTGACCTCCATCACCGCTCTGCCTCAGTTTCCCCACCTGCACACCCGGAGGCCCTCCCGGCCGCACAGCTCGGGGCCTAACGGCCTGTTGCTGCAGCCGGTCACCCTGGCAGGCCCTGTTGCCGCCGGGGGCACTGAGGGTGTGTCCAGGGCCTGTCTGTCCACCTCGGCTGTCAGGGGAGAGGCTGGGGTGCAGTCACCTCCTTCCAGCCTGCCCACCTCCCCTTGGCAGGCGTGGCCGCATGCTCGGGCTGGGCAGGGCGCTGGCCCCACGGGTCGGGACTGTCCCGGCCGCCCCCCAGGGCTCTGGGCAGACAGGCACAAGTCATTGCCTAAGCTGGGTCAGGGCCCCTGGGCACCATCCTGCCTCACCTGCCCACTCTAGCCTGAGTTTCTCTCTCTGCGGCACAGGGTTCGGCCATGGCTGGCCACTGTCGTCCCCCTGCTGGCAGGCCCGTGGGTCACCCCAGGGCAGGCTGCCAGGCGCCCTGAGCACTCACCCGCTCATTGACCGTGTGGTACCTGCCGGCCAGCTCGTCCCGCTCGGCGCCCGCCTGGGCCAGTAGGTCCTCCAGCCGGGACAGCTCATCCTGCAGGAGCGTGTGTTCCTCCGGCCCGGAGCCCAGGGAAGCCAGGGGCTCCCGCAGCCCTGCAGGTGCAGCAGCAGGGTCAGCCTGTGGCCGTCCAGCCCCGAGTCCGGCAGCCTGTCCACCTGGCCCAGGGGCCCCTGGTGCAGGGAAGCGGCGCCTCCTCTCCTCTGGGTGGGCACATGCCCACTCACGTCTCTCCCCAGTGTAGCCCAAACCAGCACAGCAGAGGGCCTGTGGGGGCAGCCTGGACACTGGGCACCCCTACCCCCGCTGGGCTTGAGAACTGCTGACTCAGGGCTGCAGGGTCCCGTCCCCCCGAGTAGGAAGTGCTGGTCTAAGCACGCAGGGGCTCTCTTGTTCCTTAACATACCCAGCGAGGCCCCTGGCTCCTCTCAGAGGCTGGAGAGGCCCTCACTACCAAAAGGGGTCTCTGAGACCCATGCACGAGGGGTCAGGAGCATGGCCTGGGGCCAGGCTGGTGGCCACAGTGACCGACTGCGAGAGGGCCAGCAGTGGGGCCGGTGGGTGGGGCCGGAGCTCGGGCGGACCGCTGCTCTGCACCTGCGCCTTCCGAGCTCCAGCCTTTAGGATTCTCACTCATCCAGTGAGAAACGAGACTGGCAGTCGCAAGAGTTGCAAACAGAAATGCACGCTGGGTGGGGACGGTCTCCGCGGCTCAGGGGTGAGCACGCTGTGCAGATCAGCTTTTAGCTCCGTGGGTGACTCCGTGGGAGGGTGGGGGTCTCACCCTGGCACAGGACGGTGACAGGCCCGGAGGGGCCAGCCAGGCCAGGGCACAGGGCGGGGAGGGCTCCCTGGGGCTGGACTCCCACCGACCGCCCTGCCGCTCCCCTGGGGTGCCCCTCACCTTGGCGAGGCCCCTCGGCCAGGCTGCCAGCCACAATGTCACGGATGCGGGCAGGCACGGGGATGGGGGAGGCCCGCCAGCGCCCCCCGCGCACGGTCAGCGCCCGATCTTCTCTGCTGGCCGTGGGGCTCAGGACGGTGTCCTCCAGCCTCTGAAAGACACGCGCCGAGAGACCCCTGGGGCTGGCAGGTCCCGGCACCGCTGCCTACCCGCCATGAATCCCCTGGAGTTGGGGCAGGGGTACCACCCCACCCTGGGGAGGACCAGGCGAGGCTGAGGTCCCCCGAGGCCACCTGTGAAGGGGGTAGGCGTCCTGCCCATCCTGGGGGTGCTCAGGTGAGGAAGGGAGAGCGGTCAGGGAGCTCCTAGCCCAGGCTCTGCGCGCCTCTGCGGGGCTGCCCTGACCTCCACCCTGGGTCTCTCCGGGGACGCTGGAAGGCAGAGCCCTCGCCTTTGGCGTCCCTGGAGCAGGCGGTCCCCTGGTTTTCACAGTGGGGTTTGACAGGGAGGGGCCTGAACCCCACCCAGTGGGCCCAGAGCCCCGTGGACAGAGGGGCTGGCAACCAGTAGTAGGACCGGGTTGCACCCACATGGCTTCCTGGAGGACGAGGCCGGCCACCCTGTCCACGGTGAGGGGCCGTGGGGGCCCGGGGACGGGGTGGGGCAGGACTGAGGCGGGGCAGCAAGCGCACAGAGGGCACGGCCTCCGGCCTGGCCCTCCAGAGCAGGTGAGTGGCTGCGGAAGCGCTCTGAACAGGCCTGGGAGCGGTAGCAGACCCGGGGTCCTGGGTCCCCAGAGGCTGGCCCCCGGCTCCCCGGCTCCGGCTGGCACTTGGCCTCGGCCCTGCGGGTTCCTGGCTGCAGGAAGGTGGCCCGCTGGGGGCCTGGGTGCTCTCCAGGGCTGAAGGCAGGGCAGGGCCTTTGCGCTGGGGCCGATCCCAGCCCCGACTATGGGGAGGACGTGTGAACGCCGGGGCCGAGGCAGCCAATTCTGAAGCGGCGTGAGCACTCCTGACATGAGCGCGCGAGGAGTGGTATTGCCCGGGGTCGGGACGTGCCCAGCTGCCCACCGGACGTGACGTTCGCCATGAGGTTCAGGCCATGAGTTCAGGCTGAGGGGGGAACTGGCGGTGGATGTCCTCCCCGGGGGCTCTAGAGCCACAGACTCGGGTCCCCTCACCACCCCTCAGGGCCCAGCGCCCTGTCCTCCAGCAAAAGGAGACCCTTCCCCGAACTCTGCCAAGGCTCCGCCCCGTTCAGGGCGTGGTGTGTAACCGCTGCACAGCCTCTACCTGCCCGCCCTCACCTCCTCTGCCCTCCCTGAAGACCCTCGTGAGGCCGAGACCCCTCACCTGTCTCTGATCTTGGGCCAGGCTGAGGGGACGGAGGGCTTCCTGAGCTCAGCCCTGCCCTCTCGCCATGCCTGGTACAAGCTCAGCCTGATCTGCGCTCCTAGGACCCAAACCTGGCCTCTTCTGCTCAAATCTGCCTGGACAGAAATCCTTCACTTTCATGTCAGTTCCAGGGGGGCTGGGAGTCAGGGTCCGAGCTCATACATGACCCCGGAGAGATCCTGCCCTGCCCGAAGCAGCTCAGTGAGCCGCAGAAACTGAGCCAACCCTGCTGCCCGGCCACGGAGTGAGACCCCGGGAGTGAGACCCCCGGGAGTGAGGACCCGGGAGTGAGGAGCCCGGAGTGAGGACCCCAGAGTGAGACCCCGGAGTGAGACCCTGGAGTGAGACCCTGGAGTGACCGTGGAGTGAGACCCTGGAGTGAGACCCTGGAGTGAGGGCCCCGGAGTGAGGACCCCGGAGTGAGGACCCCGGAGTGAGGGCCCTGGACTGAGGGCCCTGGAGTGAGCCCCTGAAGTGAGCCCCTGGAGTGAGACCGTGGAGTGAGACCCTGGAGTGAGACCCTGGAGTGAGGGCCCTGGAGTGAGCCCCTGGAGTGAGCCCCTGGAGTGAGACCGTGGAGTGAGACCCTGGAGTGAGGGCCCCGGAGTGAGGACCCCGGAGTGAGGACCCCGGAGTGAGGGCCCCGGACTGAGGGCCCTGGACTGAGGGTCCTGGAGTGAGCCCCTGGAGTGAGACCGTGGAGTGAGACCCTGGAGTGAGACCCTGGAGTGAGGACCCCGGAGTGAGGACCTCGGAGTGAGTCCCTGGAGTGAGACCCTGGAGTGAGGGCCCCGGAGTGAGGACCCCGGAGTGAGGACCCCGGAGTGAGGGCCCTGGACTGAGGGCCCTGGAGTGAGCCCCTGCAGTGAGCCCCTGGAGTGAGACCGTGGAGTGAGACCCTGGAGTGAGACCCTGGAGTGAGGACCCCGGAGTGAGGACCTCGGAGTGAGTCCCTGGAGTGAGTCCCTGGAGTGAGGGCCCCGGAGTGAGGACCCCGGAGTGAGACCCCGGAGTGAGGACCCCAGAGTGAGGACCCCAGAGTGAGGAGCCCGGAGTGAGGACCCCGGAGTGAGACCCCAGAGTGAGACCCTGGAGTGAGGAGCCCGGAGTGAGGAGCCCGGAGTGAGACCCCGGAGTGAGGAGCCCGGAGTGAGGACCCTGGAGTGAGGACCCTGGAGTGAGACCCTGGAGTGAGGAGCCTGGAGTGAGGACCCTGGAGTGAGGAGCCTGGGGTGAGGACCCTGGAGTGAGGAGCCTGCAGTGAGGAGCCTGGGGTGAGATCCTGGAGTGAGGACCCTGGAGTGAGGAGCCTGGGGTGAGGACCCTGGAGTGAGGAGCCTGCAGTGAGGACCCTGGAGTGAGATCCTGGAGTGAGGACCCTGGAGTGAGGAGCCTGGGGTGAGGACCCTGGAGTGAGGAGCCTGCAGTGAGGACCCTGGAGTGAGATCCTGGAGTGAGGACCCTGGAGTGAGGAGCCTGGAGTGAGACCCTGGAGTGAGGAGCCCGGAGTGAGGACCCAGGGGTGAGGAGGCAGCTCCCCCTCCCCTGCTGTGGGCACTGCCTCCCCTGGGCAGCACCTTCGCTGCACCTCTCAGCATGACCGGTGTGTGGTAAGCACCCTCCCTGGGCTGAGAGAGGGGAGGAGATGCGGGCAGCCCCTTCCGGGCCCAGCCAGGGAGGGGGCGCCAAGACCACCAAGACCTGCCCGGTCCTCCAGGAAGGCAAGGCCGCAGGCAGGCGCTGAGCCGCGGTCCTCCCTGAGGGGTCACGTCCAGGAAGCCTCCTCCTAGGCCAGGAAGGCCCCGGCCCGAGGCCCCCCTCCCCGCGCCCTCCCTGCGCTAACGGGAAAGAGCCGCGGCACAGGCTTGACTCATTCCTAACAGTTACAGAGGGTCACTTATTAGCCGGGGCGTCCCCGGAGGAGCTGGGGGCGTAATGGGTTCCAGCTGCGGCCGGGTGCCTGCGATGGGCCGCGGCCCAGATGGAGCCGCTGCGGGGGTGCGCGGAGGCCCTCAGGCCGCCCCCTCCCCCACCCCCAGCGCCCCTCCCCCTCCCCGCCCCTCCCCCCAACCCCTGCAGAAACCCCGGGGGCGGCAGGGAGGGGCCCCAAGTTGGAGGGACGTCCAGCCAGGGCGTGCCCCTGGGCCTGCGCTTGGCTTGGACCCCTCGGTCAGCCACCTCCTTGCCCTCGGGAGACCCCGCGACTCCACCTACAGTTCTGTGGGCCGGGGGCCACCTCCGGGTTTTGGTCTGTCCCCGGGGTAGGCTGTCCTCCTGTGACCTGGAGTGCACTGGGAAAGTTCCAGAAGGCCCCTGGCAGCAATCTCAGCGGTCAGAGAGGACAGCAGGGCTGGGCCTCAGCCTCCCAGAAGACCCCAGACCCGCCGTAGAGCTTGCCCATGTGCCCAGGGCCTTCTCCCCGTCAGCTCAGCCTGCCTCTGAGGACCCCGGGAGGACACAGCCTCCGTGTGACGCCACCAGCAGGAGACCCAGTGGGACGGCCACCTCTTGATTCCTCACTGCCACCCTCCGCGTGCGGCTGTATGGACGGGGAGGGCCTCCAGCCCGAGGATCATGGGCTTCCCGTCCGCCCACCCGAGGTCAAGGGGAACTCCCCTCTAGAGATGGGCAGGGTCCCTGCTGTGCCCCGGCCAGCTCGCTGCCCAGCCCAGGCCCGTCACCTGCCGTCGTGAGCCTTGTGCTCTCAGCTTTGAAAATGGGGGGAGGGGGGTCCCAGGGACCCGGGGGCTGCGGCTCCGTGGAGGGTGGGGGTTGCTTCCCTGGGACCCCAATTTTCACAGACTTGAGGGGGCTCGGAGGCAGATGCTGCTGAAGAACAGAGAGGGAGGTCAGGCAGAGCAGGCTCACTGTCCCCGTTGCTGGTGCCCAGCCTCGGGCCCCGAGGGCCCCCTCTGAATCGGGGGTCTGCACAGGCACACAGGTCCACAGAGATGGGGGGACTTGCAAAAGGAGCCCCGCGCTTCCGGGGGCGGTGAGGCTGCTGCACACCCAGAGCCGGGCTAGGGAGACCCCTGGGTGGGCCAAGGTGGGTCCAGAAGGGCCCAGTGGTGAGGCAGGGAGGGCGGCCAGAAGCCCCGTCGGGTCACCCTGCGAGAGCGGGAGAGCGGCGGGGACCTCGGATCAGCCCGGACAGAGGCAGTCTCGGGGGCAGGAGCCCGGTGAGTGAGGGTGTCCGACGGTGGCTGCCCGGCCTGCCGGCGGGGTTAGCGGCGGCGGAGCTGCAACAGCGCCACCGTGTGGCCGCGAGGGGTGCTGCAGAAGCTGTGGCTGCCCCCGCTCTGGGAAGGAGGCTGGGACCCCCACCCCCAGAGCAGCGGGAATGGAGGGGCTCCCTTGTCTGTGGACAAAAGGGTGAAGCGAGAAGCGCGGCGCTCCTTCAGGGTTCTCAGCACATTTATATGTGTTGTCTCCACCTGAGAAGGCAGCTCAGGGTCGCGCATCTACAACAGCAGTGGTGGTGTCAGGACCTGCCCTGGACGCCCCGCCCCCCCGCCCCCCGCAGCGGCCAGGAGGCAGGACTCCGCAGGCATGCTGGCCTGGGGTCTCCCCACCTTGGCGGCAGGGGAACAGGGACAGTCTGGGGCCACCCCAGCCCGCTCTCCTTCTCTGCCCCTGCCCCTCCCTCCTCTTCTGCCCCGGGCACTCCCACGGGGCCCCCTGCACCCCAGGGCTGGGCACAGCCTGAAGAACACACCCGAGGATGGGGCGTCCAGTCAAATCCAGCCCCGGACGTCGGCTTGCCCTCCTTCTGTGGCTTGGCTTGCGGCACAGAGGGCCCTGTGCCCGGGTGGCCACCTGCCAGGCTGCACTTCCTTAGGAGAAAGAGCCTCTCTGTGTCCGGGATAACACCTGGCCCCGCCATGCTGCGTCTCAGGACCGCCCGGTCCTGGTCTCTGGGGCCCTGGGCACCACCCCAGGAGCTGAGTCAGTAGTGTGGTCCTCAAGAGGAACAATGGGGCAGTCCTTGCCAGGCCTGAAACCAGGCACTGAGAAGGTGGGGGACAGCATTTCGTTCACCTCTGCACCCACACCCCCAGCCCCCAGCCCCATCAGCGCTTGGCACGTAAGCAGGCTCGTCGGACACGGGTCAGCACCAGGATGACTGAAAACCAAGTCCACAGTCTGAATCACTGACTGAAGGGACGCGGGTCCAGGACGCTGGGGAGGCCAGCGTCCGGCCGGTCCTGGCTGCTCCCGTGTCCCGGTGCCCACACAGGCTTCCTGGAGCAGGTGGCACACGGTGCCCACACAGGCTTCCTGGAGCAGGTGGCATTTGAGTTGGACCTTGAAGGGTAAGAGTCCACCAGCCAGATGGGACTCTGATCAGGAGTCCGGGAAGAGGCAGAGGCAGCGATGTGGGCATCCAGTCTGTGTCTGTGCGGGGCGGGGGGCGGAGGATGCGGGGATACAGGAGAGGTGGCTGGTGGCTTGAACTTCTGCTGAGGACTGTGGGGCCCCATCCTCATTTCTGAGCCAGGAAGGGGGACGTGGCCCGTCTGATGAGTGCAGCGACCCTGGCTGCCGTCCACACAAGGCTTGGCCACACCCTGGCACTCTCAGATCCTTCCAGCTCTTGTCCCATGCATGGGCCCTCCCTCACCCAGACTCTGGGAAGCCCCCAGACCACCCGTCTCCCCCTCGTACAGATGGGGACCCTGTGGCAGAGACAGAGGCAGAACACAGACCCCATCACTGCCCCCCCGACCCCCTGCTGGCACCGCCTCCTTTCCCCTGGAGCCTTTCCCTTCCTCCCCTCCCCCTCAGCACCCCCCCAACTTTGGAATCTTAAACCAAAAATGAAATGGAGGACGCAGGAGGGCGCTGGGAGCCAGCACTCACTTTGCAGTGTCTAGAACAGCCATCAGACTGTGACGTGCCTACTGAGGACAGAAGACCCTCGGGGGCGGTGGACCAGACGGACTGGCACTCCGGAGGTGGGCGGTGGGGCCACCCGCATGAGGGTGGGTCCTCTCCGTTTGCAAGGTCAGCGACAGAGCACTTTGAAGATGCCTTGGGCTGGAACGACCCTCTGAACAGGGTTGGGTTCTCAGCTACCATCATTTTAAAAACAGTAAGCAACCCAACGGGTCAAACACCCAGGAGCAATTGTAGTAGTAAAACGTGCCAGGCCTCTCCATTGAGAATGACACTGAGTAAAATTGGCAGAAACATAAATGGAAGAACGGGTTCTGTCTGTGAATTGGAAGACTCGAGCCCCCTCAAATTGATCTATAGATTCAATGAAATCCGAGTCCAAACTCCAGCAATGTTTTTAGCTTGTAGAAATTAACAAACTGATTCGAAAATGCATATGGAAAAATGTGAAAATGTTAGTCACTCAGTTGTGTTCAACTCTTTGCAATCACGTGGACTGTAGCCCTCCAGGTTCCTCTGCCCTTGGGATTTCTCAGGCCAAAATACCGGAGTGAGTAGCCGGTATTGGAGAAATTAACAGACTGATTTGAAAATTCCTATGGGAGAGGCAAAATTATGGAGGGAATCAGGAAGAAGAACAAAGCTTATGCTCCCAGGCGTGGAGACGTGTCACGGATCCACAGTGACGAGGGTAGGGTGGCGTTGGTGTAAGGACCACCCGACCCGTGGAAGAGCGTATATGCACACGCCCAGACGTGTGCACACGCTGGGTGGTGACAGATGACACGCGGGGCCTTGGAAGCTGGTGTGGTTTTCAAAGTGGAGCCAGGTTGCCTGGCTATTCACATAGAAGGGAACGCATGGTGGGCCCCACCTCACGCCACGCAGAGATGGGTTCAGGATAGATTGCGTGTCTAACTGTGAGTGTATCACAATAAAACCTTTAAGAGAAAGCGTGGAAGAACGTCTTTGTGACCTTGGAGTAGGCCCAGTGTGTTTCTTCAATAGGTCATGAGCAGCACGAACCTAAGGGGGAAAGTGGCAGGTGGTGCCTGAACTGCTGCTCAGAAGCACCGTCAGGAGGGCCAAAGGCGCGCAGGAGACATTTGCAGCGCACACGTTCAATAAAGGGCCGCCTCCAGATTACGCGATCAAACCCAGATCAATAATAAGCAGCGAAGGCGCCCCAGAGCACAGCTGGGCACGATGCAGAGCAGACCCCTCGCAGAGGGCGATGCCCACAGGGCCAGGAAACCAGGAGTGCGCTCAGCTCCACTGGTCGCTGGGTCAGTGGCGACCAGAGTCGTATGTGCTCTCCCTGTGCCTGCGTGGTGCTCGGTTGCTCGGTCGTGCCCGACTCTCTGTGACCCCGTGGACTGTAGCCCACCAGGCTCCTCTGCCCTTGGGATTCTCCAGGCAAGGGTACTGGAGTGGGTCGCCATACCCTCCTCCAGGGGATCTTCCTGACCCAGGGATTGAACCCAGGTCTCCTGCGGCTTCTGCACTGCAGGTGGATTCTTTACCCTTGAGCCACCGGCCAAGCCCTGTGATATCCCTGTATGTTCACCATAATGGCTGAATAGGAAAAGGACAGGAAATGCCAAGTGCTGGGGAGGATGTTGAGCTGTGCACTCAGGATGCCTGTATGTTTTTGTGTGCACGCAACACGCCAACCAGAGATGAAAAGGATATCCAGTGAGTTTTCATCACAAAGGCGTTTCCAGAATAGGGGCTTCTGCTCTCACTGCCACACTTTGAGGATGATGACTTTTCCAACCGGCCGCCTGTCCACCACGCCCACCCACCCGCTCAACTGTCTACCACCATTTGTATGACGGTACCCACACGACTATCCCTTTATTCCTTCGTCCGCTAATCCTGAGCTCAGCAGACTCCATCTGCAGGCCAGATTCAGGCCTGCCAGTTGTTCGTAAGTAAACTTTCTGGGAAAATCACCCCACCCATTTGCACACACACTGTCCATGGCTGTCTTCATGCTCTAACGTCAGAGGTGAGCTGTTGCTACAGAAACCTCATGATTTCCAAAGCCTATATATATATTTACCTAGAAATGAAGTTTATTTAATTGCTGGATAGAGAGTGGAGGGGTGGGCAGGCAGGGAATTGCTTTACGAAATGCTCCTGTGGAGAGTGGAGGAGCAGACTTGGTGCCTCGGTGATGTGGGGTCCAGCCCCATGACCGTCACCTGCCAGCCTTGGTTCCCCCCTCCCTCAAGGAAATTCCTACCTCACTGGTGGTGAGTTGGGGGGGCATGGGATACAGGTGATGAGAACCATATGGCCACAGGACTGGAAAAGGTCAGTTTTCATTTCAATCACAAAGGCAATGCCAAAGAATGATCAAACTACCGCACAATTGCACTCATTTCACACACCAGCAAAGTAATGCTCAAAATCTGTCAAGCTAGGCTTCAACACTATGTGAACTGAGAACCTCCAGATATTCAAGCTGGATTTAGAAAAGGCAGACGAACCAAAGATCAAATTGCCAACATCCATTGGGTCATAGAAAAAGCAAGGGAATTCCAGAAGAACATCTACTGCTTCACTGACTATGCTAAAGCCTCTGATTGTGTGAATCACAACAAACTGTGGAAAATTCTTGGAGAGATGGGAATACCGGAGCCACCTGACCTGCCTCCTGAGAAACCTGTATGCAGGTCAAGAAGCACCAGTTAGAACTGGACATGGAACAACAGACTGGTTCTAAATTTGGAAAGGAGTATGTCAGGGCTGTATATTGTCACCCTGCTTATTTAACTTCTATGCAGAGTACATCATGTGAAATGCCAGACTGGATGAAGGACAAGCTGGAATCAAGATTGCTGGGAGAAATATCAGTAACCTTAGATATGCAGATGATACCACTCTAACGGCAGAAAGTGAAGAGGAACTAAAGAGCCTCTTGATGAGGGTGAAAGAGGAGAGTGAAAAAGCTGGCTTAAAACTCAATATTCAAAAAACTAAGATCATGGCATCTGGTCCCATCACTTCATGGCAAATAGAAGGGGAAAAAGTGGAAAGAGTGACAGATTTTATATTCTTGGGCTCCAAAATCACGGCAGACAGTGACTGAAGCCATGAAATTAAAAGACGCGTGCTCCTTGGAAGGAAAGTTGTGACAAACCTAGACACATATTAAAAAGCAGAGACATCACTTTCCAATAAAGGTCAGTCTAAAAGCTATGGTTTTTCCCATAGTCATGTATGGATATGAGAGTTGGACCATAAAGAAGGCTGAGTGCCAAAGAATTGATGCTTTTGAACTGTGGTGTTAGAGAAGACTCTTGAGAGTCCCTTGGACTGCAAGGAGATCCAACCAGTCCATCTTAAGGGAAATCAGTTCTGAATATTCATTGGAAGCACTGATGATGAAGCTGAAGCTCCAGTACTTTGGCCACCTGCTACAAAGAGCCAATTCATTGGAAAAGACTCTGATGCTGGGAAAGATTGGAGGCGGGAGGAGAAGGGGAAGACAGAGGATGAGATGGTTGGATGGCATCATCGACTCAGTGAACATGAATTTGAGCAAGTTCCAGGAGTTGGTGAAGGACCAGGAAGCCTGGCGTGCTGCAGTCCATGGGGTCCCAAAGAGTCGGACACGACTTAGTGACAGAACAACACTAACTAAGTAGGTCAACCAAACGCAGGGCAACAAATATTGCCTGATTGCACCCGGATGAGGCCCTAGAGCAGTGCCATCCGTAGTGATAGAAAACGGGACGGGCACCAGGGCCGGGGGTGGGTGGGGAGTCAGTGTTAATGGGAGCAGAGCTCAGTCTGGGGAGATGAAAAACTCCTGGAGACGCTGGTGGTGGTGCTTGCACGATGTGAGTGGACTTAATGCCATTGAACTGTGCGCTTTAAAGCGGTGAAAATGGTAAACTTTGTGTGTATATAATTTACCACCATTTTTTTTTCTGGAGAAGGCAATGGCAACCCCCTCCAGTATTCTTGCCTGGAAAATCCCACGGACAGAGGAGCCTGGTGGGCTACAGTCCATGGGGTCGCAAAGAGTTGAACGTGACTGAGCATGCACACACACGTATATATAATTTACTACAGTTTTTTAAGTAAAATTTTTTTTAAAAAACAAAGAAGACTAAATCACTAAAGAAGAGCTAAACACATGTCTCAAAAATTGAGAAGAACAACAATCCAAAGAACTGAAAAGCTAAGGAAGAATAAATACACAAATCAATGAAACAGAAGACAAACACCATAAAGGGCACCCACAGCCAGCAGTATCAGCAATGAAAACTGTCGATCGGGGGTGACTTACTCATCCGGGCCTGCCAGGGACTCGCTTGAACTTCACCCCAAAGTCCTGGGTCCCCAGGGACTCCTGGGTCTCAAACCCCCGGCACCGAGGGGCGGGAGATTGCCCTGCCTCGGACTTTCAGGCTTCAGAACGACAGCGAGAGGAAGTTAGGAACAACTTCGGGCAGCAAACTTGAAAACTGACATATAATGGACAAGTTCTTAGAAAACACCACGACTCAAAACGTAGTGCAAAAGAAAGAGTCTGAACCTTTCTGAAACTTCTGACGGAATTGGGTCTAGAATCACAGATCTTCCTCCCCAGGGCTCCTCTGTCCGTCGGCCGGCTTTGTCCACCTGCTCTGGTCCAGACCCTCAGAGAGTCCAGCTCTGAGTGTGGGTGGGGGGCTGGAAGGGGCTCAGGGAGAAGCTGGGGTGGGCAGCGGCTCTGGCTGCAGCGAGCGGGTGTCTGGGGCTCTGGGGGCGGGGGAGCCCCTTCAGGTCTTGTCCCACGCATGTGAGCCCCGTCCCCAGGCGGCGCCTTGCCTGGGCCCCTCGGTTTCTGTCTGCAGCCAGAGGGCTGGAGGAGCCATCTCTCCTGCCATCTGTCTGGGCCGCCTGTCTGGGTGCCTTTGGCGCCCGCCCGCCCGTCTGCTCGCCCACGAGTAATTGCCCTGAGATCTCAATCACTGCCATGCAGATGACAGGTGCTGGCGGGCGGGCTGTGCACACCTGCCAGGGCTCCCCACGGCTTTCAGATGAGAGCGTCCCGTGGGCAGAGGGAGCTGGGCAGCCTCATGTGCCACGCACCGCTGCCCACTGCTGGACGTGGGCACCATCCTGTGTTTCTCCCTCAAACCAGCATGTAGCCACGGCGACTTCAGCTCTCAAGCTCTACTTTCCTGGACTCCCAAGGGGTGATAGGTTCCCCCTCCCAGTGAGGGGCTGCCTGCCTGGGGAACGGGGGTGTGAGCCGCCCTGCCTCCCCCACCCCGCCCCTGCCTGGTTGCCAGCTCTCAGCGCGTCGGAGCACTGGCCTCACGGAGCCAGGCAGACAGTCCACCAGGGCCAGTGCGCTCGCCTTGTGCATCAGCTGATTCAAATATCCTGCCGTTGCCCCTGCCCGTCCCGGGTGTGCACACACGGCCCCACTGTGTGATCTAATCATCAGCACAGCTGTGGGCCGGGACTCTTCCCTGGGGACCCGTCACCCCCTACAGCATAGTTCTGAGCTTCTAGTCACTGGGTTAATAAACGGCTGAGTGAGCTGGTTCCCAGGGGTTCACTGAGATCCCGGGGGTGAGGCAGGGTAGGGACGGGCTGGCTGTAGAGGCTGGAGCCAGGTGACAGCGGGGGTCGGGGTGCGGGGCTCTTAAGGGGCTGGGATGGCAGGGCTGGGCACTGGGCTGCAGGTCTGGAGTGAAGGGGGGGCGTCAGGGGTGACGCCCAGGTGCTGTGATTTTTGTCACCCAGGTGGGGGCCATAAAGGGAGACAGAACCAGGACTTCTGGGCCTCACAGAACAGACCCTAGAGCAGACCACACCCACAGCTGGGCCCACAGCTCTCCAGGAAGGCCCGCTGACTCCCACACTTTGCCACCAAGGCAGCAGTGAGCCAGACTGTTGGGGTGGGAGGGTCCTCCATCTCCCCCACCCCCAGTGTGCAGGCAGCTGGCCCGGGGCGCAGAGAAGGGGGCTGGCTGCCCGAGTTCATACAGCACAGATCGGGGGGCTGGGGCTAGGCTCAGGTCCCCAGCCTCCAGTTCAGACTCTCCCCAGGCTCTGTCCTATTGGAGTCTGCACGTGTGTGCACCTGTGTGTGTGCTCGTGTGTCTGTATGTGCGCCTGCGTGTGTGCTTGTGTGTCTGTGTGTGCGCCTGTGTGTGTGCTCGTGTGTGTGTGCACCTGCGTGTGTGCTCGTGTGTGTGTGTCCGTGTGTTCCTGTGTGTATGTGTGCCTGTGTCTGTGTGTGTGCTCGTGTGTCTGTGTGTGCGCCTGTGTGTGTGCTCATGTGTCTGTGTGTGCACCTGCGTGTGTGCTCGTGTGTGTGTGTCTGTGTGTTCCTGTGTGTGTGTGTGTGTGCTTGTGTCTCTGTGTGTGCTCGTGTCTGTGTGTGCACCTGTGTGTGCTCGTGTGTGTGTGTACACCTGTGTGTGCTTGTGTCTGTGTGTGCAGCTGTGTGTACGCTCGTGTATGTGTGCGTGTGTGTTCCTGTGTGTGTGTGTGTATCTGGGCACGCACTCACTCTATGTCTGCGCTGACCACGTGAGCACGTGGAAAGTACCCCTTGCAGCTGGGGAGGTGTGGCCCTTCTGTGCAGGGTCCCTTGCCTCCCAAGGGGCCTTCAGCCCCTGTGCCCAGGAGGGTGCTGGAGGGCGGCCACAGCACTGACCTTGATCACGGCGTCCAGCCCCAGCCGGGACCGCTCGGCGGAGTCCCCGTTGCCTGGCTCACTGGAGGCAGAACTCATCACGGGCTGGTGCACAGGACCCAAGAGAAAGCAGGGGCTCTGCGGCCCGAGACTCTCCTCCTGGACCCTGGCCGGGCCGGGACCTGCGTTTGTGTACCGGCCCTACACCCCGGCAGCACCTGGCTTCTCTGTCCTGGACGCCCAGCTGCCCCTCTGAGTTGGCAGGACAGTGTGGCTGACTGAACCCATAGGCGTTGCTGCAGCAACCAGGACGCAGAGGGCTTGGTTTCCCTGGAAACAGGAGGGCGGCTCTGTTGCCATGGGGACCAAGGAACGCTGTTGTCCGGTAGTCGATTCCCTGGAGACCTGGAGACGCCCTGGGTGACGCTGTCTACCTGAGTGACCACATGGGGGAGGGGCTGGCCTCTCCCCCAGACCCCCACCCATGCAGGGAAGGGCCCTAGCCCTCCGCTGGGCAGTTGCTTGGGGGCCACACAGCAGGTGGGGAAGGCGTGCAGACCGCCAGTCCCTCCTGAGTGAGGATCGTAAACCATGGCATATTCCAAGCCTTTGCAAAGGGACTAGAGTTCAGTGGTGTGAGGCCTGTAACGAGTGGGCAGACTGAGCCTGCAGGGGGACCGGGGAGCCCTGGGTGTGTCTTCTGGAGGCTGGTCCCCTGGAGCCCTTCGGGGGACCTGCCCCGGGGTCGTGCGTGTCCCACTTGCCATGGGCGGTCCACCGCTCCCTCCCCCGCACCTTCCCGGGGCCACACGAGCACGGGCAGCAGCTGACCCGTCAGGAGTGGTGATGGGTGAGGCCAGGAGCAGGGGCTCAGGCCTGCTTCTGCCCCCAGGGAGGGGGCTCGGGGGCTTGGAGGGCGTGACCCTGCCCTCCGGGGAGGGTTCCTACCTGGGGGCTCAACATGGGGTGCTCAGGCAGGGGGAGGACGGGGGCTGCAGAGGTGGGTGTGACCGTCTGTGCAGACTACTCGGACGAGTCCAGACCAGACTTCACGGTCAGAAATGAGCCCAGCTGGTGAGCCTGGGTGGCTGGGGTTGTTCCTGCCCGTGCCCCGCCCCGCCTGACGCCCACCCCGGCCTGTTCTGCCCACTTGAAGCCTCGTGGTGGAGCAGAGCATGCAGAGGTCTGCGGTCCTCGCCCCCCCAGCGTCCTCTCTTTGGAGACACCTCTCTGGCTCCAGTGGCCATCCCCTCAGGGCTCACAAGGGCCCCGTGGGCACCACCCAGGGCTTCCCTGCCTGGCGTCCATGCTGTGGCTTTAACCCGGGGCCATCAGTGGACCAGCAGGGCCCTCAGGTGGGGCTCAGCCCAGGGCCTGGGCACTGCCCCCAAGGAACGCTCCGGACCGAGTGGAGGGTGTTGTGGAGGTGCTCAGCATGTGGGCCCTGTGGGATGCGCCGGGGGCAGCGTGGGGTCGGGGAGGACCACAGCTGTCCTGACTCGCACACGCGGACCCAGCACCTCCCCCGGGCACTTGGAGGGAGTCCCCGGGCACTGAGGGCCGTGCTGTGGCCTTGGCTACCTCCCCCGGCCCAGCCCGCGGCCACCCTGGCCCTGTGCGCTGTTCCCCCGTGGAAGCAGGGGCCTCACTGCATTCTCCTCGGCTCACACTGCGTCTGTGGCGACAGGTCGCCCACAGACTCCCCAGGGACAGTGCAGAGCCCCAGCCTCGCTGGGCCCATGAGTGGACGGGAACCACGAGGGGCAGGGAAGCAGAGGCAGAGCTGGCTGGCCTTGCCTGGCCCCGGGGGCCCCAGCATTTACCACCCTTGACCTAGACCCGTCCCGAGAGGATGGGACCTCAAACTCTCAGCGAAGCGCTGACTCCCCTGTGCTCAGGCCACTTCAGGCCCTGGGCAGCCGTGCAGCTGGTGGGGGCGTGCCAGCTGTGGATATGACGCGCAGCCCTGATGTGTCCTCTGAAGGAGAGTCACAGCAGCCCTGGGGAGGGCGGGCGTCCCTGTCCCACCCTCGCGGCCTCCAGGCTGGCTCTGCTGTGATCGGCCAGGATCTGACTGGCTGGGCTCCTCCGTGACCCTGGGCCCCGGGTCTCGGGCCTCCTCCCACCCCAGGCAGGCGAGTGCGGGATGGCCGGGGACTGCTCACGGCAGGAGTGGCTCCCCTGGCGGCTGGGACTCCGCTGAACCCGGTCTGCGGCCTCTGGGGCTGTGTCCCCTGCAGGTGCTGGACAGAAGCTGCCCTGAGAACCCTGCTGTGGCACCAAAATGCAGCCGAGTCCTGGACACTGGGGCACAGGCTTGGGCACGAGCCGGAACAGCTGACCCTCCGCTCTGAGTCGGTGCCTCCGGCCAGCCCGGCCCTCCGTCCACGCTTAAGGCTGTGGGTGACGCACTGCGGGATTGGGGTACTTGTGGGAGGTTCAGGCTCAGGGGCACTGCCTGCCAGCCTCTCGGGGTCGCCCCGAGTGGCCCCGGACCCGTGCACCGTGGGAGATGGGCCTCAACCCTCCCGTCTCTGTGCAGCATGGGGGACCTCCCGTGACATGCAGGCCACTGCCCAGAGACCACGGGGGACTACCAGCCCTGGTTTTCTGAGGGGTGTCCAGCCAGGGGGAGGCCCCAGGAGCAGGGCCCGGCTGTGTTCATCCACTCAGAGGGCTGCCCGAGGGCGCTGCTGTGGGCAGGCTTGGGGGCTGGTCTTGGGGAAGGGGAGTAGGAGTGACTTGTGGCCTCGCCTTCCGACACCCGCGCTCATGGGCGGCGCAAGGAGACAGCCAGCTTTCTGCTACCTTTTTGTCACAACAAAAACACACTGAAAAGAAAAACAAGAACGACCCACACCCGCCTGCAGACCCGGAAGCAAATGCTTCCCCCGCCCCTGCGGCCCGGCACCTTCAGGAGAGAGCTGGTCGACTCCTGGGTCGGGCTGTGCCGATGACGCCGCGCCTAGGGGAGGGCTCGGAGGAGGAAATGGCCACCCGCTCCAGCGCTCTTGACTGGAAACCCCGCGGGCGGAGAAGCCTGGCGGGCCACAGTCCACGCAGTCACAAAGAGTCGGATGCGAGTGAGCGACCGATACACGCTGGGGAGGGCTGTGGGCTGCGGGCTGGCCCTGGGCTGACTGACCGGCCTGGATGGGAGCTGGGCCGCCCTGGGCTACCCCGATGGCGGTCTTCCGCTCCCTGGGCCTGAGAGGGCATCTGCCCGGGCCCCTGTCTCACCTGCTGCTCCCCGCACCGTGATGGGCCCGCGGAGCCCCTCCTCTCCCCACAGGCCTTACCCACCCCTGTCCATCCGTGCCTGCCCGGCTCCCTTCCCGCCTGGGACACCTTCATGGGTCAGCTGTCCACTGCCCGCTTGGTGGGGCGGGGGTTACCTTCCTGGGGACCGTTGCTGGTCACCTGCACGCCTGCTTCTCCTTGAGGGGTCCCAGTGTCCACAAGCACCCAGACGGCTCACCCCCTCAGGGCTCTGCAGCCCCCGCTGGACGGACGGACAGAGCCTCACACCCCAGCCTCACCCCTGCACCCGCTCGCACGGGCCTCTTGAGGCTCCTTCCGGACATGACGGCCTCCCCGGCTTCTCCATGAGCCTCAGGTTCAATTGGCCTGGCACCCCCTTGCACACCCAGTCCTGCGTGTTCCCTCGTGCTCACGCCAGAGCTGGGTAGCCTAGGAGGAGAGGCTGCAGCCAGGCAGCTGGCTGGCTCCTGGGGGCTGTTGGCTGCCCCTCCGCCCACTGTGCCCCTCCCGGCTACCCGCAGAGCCTCTGAGGCCGACGGGTGGTCAGGGGGACAGTGCCGGGGCCGCGGGCACCAGGGGTGGTGGCAGATCCTGCCACAGCATGGGGGATGCATTCAGGAGACCAGGCTCAGCCTTGAGGGCAGGGCACCCCTGCACGTGTCTGCCATCCAGTCAGGTGGTGGCCGGTGATACAGGGTGTGGCGTGAATGGGCTGGAGCCGTGGGCATGTAGAGGAGGCAGGCCACGCCGGGTGAGGACGGGGACCAGAGCCCGGGTCTGATCCCGGCCATTCAGAGGCTGTCCAGGGTGACTGCTAGCGGTGTGCTTCGGGGGGCCTGGCTTCCCTTCTCTGCAAGCCCCTGGCCACCTGGGCTGTCCATCACCTGTGCTGAGCCCGTGTCGGGGCCGCCGTTCAGGAGCCTGTTCGGGGGGACGCGTGCCCCTTCCAGCGCGCGTGGGAATTCCTGAAATATGTGCTCCCTCGCTGAGTTTCACTGAGAGGCGGAAGCAACGCAAACACGCGGGCTGAACTGCCCTGCACCTCCCGCCCGCGGGGAGCTTATCAAACCCGCTGGGGCGCTGAGCATGCCTACTCCCCTGGCTCCCGTGCCTCTGCGCTGGGGTCTGTGGGTCGCTGGTCCCGGGGTCTGAGGCCTGTCGGGTGGGCACCCACTCCCCTCTCGTCTCTCCCTGCAGGGAGCTCACGTCCAGCTTCCCGGGACGTCTGCCCCATGGGCCCACAATCCCTCTTGTTGCCCAAGTGCCCGCTGTGTGAGCGCCTCTGGCCGCCGGCAGCCACCCTGGGTGGGGGAGCACGCTGAGGATGCCTGGTGGGGGTGTTGTCAGGGGCTGTCAGGGGACCAGCCTGCCTAAGCCGCTCGAGGGGACACAGGAGTGGTCAGGGGTCAGGCAGGCAGGGGCTGAGGCTTGGCCAGAGATGGAGGAGAAGGTTCCTGGGAGCGTGGACACAGGGATGACACCAGAGAGGCTCCTGGTCAGGTTTGTCTCCTGGAGGGCCAGCCCCGACAGCTCAGAGCCAGGGACCAGAGGCCTGGGGAGAGGTGGGCTGGGGTGGACAGTCTGCGGGGAGTGGGGGAGCAGATCCAGGACTCGCTGGGCAGAAGCGGGACTCCCCTGAGACCGGAGCGGGGCGGGGGGAGCCCTCTGCGGGAGGTTGGAGATGCACGTTGAGTTTGCTGGGTCCGAGGGGTCTGCCAGACCCTGGGGCACATCGGCCTGGCTGTGGGGTGCCAGGAGCAGGGGCACCAGCAAAGGGTGAGGATGGGCACGGGGAGGGTGAGGAGCGTGCACAGCCAGCCTCCGGCCCTTCAGAGCTGCTGACCAGGAGCGGTGCTCCAGGGACGGCAGGGGCTGGTGACCCGGGCGGGGAGGGCCCCTGCCCCAGGGTCCTCAGGGCGCAGAGCCCAAGGCAGCCCGTTGGGCATGGCATGGGCCTTCCCTTTGGCTCAAAGCTCTTGGCACTTTGGGTAGACAGGCGTCGCCAGGTCTCTGGGGCGAATTCAGGAGAGTGGTGAGATTCGTGGGAGGGTGACGCTGGAGCAATGTGAGAATCCTTGAGTCACAGACGGTGGCTCCAGATGCAGGCAGGACCCCGTGCCGAGGGTCAGGTCAGGGCAGAAGGGCCCCAGTGCGTCTCCCTGCAGCTGAGCATCCTCCTGGCAGGCAGATGAGCAGGGCACCAGGAGGGCTGCTAACAGTGAGGGCTTGAGCCCCCGGAGCTGCCCTGGGCTAACTGGGCTAACCGCGGAGGGCAGGGCCAGCTGGGCTGAGGACGCGGATCTGCCTTCTGTTGACTATCACGAGCTGCCTTGTGAGGTGGTGGGCTCCTCATCCCGGGAGGTGTGGACGCGGAGACACCCCGCAGGGGCTGCAGCTTCTTAGGCGGGTTTCCAAGCCCCAGGAATGGAGTGCTTGATGCCGGTCCTGCCTGCAGCGTTGAAGTGTGCACAGCTCCCTGGGTGTCTCAGGCGGGGGCGGGGCAGGGCTCCCCTGGAGCGCAGCAAGGGCAGCGTCTCCAGATGCCTGGCCGGGGGAGGGCCCCGTGTTCACGGTTTGCAGACCTTGCGGTGGCTGAACACAGATGCACGGCCAGCCTGGCGGGGCCCGGGGTCAGCAGGGCATTTCCCGAGGCTGGCTGGGATTTGTGAAGTGGCAGGCGGGGCTGGACTGTGCTGGAGTGGGCGGCAGGGCGAGGCTTCCCAGGACGGCCAGGCTGGCCCAGGGAGGCACTCTCTGGAACCAGGCTGGGTCCAGCACCAGGCCCGGGGGTGATGACTCCTCTCAGGCTGAAGGGCAGGCGGGTGGGAGGTGGGCCCCTCAGGGGTCTGAGGGCCTGGGGCTCGGCGCCGGGGCTGGACACATGCCCTGCAGGGGGAGGAGGCAGGGGGTTTGGGCTCCCTGCTTTATGCGGGCACAGGTGCCTGATGGGGGTGGTGTCTGGGTTGCCATGGAAACATAGCCTCGCAGCCTGGCCCTCAGAGAGAGGCTGCTGGGTGGTGGAAGCTGCAGTGGACAGCTCCCACTGAGGGGTCGGCGCGGCCTTCGGCCTGCTCACCTCTCATCTGAGCAGCGGGGATGGCCCGCGTCCCACCTGTGGCTGCTGTGACGGGCATAAGGGTGGAAAGGGGGTGCCCGGGACAGGACAGCACGGGGTGGGGGGACCGGGCCCAGAGGGGCAAAGTCCCAAGCCTGGACGCCCTTGGGCCTGAGCCGTGGAGCCGCGGTGGCGGGAGGGAAGCCAGGCCCCGCCCGCCCGCGACGTTCCTAATTGCTGATGCCTGACTCACCCTCACTTCAAAGCCGGGGCCCCATTCAGCTATTTAGCTGCTGCACCCCGCCCGCCCGCCCGCCAGTCGCTGGTGGGAGCCGGGCCGCTTGCAGCAGGCACCTCCTCCCAGCCCGTTCCCGCGGGCTGTGCCCGCAGCCATGGCCGTGCAGGTGCCCCTGTGGCACCACTACCTGCAAGCCCTGCGCTCGCGGGCGGCGTCCCGGGCACAGGAGCACCAGCGCACGGAGGACGTGGTGCTCACCCTGCTGGAGCGGGCGCACGCCCTGGACCCCCGCTTCCTCGTGGACTATTCCCGGGACCTGGAGGCCTTCCAGTTTGCCCTGCGCTCCTCAGAGGGCCCGCTGGACGTGGAGGTGCCCCTGTGGGTGGACGCCGAGGCCCTGGTGATTGAGCAGATGGGGGCCGCCGAAGCGGGGGACGGCCTGGGGTGCTGCCGCCTGGGCCTCCCCAAGGAAGCAGCCGGCCTGGAGCGCTGGAAGGCAGACGACGTCTTCGAGGCCTCCCCGGAGGGCAGCGCCGGGTGCTGCGGCCACATCGTGCCCAGCAAGGTCCTGAGGGTCCTCAAGGACCTGCTGGTGGCGGCCGTCGTGTACTGCAAGCACCACGGCCTCATCACGCCAGGTGCGGGCGAGCGTGCTCCACATGCGTGTGCAAGGGTGTGCGTGTGTGTAATGTGGGACTGTGGGGTCTGAGGGCATGTGTGCGCACATGTGTGGGTGTGTGTGTAAGTGAGGGATGGCAGGCCCGTGAATGCATGTGTAAGCACACGTGTGTAAGTGTGGGATGACGTGGTGTGGAGTGCATGTGTGTGTGTGTAAGCGTGGGATAGCAGGATTGTGAGTGCATGTGTGAACACACGTGTGTGAGTGCACACATGTGTGAACACACATGCAAGCGTGGGATAGCAGGATGGTGAGTGCATGTGTGAACACGTGTGTGTGTGCATGAAACTGTAGGATCATGAGTGCATGTGTGTGTGTAAGCGTGGGATAGCAGGATTGTGGGTGCATGTGTGAACACATATGCAAGCGTGGGATAGCAGGATGGTGAGAACGTGTGTGAACACATGTGTGTGTGAGTGCACACATGTACGAACACGTATGCAAGCGTGGGGTAGCAGGATGGTGAGTGCATGTGTGTGTATAAGTGTGAAACTGTAGGATCATGAGTGCATTGTGTGTGTAAGTGTGAGATAGCAAGTTCATGAGTGCACGTGTGAGCGCAAATGTGGGTGTGTAAGTGCATGCATGTGTGATCGTGTGTGTGTGTGTGTGCAAGTGTGGGACTGTGGGATCATAAGTGCATGTGTGCACACGCGTGAAGGGGTGTGTGTGCCGGTGCACACAGGCCTGTTTCTATGTACGCTGGTGTCCTGGCCCTGGGCAGGTTCTGTGGTGGGGAACTGTCCGGTGAGCAGGCTCTGGCCTCAGCGTCTCCCTGGTTGCCCTGGTGATGTGATCTGATGGGTGGGGGCCATGGGCGGCACTCCTGACAGGCCCAGAAGTTGTGGGCCCCCTTCCAGCAGGCGCTGCCTGGACCTCACGGGCGCTGGAAGGACAGCCCAGCACGGCGGGGGCCCTGGGTGGTGAAGTGCCTCCTCCAGGGGGCAGGGCCGAGGGGCAAGGCCTGGGAACCAAGACAGGCTGCACGGCTGCCCCAGGAGGGGACAGGACGAGGCGCCTGTGGCTGTCGTCTGGAGTCCTCTTGGCCCCACATCAGCGAGTGGGATGGCAGCCACCCGAGGGGTGCTGACCTGTCCCGGGCAGCCCAGCGTACGGAGCTCAGGTCTGACCGCACGTCCAGGCTCAGGTCCTGCAGGTTCCGGGGGAGCCGGGCGTCTGTCTGCAAGCCGACGTGAGGACTCTGAGCCCACAGGGGGAGGCTGTCCACCTGGCCCCCACAGGGCTGCTGCAGGCTGATGGCAGACGCGCCCCACTGGGTGGCCGCAGCCTGTCGAGGGCGCTCCTAAGCTCAGCCCCGCCCGCGTCTTGTCCGGTCCCCTCCGAGCTTCACAGTGACCGCCTCACCTGCAGGGCTCTCTCTGCCCAGTGGCCAGGCCCCTCCTTCCCACCCGCGCTTCCTGCTGCAGGAAATTCCAGGCGTTGCTTCTGACACTTGCCTTAAAAGGGAAGCGGCAGCCCAGGCTCAGGGGTTCAGGCCGCCCCCACCCTGGGAACCGGTGAGACCGGGCAGGCTGAGGCGGGGAGTGCCAGGGACTGTGGGTGCGGCTGGCTGCCTTCCAAGCCACCTTTCTGTGAACAAAGGCAGATAAGGAAGTGAAACTGCCCAGGTGTCTGCATGACAGGGGCCTCCAACCACGCTGAATGGGAGGGGCTGGGGGTCCCTGAGCCCTTTCCCCTCTCAGCTGGTGGGGAGACAGCCCTGCAGGGGACGGAGTGGCCCCAGTGGTAGGGCTGGGACCTGCTCTGGGCGGGGTCCCAGAGGTGGCCCAAGAGCTGCCCTGCCGGACATTGTGGGGGACGGGTCTTCGTACAGGGGTGGGGAGCACGTGGGCTCTTCCCGGAACCCCGGGGCCATGGGAGGCCCGGGGCGGGCAGTGCAGAGTGGGCTCACCAGCGGCGAGACCGTCCTCCAGGGCATGTGCTGGGGACTCCCTTTGGGACCTGATGACCCGCCCTCTGGGCCCCAGCTGGCCGGCCCCTGGCCTCTGGCCTGGCACCCTCTCTGGGCAGCACTGGGAGGGCAGGGAAGACCCCTCCTCACCCAGGCCGCACACAGAGCCCCTCCTGCTGCCCTGAGAGTACCTGCTCTCTCCGGGGTGTGTATGTGTTTGGGGTAAGGTGCATGGAACGTCCCCTCCTGGTGGTCTGGGGCGCTTTCCAGGGCTAGACTGGGCCCCTTGGGGTCTGGGGAGGAGGCGGGGAGTGGGAAGCAGGTCAGCTAGAATGTGCAGCAGGAGGCAGGCTCCGGTGCCAGGCCGGCATGTCTGGTGGGGTCCAGGGCCTCCTCCTGGATGAGGCTGTGCCCAGCCAGCTCCTCACCACCCTGGCTGCAGGGCCACTGGGCGCTCACTCAGGCCTGGCCCTTCCTGGACGGGTGTCACGGGTGGAGCCTGGAGGGGGCTCTTGGGTCACGCAGGGGCGCAGGGGTGGGAACTGGGGAGCAGGCGGGCCTGATCAGGGGATATCCAGCTACAGCCAGGCCCCCTCGGGCTCTGGAGCTGGAATGCCACAGAAGCTGCCCCCACCCTCTGGAGGACCCGCAGGGGCTACAGGCTGCGGGGAGGGTGGGACCGACTTCCAGCAGCCCAGGGTGTCCCTAGCAGAGGGGCTGCTATGACCCGCCGGCCCGGGGTTAGGGGCCCACGGGTCCAGGAAAGGGGTGCTGAGGCAGCCAGGGACTGAGGGGGCACTGGGTGTCCCAGGGCGTGGGGCTCAGCCTTAAAATCAGCCTCTTCGAGCCAAGGGTTAGGAACCTCCAGACCCCAGGGACCTGGCGGCCTAAACAACAGAAGCACATTTCCTCGTGCTCTGGAGGCTGAGGTCCCAGGTCCCAGGTCACGGTGTCCGCGGCCTGGTCTCCCTGGGGGCGCCCCTGGACTAGAGATCCGCCCCCCGCCCCGGGTGCTCCTGTGGGCTTTTCCCTGAGCAGACCCCTGACGTCTGTTCCGTGAGCAGGTCTCACTGGGTCAGGGCTGCCCGAGGCACGGGGGTTGGGGTTCGGAGGCCGGCCTGAGAGAGGGGCTGGCTTAGCAGGTGGCCCATTGCAGGCTCCCTGAGCGCGGACAGCCTGAGGGAGGAGCAGCTCGGCCTGTCCCTGCGGGTGTCCAGCGGCTGGAGGACGCTCCACTTCAACATGGTGCCCGTGGTGCGGAAGAGGCTCAGGGTGCCTGCCCTGGAGGGGGCCCAGCTGGTGCCAGGGTTCCCTGAGGGCGCCCTGCGAGGGATCGTCCGCCAGGAGGTGGCCCTGGTGCCGGCCGGCGCTGAGCTCTGGAGGTAGGATGCACTCGGGTGTGCGGGGCCTCGGGGAGCCGGCGGGAGGGGCGGCCCATCACCCCTCTGCTCCCCACTGCGGGCAGGGATCCTGCAGAGTCCCCTGCCCACCTCTGCCCTGGGCTCCTGAACAGCGCTGCCGTTCCTAGGGCCTCAGGGATCCCACCAGACTGCTTGCCCCCCGCTGCCAGCTCCTGGCGCTGGGGACAGGGAGGTGCCTTCTGTCCCACTGGGGAGGGGGCGCTGTCAGGCACCTGAGGGGGGACTCGGAACTCTGGGGGGCTGTCCTGGGTGGCCTTCTCTGTCACCCCACCCAGCACCTTCCCTTCAGGTGGGACAGTGGCGAGGGTCGGGGGGCTGATCTGGGGCCGCAGGGCAGCGGGGAGGCCCCTTGCGGGAGGGCGGTCAGTGTCCGAGGAGAGGCATTGGCCCTGGGCTCTGCCTTTCCCAGACGTGCATCCCCCACCGTGAGGGAGGGGACAGCTCCTACTTGGGCCGTCCAGCTGCAGGCCCTCCCACCCAGCCCTGGAGCTCCCACAGCCCCACCTTGGGTCCTGGGTCCCCCTCCAGGAGCCTGTGCTCAGGAAGGGTGGCCCGTCCTGCAGGGGAGGGGAGCCCCCCTCAGTGTCTGTGAGGGGAGGTGGGGGCATGGGGCTGTGGCTGAGCTCCCCTCAAACTCAGGGCTGGGGACTGTGTCCCATCCTGATCTGACCTGGCCTGGAGTGGAGACGTCACCCTGACTGAGCAGGGGGCTTCACCTGGCCCCTGCCCGCCCACACAGAGCCACTGCTTCACCCCTGGTGGGTCACGGTGGCATCTTCCTGTCCACACGAAGAGGGCCGGACGTGCCTGGGGGCACTCAGCCACCCCCCACATCCTGGGTCTGAGCTTCTATCTGGAAATGGGACGTTCCGCCCCCGAGGGCCCATCAGGGGTGGGTCCTGAAAAGCGCAGGGGCCTGCGAGCACCAGGCCAGCCCCTGTGTGGCCTGGCCATCCCGTGGGGCTCAGAAGGCCACCGAGGCGGGGACCGTCCTTTCTGAGCAGGTGCCTGGAGGCCTGGGCGGCTCCGGTGCTGACCGCCCACGTTGATGGGCTCCAGGGTCTCCACTGACTACCTGCTCACCAGGCTGCTGGGGGCGCTGGGCTGCCTCCGGGGCCACCGCCTAGACAGCCTGTCCATCCTCGACCGGGTCAACTGTGAGAGCTGGCGGGACGGTGGTCGGAGCCCAGGCCTGACCTTTGGCCACTTGAAGGTTTGTGGTCCCCGCGTGGCCTCTCCCGGGCCCGTGTGAAGGGGGAGCGGCTAGGCTGGGGTCCTTGGGGGGCGTGCGGCAGGGCGCCAAGTGGCAGGAAGGGCCCCTGGCTGGGGGCTCGGGTGCGGGAGGAGGAAGTGCTGGGGGGAGGGGGGCAGATAAGTCTATTCTGGTGGCTTTCAGATGGATTCAGGCATCCTGGACTCACAGATGAGGGCAGGGACGATGTCACCGGGCAGGGCATTTTGTGTAGGGCTGCAGGGCATCAGTAGGAGTTCGTGCAGGACGGGGCACGTGGGAAAGGCCCAGAGGATGGTGGGAGCCTCAGAAGCCCCTGAGCTTGATGCCAGGGAGAAAGAGGGGCGTCAGGGTGGGGGCCGCTGGGACGCCCAGGGAGGCACAGAGGCTGGGGCAGGCGTGGGCAGGTGGGGCCTCCTCGGGGTGGGCTGACCTGATGCCCCGCAGATGGTGCTCCTGTGGGCCGCCGCGCTCTTCCCCGCGCCCGAGGACTGGGCAGAGCTTCAGGGCGCCGTGTACCGCCCCCTGGTGGTGCTGCTCTGCTGCCTGGCCACCAGGAACCTGCCGCACTTCCTGCACCCCGAGCGGAACCTGCTGCAGGACACGGGCCTGGACCTGGGCGCCCTCTACCAGCGCGTCGAGCGCTTCGCCAGCCAGCCCGAGGCCGCCCTGCGCATCCACGCCACCCACCTGGGCCGCAGCCCCCCGCCGCGCGTGGGCAGCGGGCTCCGGGCGCTCCTGCAGCTGCCCGCCGGCGAGCCTGCCTACTGGGCCACTGCCTACTTCGATGTCCTGCTGGACAAGGTGGGCGCAAAGGCTGGGGGGCCCGGCAGGTGTGGGGTCATGGTGGGTGGGGAGGGACCCCTGTTGTGTGGCCCCTGGTCAGGAGCCAAGGAAGGTGGGGCAGGTCAGTCCTTGCTGGGGCAGTGCAGCAGGAGCGTCAAGCCATGAAAGTCCCCAGCTGCCAGGGACCTCAAGGGCCAAGGGCCCATCTCGGAACCAGGCCATCTGAGCCTGCCCCCGGTGCCCCCTGAACTACCCCCAAACCCACACTGGGCAAATGCTAAGAGCCCCGCCTGCCCCCCGGGCTCCGTTCCTTGTGAGAAAGTGTGGCTACCCCAGGCCTGCTGGGGACAGCTTCCTGCTGCTTCCCTGGACTCGGGGGTCCCTCGGCCAGCCCACGTCCGGGTGTGTCCGCCGGCTGCCCCACCTTGAGCCCCCAGGCTCCACCGGCTCTGCTAGGTCTCCCCTCCCCCTCCACAGAGCCCCTCCAGCTCCTGTCCAGGTCTCACCCCACCTTGAGAGCCCACACGGGCTCCTTCCAGGGTGCGTGGGGTGGGGCGGCAGTGCACCCGGGGGGCTTCCCTGTGTCAGGCCCGTCCAGGGAAGGGCCCGGGAGAGAGGACCCCAGGTGTGTCCACCCTCAGGGAGGATTGCACAGGTGAAGACCCGGAGGGAGAGACCCAGGGAGCGCCCGACGGCCCCAACGGCCCGTGACCCCGCTGTCCCGCCCCGCCTGCAGTTTCAGGCCTTCAACATCCAGGACGAGCAGCGGGTCTCAGCCATGCAGAGCGTCTTCCTGAAGACCAAGACCCTGGGTGCCGAGGAGCGCTGAGCGGGGTGCCCGGCTCACTGCCCTCTGCCGGCGGCACCGCCCACAGAGGCTCCGGGAATGTTTGGAGGAGGGAACGGGCTTCGCCTGGAGTGGATTTGGGGGTGGAGGGCCTTGTCCCCAGGGCCCACCCGCGCCTGTCCAGGGGCAGCCCTGTGGGCATCTAAGTGTGCTAGACAGTGGGTCTCGGAGGCCCCGGGGTGAAGGTGCTGTGCGCTCCGTGTGCCGAGCCCAATGTGTGATGTCATCAAGGCCAAAAGCTGAGAGTCCTCGGGGGACCGGGAGCTCGTCTGCACCTGCTGCTCCAGGGGGCAGAGCCTCTGAATCTGCCTTGAATCTGCTAGAGCACTGCTTGTGTCTACGGGGGCTGGGACTGCCTGCTTTCTGGACACTCGAAGTGGACAAGCTTGTGTGCATACACCCTTCTCTGTCCCTGTGAACGACCCCTGCCCGCCCCCAGTCCTCACCTGCTCGTTCATGAGGGAGCCACCCGCAGCCCCCCGCCAGCGGCACTGTGGCAGAAGCACCCCTGCCAGGTGAGGGGGCTTCTCCCGGCAGATGGCGCCCCCGTCCCTGCTCATCTCAGCTCTCTGGTGTTTCCACCTCCCGTCAGCGCACTGCCGGCGGCCTGTAGCCCCTCCCCCTGCAGGGCTGCCCACCCTCTGGGTGCCCCGGCCAGCAGGCATTCTGCAGTCTTCACTCTGCCTCCCAGCGACGTGACTCCTAAGTTCTGAGCCACAGCCCATGCCCCAGGTTCTGAGAAGGTGGTTGCAAACCCCAGTGAGTCCATGTGGCAGCCACCTCCCTGGACCTCCTCTGGAAAGTGGTCATGTGCACGCTGCGGAGGGGATACGTGGGCCTCTCTGAAGGCCGTGGGACCCGGGGCCTGAGCTGACGCTAATGGGAGGGGACACGGAATGCCCCCAGGCCCATCCCGCGCCCTGCCGCGAGGCAGGCAGCTGCAGAAGGTGTTAGCTTGGTCCAACCTGATTCGTGAGGGGTGCAGTGTCCTGGCCCACCCTGTGTCATTTCTCTGATGTTGGGGTGGACGCAGGGGGCTGTACTTAGCAGGGGTAAGAGCTACAGCTGCAGGAAAGACCAAGGGGAAGACATAACCACCGACTGCCACGGCCAAGAGTCCGGCAGAACGTCCCGAAGGCCAGTGTCAGGACTCAGCGCCACTGTCGGAGACCCAGGCTCACAGGATGACCTCAGCGCAGAGGTCAAAATGAGGCTCTGAGAATGGGGGCTCTGCACACCTGCGGGGCAGGGGCTGTTTGGGAAACCTCTGCACCTTCCTCTTACTTTTGCTGCGAACCTAAAACTGCTCTAGAAAGGGGTCTAAAGACAAATTAGAAAATAAAAATCTCCGTTGGATCATGGTGAACGGCAGGGGATTACATAAACAGAGCCAGGTCACACGCGGCAAGCCAGGTGCTGCGCTGTGGCTCCCTTCAGCGGGGCAGACGGCACGGCCTCGGGGTCCGGCGCCTACCTAGCGGGGACTGCCCCGTTTCCAACACCACGAGGGAGGAGCTCACAGCAGCCTGCGGTCACATGGGAGACGCACCGGTGTCGCATGGCATTGCCCCAGACTGGCGCTCACCCCCCTGCTCGTGTCCCACCGTAAGCCTGATGGAGCTTCATCGTCCGGACGACCTGTAGGAAGTCACGCGGGTTCACTGTGTGGTGACGTCCCTCGAATACACCTGGCGGCATGGGCTGGCAGTTCTGTGCATGCTTGCTAGTGCCCTTCACTCCAAAGGGCGGGGAAGTGACACTGGGCAAAATGCGGGTGAGGCCTCTACACTGAAAACTAAGTCCAGTTTTTCGAGACCTACATTAACCTTCATGAATGGGAGTTTGTAATTTTTTAATGTTTCCATTCATCTTGGTACATTTTTTGTTGTTCAGTCGCTCAGTCCTGTCTGACTCTTTGCGACCCCATGGACCGCAGCACACTAGGCCTCCCTGTCCATCACCAACTCCAGAGTTCACCCAAACTCACATGCATCGAGTCGGTGATGCCATCCAGCCATCTCATCCTCTGTCGTCCCCTTCTCCTCCTGCCCCCAATCCCTCCCAGCATCAGGGCCTTTTCCAGTGAGTCAGCTCTTCACATCAGGTGGCCAAAGTATTGGAGCTTCAGCTTCAATAGATACGTAGATTTACTGCAATTCCTACCAAAATTCCAATACGCTATTCTGAGGAAAGAGACAAGCTGACTAAGATGTATATGATTTCAAGACTTATGATAAAGCTGACGTACTGAAGACGGTGCGGTGTGGACACAGGAGAGATAAGCTCATTAATGCATGGGCGCAGAGGCAGACCTTCACCTCTGGTCAGTTGGAAAAGGGGCCACGCCAACCAGACAGGAAGGAAAGTCTGTTCAACAAACATTGGAAGGATTGGGTGTCCTCTGGATAAACGTGAACCTCGACCCCTTCCCCACTGCACCCACAGGGTCACCGAGAGGGGGTTATAACCTCAACAGAGAGCTGACACCACAGGGCTTCGGAAGAAAACCTGGGACGAGGTCGTCAGGACCTCCAAATGGACAGGACTTTCCCGGGGAGGAGCCGAGCAGCACAGACCGTGAAGGACACCCGGGAAGAAAGGGGACTTGAGCTCCAGGGTTTCAGGGCCTCTGCCTCTGAGCCCCTGTGCTGACTGTAGCCGCCCTGTGGCAGGATCTGGATCAGCCCGTTGGTGCCAGCTCCCCTGGTAGCTGAGAGTGCCGCAGGCTGCAGGCCTCGGGTCAGCTCAGGGCCCTACCCAGGGCCCACAGCTGTGCCCAGCGCCCACCTGCTGAGCCACAGGGGCGGAGCCAGGCCCACGCCAGCCCTCCCCTAGACTCAGGGCTGCCGGGGGACAAGTGCCCATCTCGACAAGAGCGGGACCCGGGAGCCTGCCTCCTGCAGGCTCTTAGGTCTAGTGAGGACCGGGACACATGGATGTGGCCATGACCGCCAGCAGCACACTCTGGTCGGGCCTGGCCGGACCCTTCTTAGGAAGGAGAGATGAGGGAGCTGGGCCCAGGCAGACTCCCAGGGAGGGGCAGGGGCTAGGGGCAGGGGGTCGGGGGAGCCGGGCCGGGGCTGGGGCAGGGGGTCGGGGGAGCCGGGCCGGGGCTGGGGCAGGGGGTCGGGGGAGCCGGGCCGGGGCTGGGGCAGGGGGTCGGGGGAGCCGGGCCAGGGCTAGGGGCAGGGGGTCGGGGGAGCCGGGCCGGGGCTAGGGGCAGGGGTTCGGGGGAGCCAGGCAGGGGGGTTGCAGTCCTGGGGCCCTCCTCTGCTGCACATGTGAGTGCAGAGGGGCCTAGGGCCGGGCCCTCCCAGGCTCTCAGGGCCTGCAGGGTGCTGCATGTGTGCCCGGGGCTCCTCAGGGCCTGAGTACTGGCTGTGTGCTCCTGAGCTCTTGGTGCCCTAGCCGTGACCCTGTGGGCCGCGGGGCCTCTGTGGAGGTGGTGGGAGAGGAGGTGTTTGCAGGCTCAAGATCTAGGCCCAGACTGTGCAGTGACAGGGACCCCAGGCAGCTGACTGACTCACACAACCCGTCCTCCAGCCCAGATCCTTCCGGCAAGGCTCTGCTCCCTGAATCCAAACCCCCAGCTCAGGTGCAGTCAGGGAGCAGGGCTCCACACAGTGAAGACTAATGAAGCCACTTCTTTATTGAACCTTCGTAGGAGGCCGGGGACCTATGGGGGCGACAGCTCAAGGGGAGGTGCTGAGGGTCCACGCGGCCACACCAGGAGGTTTCACCGGGAGGGGACGGGCCGCCTGGGGCGGGGCAGCCGCCTGGGCTGGGCAGCAGCTGTCTGGTGCCCCCTGCAGAGTCTGTTCACCCCGGGGCCACACGCCCACTCCCACGGTGGACAAGGGACAGACAGCCCGCTCACAGCTTGCTGCGGGGGCAGCGCTGCAGGGCCTCCCGCAGGGCCCGGGTCACTCGGTCCACGCTCTCCCGCGTGGCGTTGCCGCCCAGCAGGCCGATCCGCAGCACCTGGGGCCAGGTCGGGGGAGGAGGTCACCTCGGGCGGGGGCCCGGCTGCCACGACTGAGGCCGGCGCAGAGCCGGCTGGCATCCCCCAGTGCGGGAGGAGGGGAAGAGAGTGCCCTTGGCTGGCAGGTCACTCCCGGGTTCAGAGAAAGGTGTCCCCTTCCTCCTGCCCTGGCACTCCGTGGGCCACTGGCCTAGGCCTGGGCCTGGAGCACTCACGGCCGCAGGGCCCTTACCTTCCCCGCCGAGGGCCCAAGGCCGCCCGCAATCTCTATGTCATGGTGGTCCATGATGTACTTGACGATGTCCCTCCAGTCATAGCCCGTGGGGACCACCACGCTGGTGATGGTGGGCAGCCGGAGCGCCTGCAGGACGCATAGGGCTTGGCCCCCTCATGACAGATGGCAAGCAGCCCCGCTGCCCGGCCTCCAGAGGGGCGGCGGGGAGGGTCGAGCATGGAGGCAGGAGAAAGGACCCAGAGAGTGGAGTCCCCACCCTCCCAGCAGCCATGCCCGTGGGCTGGCGCTCAGGGCAGGGCTTCCAGCCTCCAGGGATCCCCACCCCGACACCAGCCTGCCCCGTGTCTGCTGTCTGGCAGGTCACACTCTGAAGCTCGGGGTGCCTGGCTCATCCAGCATACCCCATCCCTAACCCCTTCCAGGCTGGTGTCTGGCTGGGGCTCTGCAGGCTGAGGGGCATCTTCCAGCTCAGAGATCACCCACAGTGACTCCAGACAGGAGGCTTTGTGGGGAGTAGGGGCACCCACTTAAGTGTCCTGAGATCCAGAGGCCAGAAAACTGTGACCATGACAGTGACTGCCCCCACCCCAGACCCACATATCCAGACGGGGGCTGGAGAGGTGCTCTCCCTCTCCCCACCCCTACCTGCTGCCCCCTGCCCCCGCCCCCTGCCCTCTGACCCCTGCCCTCCGACCCCCTGTTCCCACCCCTGCCCCCTGCCTCCAGCCCCTGCCCCCAGCCCCTGCCCCCTGCCCTCTGCCCTCACTCCCTTCTCTTGCCCCCTGCCCCTGCCCCCTGCCCCCTGCCCTCTGACCCCCTGTTCCCACCCCTGCCCCCTGCCCTCTGCCCTCACTCCCTTCCCTTGCCCCCTGCCCCCTGCCCTCTGACCCCCTGCCCCCCCTGCCCCTGCCCCGCCGTCCTCACCGGGTCCTTCACGAACAGCTGCAGGCCCAGCCCCTGCAGGCACGCGTGCAGGTACTCGGAGGCCTCGCGGTGCTGCCGCCAGCTGTTCTCCAGGCCCTGGAGGGACAGGTTGCAGGCTGGGGGCCGAGTGGGTTCCCTCCTCGGGGGCCAGAGTGGGAGAAGCTGGCTGGCATCCACAGCGGGGGCGCTCTGGCCTGGGGAGGGTCTCCTCGCCTGTCCTGGACACTGAGCCCCTTGGGAGCTCCCTTGAGCCGCAGGTTTAGGGCCCTGACTCTGCCCAAGGGCTGGGCCTGGGCCCCTCAGGGGGAGTGGAAATGGTCTGGAGGGGAAATAGCCTGGGCCCCAGCCCGCGGTTGGCTCCTCCAGGCCCCTGGGAGGGGGTGCGCACTTAGCCAGAGGCGGGGGGCTGGCCAGATGCAGACAGTGCCCTCCCAGCCCCTGACCCCACAGGCCCTATTCCAGGGGCCCAGCCTCCCCTGCTTCCAGAGCTCACAGCCGGGGCCCCGCTCTGGAGACCCCCTCCCTGAGTGTGCAGCCCCCAGCCTCTCCGGCGGCGCACACCAGCCCAAGGCTGGGACAGGCCCGCCGCCCGGCCCAGGGCGGTGGTGAGGTGAGTGGACACAGGGCAGACGTGGTCAGCGCAGCACGGCAGCCTCGCTGAGGCTGGCCACGGCCCAGGCCTCTCCCTGCCCCTTGGGTTGGCCCCTGGGCTGGCCCCTGGGTGCTATCCCGGTGCGTTTCTGGGCCTCTTGGGTCCGGAGAGTGCGGACACTGCCCTGGTCATGGGAGCCGCCCTGGTGGCATCACAGCCGCTGCTGACCTGTGCGGCTCCTGCCCTACCTGGGAGCGGTGGGCACAGTGGGGATCCTGGAGAGGGTCTCACTCCCCAGCCCTCCCTCGGCCCGCCCTCTCTCCTTCCCGCCTGGCCTCTCCGCTCATAGGCTGCCTCCCCTCTGGGCCCTTGCATGTGCTTTACTGGGAGCCAGAGGGCGGGAACGTGGTCACACCTGTCCCATCGCTGTGTCTGCCCCCAGCCCCACCCAGAGCCCTCCTGCCCCAGTCCAGTCTCCTCCAGCAAGGCCCCCCAGCCTGAGGAAACCCCGGGGAGGGGCTCAGGGGGCTCCCTAGGCTCGCCCTGCGAGACCCAGCTCCAGGCTCCCCGACTGCCCCCCCACCCCACCCAGTACCTGCTCCGCCAGGTGGGCCAGGCTCTCCCTCAGGCTGTACAGGCTGGTGACAGGGGTGGTGTGGTGGTACCTGGGGCGCAGAGGGGGCCTGGGTCAGCGGGTACGGTCGGGCGGTGCCTTGGTGTCCCCCAGCCCCGGCTGAGCGGGGTGCGGGCTGGGCTCCGGGCAGGGGCACCAGCCAGGCTGTGGGGGCAGGTGGACTGCAGTGGAGGCCAGGCACTGGGTCCCGCCTGGAGCCCGGTGCCTCACTGTGACCTCTGGGCAGGGCACAGTTCTCTGGGCAGGGCACAGTTCCTGGGGTCCCCATCCCCGAGGGTCACGTAAGGGGCTCAGGTTAAGATAAGCTCCCCTCACAGAGAAGCCTGGGGAGCCCTCCTTTTGAGAAGTGGGTGAAGCAGAGGCCCAAGACTGAGAAGCTGTCAGGCCAGGTGCGAAGTGCCTGCAGGAGTGTGAGGACTTCTGGGAGAAGGGGGCCTCGTGGAGGGGGCCAGGGACCACGCCCGGGGCCTCGAGGACTGGGGGTACCCTGGAGGGCATTGCAGGCCTGGCACTGGAGAGCCCGTGGCTCCGGCTGGGGCGCGGGGGAACGAAGGTTGGGGCTCCCCCTCCCTGTCAGTCCCTGTTCCCCCAGGCTTCCCTCACTCACGTCCTGGGCTTGTCATCACAGCCCCAGAAGTTGGCCAGCCACTGGATGTCCAGGTAGAAAGAGACGGGCTTGGTCTTACGAGCATAGATCTTATTTCTGGGGAGAAAGAACCAGCAGCAGTGCACCTTGTTCCTCAGAAGTGAGCCGGGTCGGGGCCCACAGGCCCCAGTGTCTGCGTTCAGGCCCCCGGGGTCCAGCCTGTGCCTCTGCCTCGGGGGTGTGAGCCTGTCCCTCGGGGCCCGGGCTGGCACCGCCCACCCGTCTCCTCCTGTGGAGTCGCCCTGCTGTATTCTCAGGTCAGAGAGAACAGACGGGAAGGTCTGCTGGATGGCGAGTTCAAACACAGAAAGATTGCGGGGGGGGACCCAGTTTGAGGAAAGCATCCTGGAAACTTGTTTGGAAAGCTGGGGAAATCTGAGGACTGCACTAGCCACACTGTCTCCAGACTGCTGTTTGACGTACAGGCCCAGGACTCGGCGGCCACACGCCAAGCTCCAGGCAGTCCGCCCATTGCAGACCCGCCCCGCAGGCCCAGTCTGCAAGAGCTCCTTCACTGATGTCTATCCTTTGCTGCTGCTGTTCCTCCTGAATGCAAGGGCCTTCACACAAGGATTGATGCTTTCCAAATGTGGTGCTGGAGAAGACTCTGAGAGTCCCTAGGACTGCAGGGAGATCCAGCCAGTCAGTCCTAGAGGAAATCAGTCCTTAAGATTCATTGGAAGGAATGATGCTGAAGCTCCAATACTTTGGCCACCTGATGGGAAGAGCTGACTCATTGGAAAAGACCCTGATGCTGGGATTGAGGGCAAAAGGGGAAGGGGGCAGCAGAGGATGAATGGCTGGATGGCATCACCAACTCGTTGGATATGAGTCTGAGTAAACTCCGGGAGTTGGTGATGGACAGGAGGCCTGGCTCGCTGCAGTCCATGGGGTCGCAGAGAGTTGGACACATCCTAGTGACTAAACATCACCAGTACGTGAGTCAGACTCCTCCGTCTGTCTCAAGCCTGAAGTCAGGGAGAGACGCTCTCAGCACCCAAGGGCCTCTGTTCAGTCCTGAGCGGGCTTTCTGCCTGGTTGCCTGGCCTGTCCCTATGCCAAACGGATGCCAAGTGCATAAGACACACAGGTATCCCGGCCCTGAGCTTTTCTCTATTTGTTCAGTATGTTCTACAGTGTTTATTGCACAGATGTCTGTCTGTCCATCTATCTGCTTCAGAAATCTGAACATAGATAGGGTCACCATATACTTAAGTTCTGTGTTTAATGGTGAAATTTAAATCTAAATCATTTAAAAATAGTATACCCACAAAAAATGATGGAGGGGAGACTGAGGCTAGAGGCCTCATCTCTCCTGGGGGGGCAAGTGCAGCTGGGGTTCACTGGAGGGGCCTAGGGGACAGCCTGGGGAGAGCCCAGTGCCCCGGGCTGGGAGACCCCGGGCTCCCCAGCAGGCCTCGCCTCCCACCAGGCCTGTCTTGTTTCTCCTTCCCTCTCCACTGGGGGCCATCTGGCCTTCGCTGCCAGTCTGGTCTGGGTGGGGGTGGGCGGGGCTCACTCACTTGGCCTTGTTGCTGAAGGAGATGAGCGAGGTGCCCGGGGGCGCATTCAGAACCTTCTGGGAGCCCGAGTACAGGACGTCGATGCCTGCGGGACAGGGGCACACCCTCAGGGGCCATCCGTGGGGGCGAGTCGTGGGGGCCGCCTGGCCCAGCAGACGTCGGGGGGACCTGGGACCCACCATCCAAGCACGCTGTGGGACTAGACCCCTCTCCTGCGGGCCCGACGCTGTTCCAGGTGGGCTGAGCTAACCGGAGGGCCCCGCTATTATCTGCTCGGCATGGCAGACCCACGCGGCTGGGGTCAAAGTGCAGGCAGGGAGGGTGCGGGTGGCCGGAGGTGAGGAGAGGTGATGCTCTCGCATCGTGAGGTGCCCGTCCACGGGGCACCCCTACTGCCCGGGGTTTTAAGACACGGACAGCAGCAGCGGAGGGCGCTGGGCAGGCAGCCAGCTGGGAGGATGGAGGACCAGGGCTGGGATCAGAGCCCCGCCCTGCCGCCACCTCCCTGAGGGTGGGGTCAATGGAAACCGAGGCCTGGATGGCCGGACCCAGGTCCCTCCCTGGTTGGCACTGCCCGCGCCCTCCTCGTCAGGGCTCTGACCCTCTCCAAGTGCTGGTCCTGCAGCGTCCCCTCCTCCCTCCCTCTCTCCCTGGGCTTGTCCCGGCCCAACGGCCCAGCTGGGACATGGGGTATGGTCAGTATGGAGGGTGTCCAGCCCTGGGAGGAGCTGGTGTGTGCCCGGGGGCCTGTGGAGACCGGGCCCCATGTGGGGCTGACGGACGTGCAGGCCCCGGCACGGGGCACGGGACACTGGAGAGGACTTCTGACCCTCAGGGCCCACCGACAGGCTGGGGTGGGGGCACGCACTCACCCTGCTGGTCCATGTAGACGGGGGCCCCGCCCAGGGATGCCACCGAGTCCACCAGGAGCAGGCACTGGTGCCTGGGGGAGGGCAGCAGAGAGCAGGACGGGGCCTCAGACTTGGCAACCTGCCCTGACCTGGGACCACGGTCAGCCCCCAGCAGACCGGACATCACACGGGGGGCTCAGGATGGCCAGGGCCTCTGGTCGCTAGACCCCGGGTCCCCACACAGGTACTTGAGAGGGCCAGCCGGGCAGTCTGCATCCTGTGGGTCAGCTGGGTACCCTGAGGTTGCAGGCCTCAGGGCTGTGTCGGGTCTGGGAAGCTGGGCAGCAGAAGGCTGGCCTTCCGTCTGTCTGGCAGCCCACCAGGCAGACGTCCAGCGCATGCAGAGGACAGAGTCCAGGAGCAGGCTGAGCTGAGCCTCTGACCCTCCTCCACCCGCACTTTCCTAGGAGAAGGGCCCAAAGAGCGTTCCCTGTGGGCCTCTGGGAATTGTAGCCCAGGCGACGCTGGTGAGTGTGGCGCCCTGGACAGGACTCCAGGGGACAGGTGGTCTGGCTGGGGCTGTGCCCAGTGGCCCCATGGCCCCTTGGAGGACAGCAGGTCTGCCAGGATGATCCAGCCTGGAGGTGGAGTTTCTCTCCTTTCCCTCTGTGGTCAACTGTCCAGAGCAGGGCTGCTGGTCCTAGAAAGGGACCCCGCTGAGGGGTGGGAGCCCTGGGGAAGCAGTGGAGGGCGGGGGCTTCTCTGGGGCTCTGGGGTCAGGGCAAGGTGGGCAGGCCCTGGGCCCAGCTTGGAGGGGGGTGGCACTCTGGGGACACCTGATCCTGCTCTCAGACCAGAAGGTATACCCAGCCTCTGCCCAGGGCCAGGAGGACCCCAAGAAAGACTGAACCCCACTCCACATAAGAGAGGCTGGGGTGGGCCCAGCGGGAAAGGGAGCTGGACCTGCCCTGTTACTTCCTGTGGGGAGGGGCCTGCCAGCACCCCAGCGAACCCCACCCTATCCCCAGCCTGGCTCTGAGCTGGGCTTGGCCCTGTCCCCAGCACTGACAGACACTCAGGGCACGGCTCACCTGAGGGACAGGCTTACCTGAGGGACAGGCTCACCTGAGGGCCAGGCTCACCTGAGGGCCAGGCTCACCTGAGGTACAGGCTCACCTGAGGGCCAGGCTCACCTGAGGGACAGCCTCACCTGAGGGACAGGCTCACCTGAGGTACAGGCTCACCTGAAGGACAGGCTCACCTGAGGGCCAGGCTCATCTGAGAGACAGGCTCACCTGAGGGGCCAGCCTCACCTGAGGGCCAGGCTCACCGGAGGGACAGCCTCACCGGAGGGACAGCCTCACCTGAGGGCCAGGCTCACCTGAGGGCCAGGCTCACCTGAGGGACAGCCTCACCTGAGGGCCAGGCTCACCTGAGGGCCAGGCTCACCTGAGGGACAGCCTCACCTGAGGGCCAGGCTCACCTGAGGGCCAGGCTCACCTGAGGGACAGCCTCACCTGAGGGACAGGCTCACCTGAGGGACAGCCTCACCTGAGGGACAGCCTCACCTGAGGGACAGGCTCACCTGAGGGACAGCCTCACCTGAGGGACAGGCTCACCTGAGGGACAGGCTCACCTGAGGCACTGGCTCACCTGAGGGACAGCCTCACCTGAGGGCCAGGCTCACCTGAGGGGCCAGGCTCACCTGAAGGACAGCCTCACCTGAGGGCCAGGCTCACCTGAAGGGCCAGGTTCAGCTGAGGGCCAGGCTCACCTGAGGGGCCAGCCTCACCTGAGGGCCAGGCTCACCTGAAGGACAGGCTCACCTGAGGGACAGCCTCACCTGAGGGACAGGCTCACCTGTGGGGCCAGGCTCACCTGAGGGCCAGGCTCACCTGAGGGACAGCCTCACCTGAGGGACAGCCTCACCTGAGGGCCAGGCTTATCTGTGGGGATGGGATCACCTGTGACAGAGCTCCCCATAGCCATCGAGGGGCTGCAGCACGCCGGTGGACGACTCTCCGTGGGCCAGGAACAGGAGCGCCGGCTTGTGCCGGGCCAGGGCCTGAGGCAGAAGGTGACAGCCTGAGGCAGAGCCAGCGGGGCAGGGGCCTCCCCCGGTCTGCCGGCCCCTCACACGAAGACTGTCCTGTGAGGGTGGGATGAGACCTGCTCCAGACACTGCCGCCCCACAGACGGCCCCATAGACGGCCAGATCTGGGCAGCGGGGACCGGACGCTCCTCCGGCCCCGCCTGTGCTGGCAGGGCTGGGCATCTCGGGTCCGGGAGGAGGGCTTGTTCTGGATGGTGTGGACTTTCTTCCTGAGGCTGAGCCAGAGTGGCCTCAGCCCCCCACCCCATCCTCCTGGGGCCAGCATGAGGTCAGCCTGGTTCTGGGCTGGATGGGATGATCCTGCCCGATAGCGGGCACTGGCACCCCGAGACTCAGGGCATGGCCTGCTCCCCCCCCACTCCTGCCCCTGCACCCTGCCATGGCCTGGGTCCTGATCTAGCTTCCTTGGGGAGCAGAACCCTCCTAGTCAAACTCCCACCTGCCCCAGGTGTGGGAAAGCTTTCAGGGCCGGGCAGCTGGGCTCAGAAGCCCCGGGGACCCGCCATGGCCCCCTCCCCGCCCTGAGCCGGCCCAGCTGACTGGCCCTGCCCTGGGTCACTGCGTCCCCCGCACCTCCTCCACCTCCTGCAGAGTGAAGTGGCCTCCAGGCGCCTTGACCATCGGGTACACGCGGGCTCCTGGGGGCAACGTGAGTGGTGAGCGCCCCTGCACACGGGTGGGGACCAGCACTGGGGATGTGGCGTGCTGAGCAGGTGGGCCCTGTGGGGGCTGTCCACACTGGCCCAGCCGCTGCCCAGGGAGGAGCTTGGCGTGTGCTCGGTGAATCCAGGCTCTGCGGCGCGCGGATGGGAGCAGGTCCCACAGCTCTCGGCCCCCTGCTCTGGCCTCCTTCCCTGAACCCAGCCGGGTGGGAGCACCCCTGTCCCTTGCCCTCCCCCCAGAGGAAGTGCGGATCTGTGCAGGGCTGAGCTTCAGAGGGTGACATTAGAGGGTGACTTTGGAGTGTGACATCAGAGATGACTTCAGAGCATGACATCAGAGGGTGAGGTGACATCAGAGGTGACTTCAGAGGGTGACATCAGAGGGTGACTTTGGAGTGTGACATCAGAGGTGACTTCAGAGGCTGACATCACAGGGTGACATCAGAGGTGACTTCAGAGGCTGACATCACAGGGTGACATCAGAGGTGACTTCAGAGGCTGACATCACAGGGTGACATCAGAGGTAACTTCAGAGGGTGACATCACAGGGTGACATCGGAGGGTGACTTCAGAGGGACCACAGCGTTTGATGAAGGACTGAATGGATGAGGGAGGCCTGAGCGGGCTTTGCCCTCTTTGGGGCCTGGGGGCTCCAGGAAAGCAGGCCCTTGTCCTGCTCCCCGTGCACAGCAGACCCCCAGCCTCATGTGCAGGAGGCAGGGAGGTCCAAGACTGTCCCAGAGCCCCAGCCCAGGGGTGTGGGGTGAGGTGGGGAGCCCCAGGCCAGGAGGGTGCCTTGCCCAACCTGGGGTCCCCTTGAAGCCAATGTGTAGACTGGAGGGGCCCCGGCGAGGGGTCAAGACCCCCTCAGGCTGTCAGGGGTTGTCCATTGACCTGGACCGAACAGGGCCGCGTGTGGAGCTGACCACCCAGGAGCTTCACAACATTTCCAAACCACGATCAATCATTAAACCCAAAGCACACTCGGGCTTTGACTTTTGTCTGTCTCTCCAGAAAATTTTACTCTGGACTGCAAACTCTGTCCCTACCTCAGCATTTTGCAGCTCCAGAAACTGCTTCTGAGATTTTATGGGAGATGCAGCTTCTGGAACTTTGTCTTGTAACAGAGGCGGGGCTGGCCCCTAGAGACCTCAGAGAGCTGGGGTGGGGGGGTCCCCCGGGTTTGGGCTGAGATCCGAGAACACCCTGCAATGCCGACCCCTCCGTGGGCTCTGGAAACTGCTGACCCCAAGTTCCAAGACACCAGGGGATGGGGCCTGGAGCATCCTGGGAGGAGGCAGCGGGCCGGCAGGAGGTGGAGGCATGAAGCGTGGGGAGCGGGCAGCTTCTGCCTGGGGAGGGCCTGAGGTTGGGAGCAGGACCTGGTGCTTCCAGGTTTCATGCTGGCGCAGGAGGCCTTGGGAAGGACGCAGTGAAGGGCCACACCCCCCCCCGCCCCGTCTCTTACCGATGCGCTCCGCGATGTCCTGGGCCCGCTGCCCCCAGATACCGCTGACCCCGACCAGAAAGGAGTCGCCTGGCTCCAGCAGGTTGAACAGGGCAGCCTCCAGGGCACAGTGCCCTGAGCCGCTGATGGCCAGGCTCAGGGGGTTCCTGGTCTGGAACACGTACTGGATGCCTTGCTTGATCTCATCCATGATCTGGGGGTGGTGGACACACGGCTCACAGCCCCTCCGCTCCCACTCCTGGGAGGAGGCCGCCCAGGGGCCGGGGCCGAGGCCGAAGCCCCGCTGACCGGGCCGCCCAGGGGCCGGGGCTGAGGCCCCGCTGACCGGCCGCCCAGGGGCCGGGGCCGAGGCCCCGCTGACCTACCTGGTACACCTCCTGGTGCATGTGTCCCAGCACCTGCAGCCCCCCGGCCGCCATGACGCGGGGGGTCAGGTTGGAGGGGCCGGGCCCCAGCAGAAGCCGGCTGGGGATGAACAGCGGCTTGCTCAGGGCCGCCGGGGGGGCCACCAGCAGCGAGTGGGAGGCCATCGTCCTCACCCAGCCTGCCGTCCTGTGTCCCAGGACCGCCCTGGCCGTGGTCAGTGCCCAGAGCATTTCCCAGCAGCCCCTGTGCTGAATGACCAGGCTCCGCAGGGCACCGGGCTGTCCAGGAGGCGAGCCTGGCGGGTCAGTTTCCGCTCCACCCCCGCCTTTGCTGCTGTCGTCGTTACCTGACCGTTATCAACGTCTGTCCTGCGTGTAAAGGCCTGGCAGCAGGGGTGTCTGGGGAGGAGCTGGCAAAGTCCAGTCAGCGAGAACAGGACAGAGCTGAGCGAGCTGGCCTCTGCCCTCCAGCCCTCCCCCGCTCTGTCCCCAGGGACTCCCAGCCCCGTGAGGCTGGCTGGCGCAGAGCGCCCCCACGTTTCACATACAGGACCAGAGACCCAGCATTTCCGACTTGGTGGGCCTACTGGCTGTGGTAAAAGCTCGCAGCCCCGCTGTGGTGGTGAGGAAGCTGTCCCGGGGTGCGGGCCTGTGCCAGTGACGCTTGGGTGACAGAAGGAGCCGTGGGCCAGGTTCAGCCCACTCCATAGCTTGCTGACTCTCGCTCAGCTCTTGGAAAAACCCACTTTAGAAGCATAGATGTCCTTTCGTGTCATTTCTTTTTTGATTCCGCAATGAGGGATGCCACACAGTACTTCTCCTTCTCTGGCTCTTATGTCACTCAGTGTGACAATCTCTAGGACCACCGTGATGCTGCAAATGGCACCACTCCGTCCTTTTCCACGGCTGAGTAATGTCCCGCTGCACATGCGCGCCGGCTTCTGTGTCCACTCACCTGTTGGTGGACATTACGTTGCTTCTGTGTCCTGACGTCTGTGAACAAGACTGCGATGAACATCGGGCGAGTGTACCCGTTTCAGACCACATTTTTCTCCAGATGTATGCCCAGGAGTGGGATTGCCGGGTCTCGTCGTAGCTCTTTTTTCAGATTTTTAAGGCACCTCCATAGTTTTCCACAGTGGTGTACCAGTGTATATTCTGACCGCAGACGCAGACTCACAGACGTAGAGGACAAAGTTATGGTTTCCAGAAAGGAAGGATGGGGGAAGGGATACTTGGGGAGTTTGGGATTTACATGTGTGTGCGTTCTCAGTCACTCAGTCGTGTCCAACTCTTTGAGACCCCAGGGACTGTAGGCTGCCAGGCTTCTCTATCCATGGGATTCTCCAGGCAAGAATACTGGAGTGGGTAGTCATTCTCTTCTCCAGGGGATCTTCCATCGAATCCAGGTCTCCTACATTGCAGGCAGATTCTTTTCTCTTCTCCCAGAGAAGCCTGGGATTTATACGTACACACTGCTGTAACCAACTAGGGCCCCCTGTACAGCACAGGGAACTCTGCTCAATGTTCCGAGGTAGCCTGGATGGGAGGGAAGTTTGGGGAGAATGGACACGTGTATGTGTGTGTGGCTGAGTCCTTCGCTGTCCACCTGGAACTATTACAACGCTGTTAATGGGCTAAACTCCAGTATAAAGTAACAAGCTTTCTGAAAAGAAGCTAAGAAAGGAGTGTGTGCTCCACATGCACACGTGCACACACGGGCATGTGTCCTTCCTGACCCTTTGGAATAAGCTTTTCCTCTGCGAGTCAACACCAAGGGTTCTGTTGCTCAGTCTCCATGCACATAACCAAGGGGTGCTTGCTGGGGGTCCCCCAGCCTCTGAGTCGGCAGGAGAGCGGAATAAATGCAACCGTGAGTGCAGCGGGAGGGGCCAGGCCCGGGTGAGGGCGGCCTGCCCAGCATCGCCAGGCCCAGGTGAGGGCAGCCTGCCCCGCACCGCGAGTGCCGCAGGAGGGGCCAGGCCTGGGTGAGGGCGGCCTGCCCAGCATTCGCATGCCCAGGTGAGGGCAGCCTGCCCCGCACTGCGAATGCCACAGGAGGGCCGGGCCCGGGTGAGGGCCACCTGCCCAGCACCGCGAGTGCCGCGGGGGTGGGGGCCAGGCCCAGGTGAGGGCCGCCTGCCCAGCAGAGCCGCTGCTGGGACGTGGAGGGGCCCTGCATTGCACGTGCCCAGGCCACGGAGGCACTGACCGGGCGTCCTGAGAGTAGACCCTGCTCTGTACAGACCACAGGGGCCCGGGTTGGAGCTCGCTGGGGGCTCTGTTCTGTGTTTCGGGATCTGACGCCGGACCACAGTAACCAGGGAAGCAGTCCAGCTGCCATGGAGGCTTCACGATGGACAGGGAGGCAGCCACGCCTCCCGGGACCTGCTCGCGACCTTACTCCACGGGGATTCGCCTCCCAGCTCTGCGGAGCCCCTGCATTCAGCACTTGCTAAACGTTTGTCTGCTGCCCTGGGGCAGAGGGACTCCACGAGCTTTAGCCAGGCTGGACAGTCACGGCCTGAGCCCCTGGGGGACCTTCACAGCCCTGCTGGGTGGGGTTACTCTGTCACTCTGATAGATGGACGGACCCAGGGGACAGGCCCTGAGTGGTGGGCAGACAGCAACTCGGGGCAGCTGCAAGGAAGGGGCCAGGCGCCACTGCTTAGCCTGGTCCTGTCCTGCACAGGGGGGTCCAGTGGGCACCCCCTTCCTCCCCCATTCACTCTCCTGACACCTTCCCCCCTTCCTTACCAGCCCTTGCTCTGGACCGGGACCCAGTCTGGTCACTCCAACCGATGCAGCATCACAAAAAGAGAAGCAGAAGGCCCTGCTGGTGCCAGTGGTGGGTGAGGGGGGTGGGCAGACGGTCTGGGCAGCCTCCTGGGAACCAAGAGGAGAGGCCAAACAGGCCCGAGAGCCTGGAGGAGAGGACACCCCCCAGGGGCTGCCAGAGGAGGTCGTGGGGGCTTCTGGGCTGGGTCTTGGTAAAGGGAGAGGCGGGCCCACCCCAGGGCCTGCCAGGAAGAGTGAACTGCGGGGCCTGGACACGGAGGCACAGGCTCCTGTGGGGGCTGGCAGTGTCAGGTCCGGCCTGAGTGGCATCTGGGGCCTGGTGCCAGCCTGGGCCTCCGGGGTCTCAGGTGTGTCAGCCCTGCCCGGCCTGGTGCTGACCTGACCTGCCACAGGGGAGGAGCCTTCTGCCTGAGGGGACCCCAGGTCACAGCTGTGTCCACTCTGGGGGTCTCCTACCTGCTGGGAGCAGGGGCGCCCCGGCCCACAGGGGAGCCCCCCTTGGCTTGGCTTCTGCCCTGGCCTCCTTGCCTGCAGCCTCTCAGGGCTCTGGGCTCCTGGTTTCGGTGACCAAGCCCCGTCCCGGTTGGCCCACCGTCTGCCCACCTGGATCCACTCACTGGGCCTCCCCTGCCCCTGCCACCCTCACTCCAGTCTAACAGGGGCCTCTGTGCCTTTGCATGTACTGTTCCCTCCCTGGATGCTTGTCCCTGTGTTTGCTCAGCCCTCCTGCTCTTCTGTCCAAGCGGTGGCCAAGCCTCCTGCCCAGGGAGTCTTCCTGTCCGGAGGTCCTCAGAGGCCTGTCACCTGGCGCAGGCCGCGTGGGTCACCCTGTCTGTGTACGGCCTCAGGCGGGACCCCTCCACGCAGTGCTGCGGATGCCCAGTGCGGCACGTGGAAGCCTGGCCTGAAGTCCTGGCTGGCAGGTGGGTGGGCTGGTGCAGCCTGGCCAGGTCACCACCTGCGTGGCAAGGGTGGGTCTCTGCCAGGAGCAGGCCACTTGGAGCCTGTCCCGTGGAGCAGCCCTGTGGAGATGTCAGGTCCACAGCTGTTTGTTTAGTCGTGCCCTGGCAGGCGCCACAAGGCCTGGGCTCCGGACACCATCTGTCAACTGTCCCTGCCCCTCTCCTGGTCCAACTGTGCAGCTTCCTTGTGGTCAGGGCACCGTGGGCGAGGATGCCAGGCCTCGAAGGGCCAGGAGCCCAGCGGAGGGCAGCCTTGGAGAGCAGGGCTGAGGGGTCCTGGGCACTCCATGCCCACCGTGATGAAGGTGGCCAGGACCCCCGGGAACCCTGGTCTCGCCTGTCCTCCCTGCTCTCTGGGCACCGGGCGGGCAGCACGAGAGCAGCCCCAGCCACAGGGTGATGGGGACGCATCAGTCACAACAGCAGGTGGGCTCGCAGAAAAGCCTTGTGTGCCGGGGGCTTCCGGGGTGCCCGCTCTGTGGTCGTGAGTCTCGGGCCTCAGAGGGGCTCAGCGCCTTCCCCCTCTGGGTCCCCGGCGCACTCTGTCATTCATAAGGTGACAGTGCTGATGGGCAGAGAGGACATGGGCTGGGGCTCCTGCGCCGGGAGCCTCCACCTGCCCCGTGAGGCCAGGGCTTGGCCAGGCTGCATCCTGAGTGCCCGCCGCCTCCCAGCCCGCGTCCCGGGGGCACAGCTGGGTGCCCACGGGCCAAGTTTACCAGGAAGTAAAGAGATACTCCAAGTAGCTCTTGTCATTCTGTGTTTTAACATTTGGACTGAAAACCCTGCTTTTGAAAGTGGGTATATGAATTCCATGGACAGAGGAGCCTGGCAGGCTACAGTCCTTAGCGTCGCAGAGTCGGACACGACTGGAGCAACTTGGCATGCACACATATCTGGATGGCTGAGAATGGATACATGTGTACAGATGGCCGAGTCCCTTTGCTGTCCTTCTGAAACTATCACAACATTGTTTATCAGCTATACTCCAATACAAAATAAAAAGGTTTTTTAAAAAAGCGTTGCTTTAAACGCAGCAGAACCTTGATCTAGGATCTCCCAGGCGCCCCACCTTCTCACACCCCAGAACCCAGGAAGAGGCTCTTTGTGCGCTGTGCCCGCAGACCTCGGGAGATGGCACTCGCTGGCCTCACAAATGTCAGACAAATGGACCCAGGCTTTATGGTGAGCCAGAAGATAAGTGGAGCACCGGCGCTAACTTCAGTTTAAAGTTCAGCACGAGAGGAGGACGTCAGAACCCAGGACTCAGGGCTTCCTGGAGAAGCGTGGCGCGTCCCCCGCTGACTGCGCACGCGCCTGGCGCCGCCTCTCTCGAGTCACCGTGGCGCTGGCAGCAAGCGCTCTCCGACTGTTTCCCTTCTATCTGGAAGGTTCATTTTAGATGTGAGGTTAGGGAAAGGGCTTCCCAAGTGGTGCTAGTGGTAAAGAATCCACCTGCCTAACGCAGGAAATGTAAGAGACGAGGGTTCGATCCCTGGGTTGGAACATCCCCTGGAGAGGGGCATGGCAACCCACTCCAGTATTCTTGCCTGGAGAATCCCATGAACAGAGGAGCCTGGTGGGCTACAGTCCACGGGGTTGCAAAGAGTCGGAGATAACTGAGCGACTTAGCACACACTCACAAGGTGAAATGTCGCCCTGCCCCTCGTGCCGGGGAGTCCAGGGGCTCACGTGTCGTCAGGGACTGCACAGCCTGTCCGGCGGGTCCTCTGGAGGCCGTGAACGCAGGTGCCCTGTGGGAAGGGAGCTGCCCCAGGGCTGGTGTCCCCTGGCCCGGGCCTGCCGCCCCCTGGCTGTGGGCCCTGTGCTCCTCTGTGATCCTCCAGGCTGCGCACGGGCTGAGGGCACCTGCCCACCGAGGCTCGAGATGTGGAGGGGCGTCCAGGACCCCAGGCTCTCATGTCCAGGCTCCGATCCTGCCGAACACTGCCCATGCCCTGCCCACCCCCCACGAAGCTGAGGAGGCGGGTGCTTGGGGATACCTCCGAGGGCAGCCTCCCGGAGTCTGGGGATGACCCTGACCTCCGGAAGGCCTCAGGGGTCAGAATCTCTGGGACTTGGGGGGGTGGGCACGGGTGCCCACCCCTGGCATCAGGCCTGCTGCTGGCTGACGTGAGCTTTCCTCGGTGCTGGGGGGAGGGCTGGGGGAGGGGTAGCACCCAGCACTATCCTCCTGGAGTCCAGTCTGGGTTCCCAGAAGAGAGAAGACCCCTGACCACATCCTCGGGACCCTGGGGACCCCACACAGGGACGGTGAACAGACTGAGAGGGCCCCGGAGAGGAGAGGCCTGGCCTCCTTGGGGCTTGGGGTAGGGCGCCTAGAGTCGCCTCTTCTGGGTGCCCTGAACAGCTGCTGGCCCTGCTTGGACCACGAATCAGGGATGCACTGGCATCAGGGCCTCGGTGAGCAGGGAGACCAGAGCTGCCCAGCCACAGTGCCAAGCGCCCCGAGGCCTCTGGGCCGCAGGAGTCAGAATCTCAGGGAGTTTTGAGGCCCCCACCAAGCCCCGGGCCAGGACAGCCTCACTCTCCTCGCTGAGGCGGCCGCGGGATCCAAGTGGGAAGGCAGTCCGCGAGGACCTGCTGCTCAGGGCAGGCCACACGGGGCTCTGGGGGCTGGCCCCACTCCCTCGCCCCGTGCCTTCTCGGCAGCTGGCGTCCACAGACCCAGGAACTCCACCCCGGTGCCAGGAAACAGGCCCAGTCCACGCAGCTCCGTGCTCTCAGACACTCTGGTTGGGTGGTGCTCCTCCCCCAGAGACGTGTTCGGGTCCTAACCCCGATGTCTGTGCCTCCAGCCTCTGACAGATCACTGCAGAGGTGCCAGGTAAGACAGGGCGGCCCTCAGATGGGCCCCCTCCAGGGACGGGTGTCCTTACAAGGAGGGAGGTTCAGACACTCAGAGACGGGGCCGTGTGACGACGGGGGCAGAGGTGCAGTGAGGCGGCCGTGAGACAGAGGGGTGGGGAGGCCTCGGAGGAGCGCGGCCTCGGCGCTGGACGTCTGGTCCGGCCCTGGCACAGGATGCTCCAGGTTGTGGGGTTTTTCCCAGACGCTCGGGTGTCAGGAGTCCCCCAGACCCGGGGATTGCTTTCGGGATTTGCCGTCAACAGCTGCAGGTGCCGTGTGCCAGGGCACCACCGGCCGTCATGCTCAGAGCCGGGCACCCCAGCTCCCTGCTGTGGGCCATCAGCACAGCCACACCCCGGTTGCCCCTGGCCCTGAGCACAGCCCCTCCGAGGCGCATCACGTCTCCTTCATGAGCCCTCACCCAGCTCCACCATCTCGCACCCCTGGCTTAGCACATGCAGAAGTGGAGGCTGTTCTCTGGCCCCGGTGGGGTCTTAGTGGGCTGGTGAGACCCTCCCGGCGGGCCGCCAGCCTGAGCCAGCCCCGATCACATCCCAGCTCTTACGGAAAGAGGTTGAGAAATGGCCCATGTGCCCTGGAACTCATGCCCACAGCTCCCTACAAATCTGACCTCACTGAGAGCTCCCTAAACTCAGTTATTTCTGGGGCCGGTTAACGCTGTGAGGGCAGCTGGGAGACCTCCGCAAACTCCTGTCCTCCCAGGATCTGGCCTCATTGGTCACCTAACCTCCCCGACCTGGACTGTCTCTGTGGCAGGGCGTCCGAGCGCCTACATCTTGGGGGTTAGTGAGGCTCAAAAGACATCATACGTGGAAGACACTTTGCCAACTGTTGCCGTGAGTCAGCTTAGCCTGATGTGATGGAGAACCTGGGGGACTTGTTCTCAGGAATTTTCCCAAGAAAATGAATTCGGCGCCCACCCGACACGTTTTTCTTTTTAGATTTATTATTTTTGGCGGCGCTGGGTCTTCTTGCTTTGTGGAGGCGCTCCCTAGTTGCGGAGAACGGGGCTACTCTCCAGTTGCAGGGCTCAGGCTTCTCACAGCGGTGGCGTCTCTCGTTGCCGAGCACGGGCTCTAGGCATGCAGGCTCAGTGGTGGCAGCCCGTGGGTCCCGCAGCATGGGGGATCTTCCCGGACCAGGGATCGAACCCGTGCCCCTGCATTGGCAGGCAGATTCTTTAACACTGAGCCAACAAGCAAGCCCCCAGACAGTCACCTTCTAAATTGAATTTTAAAACATAAAAGCATTATGTGCTCACTGTGAATAATTTTTTAAAAGGGTAAAATAAATTTAAAGCAAGTAAAGCTTCCCTTTAAATGAAGGGAAGCCTGGCGTGCTGCAGTCCATGGGGTCGCAGAGTCGGACACGATGGAGCGACTGAGCTGAACTGAAAGCAAATGAAATGCCCTGGAGCCCCTCCATTGACACTAGCCCACTTTTATCCTCTCACATGCATCTTGCCAGGCTTTTTTCTATGCCCCTGAGGTGTTGTACTATACGTGGATATGTGAGTGGAGTTAACACAGACAGCTCGTGGGTCCCTGATGGAAGAGCACAGAGCAGGCCAGAGCCACCGCTGTCTCTCACTCGCGAAATCGTCTGGATGTTCAGAGTGTGTCAGTCTCTCGGTTCCAGGTTTTTTCTTAACGAACAGGAGAAGAAACTTTCTTAAGTCATTTCATAGCCATTAAAGGGGCAGAGAGTGGATCCTCTGAATGAGTGTGTGTCCAATGAGCATGTGTGTGTGATTCGGCAGCTAGAGTCATATACTCGGTGTTTCTAGCGTGAAGTCTTTTCGCTTCTCTCCTTGACGGGAGCTGTTTCCCACCTGCTGTGCAGTAAAGGGTTAACAGGCCTGCCTGCCCCCTCCCCCGACCCTGCCCCAGGAGAGCGGCCAGCCTGCTCCGGAGGGCCACCTGTGAGGCCGCCCGGGGCTGGAGTTCCCGAGGGTCCCCAGTGCCCTCGGGGAGGAGAGGGCCTTGCCGGCCTAAATGTCTTTGCAGAGTGAGGCTCCTGCCAGCCAAGCCCCTCTTCCTCTGGGGGTCTGGAACCTTCCCCAGGCACAGGTGTGCTTGAACCACCCCCCAGTAAAAACCCTGGGCGCTGCGTGTCCACTGGGCTCCCGGGAGATGGCCCTGCTGGCTGGCAGCAGGGACGGTGTGTGTGGGTGTGGGGCGGGGCTCTGGAAGCTCACGCCTGGTCCCCGGCCTGTCCTCGCCTGCCTCTTCCTCTCACTGACGCTACTTTGCATCCTTTCTCTGTCCTGAATCTCTGCTGAGTCCTGGGGGTCCCCTGAGTGAATGTGGGGGTGGTCTTGGGGGCCCTGACAGAGTCATATTGATTTCTTTAAGCTCGGAGTTGAGTGTTCACCGCTGACAACTCTGCGATTAGATCCCCGTTTCTGTCCTCTGTTTGGCAAACTTCAGCCTCGGTTCTTTCCCGTCCTGGGAGAGGTCCTGACGTTTTGAGCCCTCAATTCGTGCTTTTGTGTGTTCACCATCCTTGACTGAGAGTCTTCTCTGTGTCAGCCGTATGGGAATAAGAAACTGTGAGTAAGGTGGTGAGGAAACCCCCGGGCTCACGACTCCAGCGTGCTGGCCCAGGGCAGCGGCAGGCTTGGCGATGACTGTCCAGGGGGCGGCAGGAAGCAGGTCCAAGGTGCGGACAGGGTGGGGGCAGCTCTCTGAACCTGACGGAGAGAAAAGTTAACCAGGGCATGAGGATGGAGGGCGGAGAGGGCAGCCCCAGGAGCCGGCACCGTCAGCAGAGGAGGGCACCTTGGCGGTTTATCCTGAAAGCCCTGCGGACTCTCAGAAGTCACCTGCAGCTCTGGCAACGTGGCGAAGAAGGCGTTCTGAGAGCCAGCCAGGGGAGAGGTGCTCCCCCGTGACCTGTGTGTAGAGGGCAGCGGGTCCCCGTGTGAGCCCCCAGACTGTCTGTGGCCGGGAACCTGCATTTCTCGCCGGAGACGCTCCGTGGCAAGCCCAAGGTGGCCAGGAGTCCCAGAGGACCCGCAGGACAGGGAGGCTCAGAGCGGGTGGGCTGGGGTCAGAGGTCACCTGCTGTGAAGCTGGCACTGGGGCCCACCCTGCGATCCTCCAGCCTGGGGCTGGGACAGAGGAGGTGAGGCGGCAGGCCTGGCCCTGCGGGGAACAGACCTTATGTGATTTCCCCCAAACCTTCCAATTTGCACCTAAAAAATGAGCATTTTCCTACCGAGCTCGATGCCATGATTGTATCTAACGTCACCTGCCTGGAGACAGATTTAACCTACTGTCCAAAAGACCACTTTTCAAAGGCAGTTTGTTCGAGCTGGGATTGAGACTGGGTCCTGGCGTCGCATGCTGCTGGTTCAAGTCTATTTTGATGGGTGAGCGTCTCTCAAGTTTCTGTGGAAAAGGCCTCAGTGGGAAGCTTGTCTACAAGCAGATCCTGACTCAGGGGGCCCGGGTAGGGCCCGAGGCTCTGCATGTATGAGAACTCCCTGTGTGGGGAAGAATTCTGCATCTCCAGGCCTTGGCTGGTTGCCCCCTGTTCCCTGGTGAGCTGGCTGGCCTCCTCTGCCTGAATCTCTCTCACTCATAGGCACCTCAGACCCCCAGGGCACAGACTTCCTGTCCCAGAAGCCTCTGGGCAGAGTGGAGGGACCAAGGGGGCCCGGCAGGAGGGTCCCTTTCTCCAGGGTTTGAGGTTTGACCCCGTGAGGTGTGGGGTCACCTGGTTTCCAGGTGGGGAAGGTGAGACTGCCCTGCACTCCAGGTCAGGAGTGGTCCCTTCTTCGGGTTCCTCCCCTGGGACCCCAGCTCAGACCTTTGCCCAGTCTTGGGGAAAGACTGGGGTCCAGCTCCTAACCTGGACACCCCCTCCTCTGCCCAGCCCTGCGGCTTCTGGGAAGGTCAGCAATCCCCTTTGTGCTACCCGGCCCCAGACCGGGAGGGTGGGAGGAGGGAAGACTGGGGTGCGGGCCTTCTGCTGACCTCCCCCTGTGCTCCTGCCCCCCAGGAAGTGGGAGTGGGGCGGCCAAGCTCCCAGGACTCCTGCCCTGGCCCGGGAGGCTGCAGACCAGGCTGGGGGAGGGGTTGGGGGAGCATTGGGACCCCGAGAGGCTGCCCATGCTCACGGTCCCTCCAGGAGCACAGCTGGGGGGTCCTGGGGTGACGGGGTCCGTCCTCTGCCGGGTCCATCCAGGAAGGGTTGAACCCTGAAGCCCAGGCGTGGGGGGTGGGCTCTGGGGTTGCCTGTCCTCACTTCTCAGCACTTCACTCAGCCGAGCCTGGCACCCCTTGAGGAAATCAGGCTGTTTATGAATTAGGATCCTGAGGCTTGGAGCAGGGACCTGACTCCCCAGGGCAGTTCCCTTACAGCGGGGAAGCGTGCAGAAACGGGGAGGTGGCCAGGCTGGCCCGGAGGAGAAGCGTCCTCCTAAATGCCGGCCAGGTGGGCCTGCAGAGGAGGCAAACGCTGGGGCATTCTAGGGGGGGCTTGCCATCAGGGCCGCGGCCTGGGTCTCCCCTGGAGGTGGGCAGGCCCTCTGGCACCCCCAGCTCTGCCAAGGCCCTGGTCCTCGTGTAGCAGGTATGCGGGGCCCGGCCGGGGCAGCTCCCCCCGGCAGGCGGGACTGGGTGCCGCAGCTTACGTGGATGGCTGGCCCCCCGGGTGCTCTGCTGGCCTTCCTGTCGTTTCTGGGTGAGCTCTGCTTCTTCCTCTCCCTGCCCCCTGCCCAGAATGTGGCTCAGACCACGGGGCCGCTGGCATTTCGCTCCTGCCGCCCTGTCCCAGGGAACGCACTGTCCTCCAGGGCTGCCAGGCTGCCTCCGCTCACTGCTGCCCGAGACCCCTGCACAGAGCCCCCTTCGGGTCACCCACTTCCCCAGAGAGTGCCCCTCAGGTGGGGGGCGACTGGGAGCCCACGGCCCTCCACGAGCAGGCTCAGGGTGGAGGGACCCCAGCCGCAGGCCGCTCCTGGTGAGCTCAGCAAGCAGCAGCCTCGCGGGGTGCAGGCTGGCCTCTGGCTCCCTCCCTTCTGCTCCTGAAAAACAGATGAGCAAGGGACCGATCCCCAAACTCCTTCCTCCAAGGGCAGCCTCTCCTCTGCCAAGATCTAAGAAAAGATCTCATTTCAGCCACTTTGCTGCCAATTTTGTTTCTGCGATGTCATCTTCTGACCTCCGGGCGGGAGGAAACCCTCTGCGAGCCACGATTTCTCGGGCTGAAGCCCCTCTGCTGGAGACACCCACGCCCTGTCGACCATCCACAGGGTCGTCTGCACCAAAGGGGTCCCGGATAATTGATGGATTCTCTAGAAAAATAACAAGCACACCTTCATATGGAGAGAAACACAAATTCAAGGGGAAAAAAAACAGACAGGAAGATACCAAGAGCAAAAAGTGTGGAGATGAAGGACCTCTGAGTGCAGACAGTCTGGGAACTTAACTGAAGGGGCCGGTAGAAGTGCCTAATTAGAGCAGGGGCTGCTGGGAGCCAGTGTGGAGCGCGAACGGACCACTGGATGCCACTGGCAGAAGGTCGTCTGGACGAGCTCGGGGACGTGCTGGCGGTGACCGCTGCGGCCGCGGAGCCGATAGAGGAAGTGGTATAGGATGGTATAAACCATACTTCAGCAGGACAGAAGCCGCTGCAGACACAGCCGCCCAAAGCGTGGCTCTCAGCCTGGTTGCACCCGGGAGTCAGCTGGGCGAGCCTGTCAACTGGCCTGGGGCGGACGCCTTCACAGCCACCCTGATTCAGTCAGCTCTGTGAGTCTCGGGCCAGCTCCTGGGGGCTCTAAATGCAGACATGGGTGAGGTCCACGATCATAGAATATTGCAACAAAGTGTCAAACGTCACCAGAGCCACACCCTGTGGGTCACACCAGCCAGGGCTCAGTGAGAACTCACTGCGGCTGGCTCAAGCAGAAAGGGGTGTATCGCGGGGTGCTGGTCACCGTTCCTGACCATCAGGACCTTCTCAAATTTCCAGGAATGACCCAAAGCCATGTCGCTGACCTGGGCCACCAGGAAGGCCACCAACCATGGCAGTCTCTGCCTTCAAAGCCCTTGGGAGCCCACAGGGTTGGCAGAACTTATATCACAGCAAGCATTACACTGCTGGGCTCCCCTGGTGGCTCAGACGGTAAAGAATCTGCCTGCAATGCCGGAGATGAGGGTTCGGTCCCTGAGTCAGGAAGATCCGCTGGAGAAGAAAATGGCAACCCATTCCTGTATTCTTGCCTGGAAGTTTCCATGAACAGAGGAGCCTGGTGGGCTACAGTCCTGGGGGTCGCAGAGCCGGACACGACCTGGCGACTAAGCAGCAGCGACGTTATGGAAACATAGTCACATCTTTTGTGTATGTTATAAGCCTTTCCTCCTGGTCGAATCTTTTTTTAAATTTAACTCTGACTGTGGCTAATTTTGTGACATTCAAGCTCTAGGTTTTGAGGTGGCCCCATCTGTCAGGTCTTCCTTCTATGGTTTGTGGAAAGGTCTTCCGTAGCCCAAGGAGATGAAAAATAGCATTTGTATTTTTCTGTGGGACAAAAATAACCAGAAGTTGTTGCTCTTATTTTAGGTTTTGAGTCCATCTGGGATTTTGTGTATATGTAAAGGGAGGAAGACACCTTATTTTTTTCTCCCCCAAATAGATCCTTTTACTCAACAAACATGGCTCAGAAAATAGACTGACTTTTCCCTATTTGTTTGAAGTGTGACCTTATCACAAACTAAATTCATTTATATCTGTTTTGTTTCATTTATTGTCTGTCCGTTGTTTGATTTATCTTTTGCCAGAATTGAATTATTATCATTATCATAGCTTTGAAGTTGAGTTCCCATAAGGTAGATCAATTTCCCTTAGCATTTTTACTTTTGCTCATTTCAATTTTTTCTTGCTGTTCACTCTTATTGACTTTGCCTAGATTAACTTGAGGATGAATTTACCTTCCTAAAATACTCCTATGATTTTTATAGAAATTACATTAAATTTATAATACTCAGTCTTTCCTTTCAGGAAAGTATTCTATCTTTCAATTACTCATATAAATTCAATATCTTCAATAACCTTGTTTGTTTGTTTTTTTTTAAATAAAGAGCTTGTCCACTTACTTTGTTCTTAGGAACTGATAAGTTTTTGTTGCTCTTGTGACTGGAACCTGTTTTCCATTACATGTTAATGTTTTTAAATGTTTTGAGAGGCTTCAAAACCCTTGTGCCCACCACTAGATTTAACAAATGTTAACATTTTCCTCCTTTTGCTTCAGCTCCCGTTTTTTAAAATAATAAAATGTACTGATGCCTACAGTAATCAAGAAAGCATGGTACTGGAAAAAAGAAAAGACCAATTAATCAATGCAACACAACGGAGTGTCTAAACACGGACCCAAAACACACGGCCAGCGGTTTCTGTCGAGGGCCAGTGTGGCTGGCCAGGAAGAGGAAGGCTCAGTGCGTGTTGCTCGGACCACTGGATGTCATTTCAGGTTGCATCATGAACCTAAAGCTAAAAGCAAAAACAACAAACAGGTAAAAGTTAGAAGCAAACCCAGGAGGAAACATTCACAGACTTCATAGACTGACCACACACACACAGAGAAAGAGAGCTTCAGAAAGACTCGACACTCCTCATCAAAAACATCATCACAGAAATAAAGAGGCCAAATCACAAACTGGTGGAAAATATCCGAGGTGCACACGGTTGACAAATGAATTGCATCCGTGTTACATAAAGAATCCTGCAACTTAATAATAGAGAAATATCCAACTGTTTTTTAATGGGTAAAGACTTGAACCAACTTCTCACTCACACACACGAACATATACAAGTGGTCAAAAAACACATGAAAAGTGCTGATCATTAGTCATCAAGGGACTATCAAGGAAGATAGGATGGCTAAAATGAAAAAGGCTGACACTACCAAATGTTGGCAAGGTTGTGAACCTCCTACACTTCTGATGGCAGTGAAAAATTGTACTGCAGTTTCTTGGAAAGTATATATATATGTATATCTACACACAGATTTTTTTTTCTATGACTCAGCACTTCCCCTTTAGTTTCAAGAGAAACTAAAAATATATATGTCCTCTCCAAAGCCTTGTACAAGAATGTTCAAGCTTTATTAATACTAGTCAGAGACTAGAAACCCAGATGTTCGTCAGCAGGACTCTGGCAAACCAATTTCTGCATAGCTGCGGAAGGGATCCCTGCTCAACAGTGACAAGGGAGAGCCTGCTGATGTCTTAACAGCGTGGGGGAAGCTCAGAAGTACTGTGCTGGAACCATCCAGACATGGAAGCGTACGATTCCATTTACCGAGATTCTCGAATCAGCAAAGGAACCTCTGACACTAGATATCAGCTCCGAGGTCGCGTCTGGGGCGGAGAATGGACTACGGAGGGACACGTGAGAACCTTTGGAAGTGGCGGGAAGGGGCCTGGCTTGCTGCGTATTTGTCGAAACCAACCAGCACACATCTGAGCATTCGCTGTGTGCAAATTCACACCTCATTAATGACCAAAGCCATGAATATCTCACAGACAGTCGAAGCTTCTAATGACCCTTCCCTAACCCCATTCTCCTTCCTCCCTCCCCAGAGGAACTCAACTCCAAGGTCAGTAGAACTAAATGCATGCCTCCATAATTTTACTACGCCTGCATGGATGGCAAACAACAGGTAAAAGTCTCGTGTAGACGCATGCACTTGGGGAACACTGGCCGTTTGCCTCTTTGACCCGGCGTGTTTGGGGGTTGATCCAGCAACTGTGTGCAGATCTGGCCTCCTCACCCTGCCTGGTAGGACTTACCACAGCACACTTCACTTACCCACCCGTCCACGGGTGCACTCAGGGGCTGCTCATTTTGGGGTGTCGAGCAGTTCCGTGATGATCGCCCTTTGGGGTGACACCCTGAGTGTCATCACTCACCTTCCGAGCCGCAGCCCCAGAGCAGGGCGGCAGGCGGGCTGGCCCCCTGGGGCCGCGCAGACGGTGCTCGTAGACCTGAAGGCCGTGGGTGCTGTCGTTACTGCCGTGACCGTGACTGTTGGTTGGGCACCTTTTCCAGCGCGTCTGTGTCTGCTGGTCACCCGCCTTTCTCCCCGAGAATCCTTCTCAGCACTGCGCTCGCTCACATTTACAGCTGGAACTTTTTCTGGTCGATTTGCCATTTGGCCACCTTACTAAATTCCTTGTTTTCCTAAATTTTCTAAGTAGTGAAAATACCTCATCTGAAAAGTGTAACTTTCTTGTTTTCCACACTTAGGTCTGACAGTCGTTCCCTCTTGTCTTCACATGGAATAGAAGAATCATAATCATGCTGAACTTGAACAGCAATACCACGCATCCTTGTTTGATTTTTAACCTTTTTGGAAATATGTTGAGTTGTTCCTCCCAATATTCATTTATTCAGCCATTCATCAAATATTCTTTGGCCTGTGCTTCATGCCAGGCGCTGCTCTTGATTCTGGGTGAACAGCCATGAACAAGGCAAACGAAATCCTCGACCATGGAAGAAAGGAAGTAAACAATAAATAAAGCAAACAATTGCAATATAGAGTAGAACTGTACGTGATGTTGTTCTGTATTTTCCAAGTCTCCTGTAAACGTGTTATCATATTTTCATAATTTAAAAAAGAAAAAAGAAAATAAATAAAGCAAGTTCAGGGACGTGTAAATATCACATTGAAAATAGAGTAGGGTACCATGTTTGAGGTGCTTCCCAGGTGGCCCAGTGGCAGAGAATCTGCCTGCTAATCCTGGAGATGCAGGAGACATGGGTCCAATCCCTGGGTTGGGGAGATCCCCAGGAGTAGGAAATGGCAGCCCACTCCAGTATTCTTGCCTGGGGAATCCTGTGGACAGAGGAGCCCGGTGGGCTAACAGTCCACGGGGTCACAGAGGGGTGGGCGCGGCTGAGTGAGTGAGCGCGCACACACGGTGTCTGAGAGTTATGAAGGCTGTGTTTGATGTTAAGATTTGATTTATTTTTTTTTGAGGTTAGGAAGATTCATGCTATTGTGAGTTTAAGAATGTATATCAGGAGTAACTGTTGAATTTTATCAAATCTATTTTTAGCATTGATCAATATAACATGATTTTTCCTATTGTATACTATTAACGCAATGAATTTCACTGTAAGATTTCTGAATATTGAACCATCGTTTCATTCTTGGAACAAATTCCACATGGTCAAGACAACGGTACTGTTCAACGCCACCTAAGATTTCTGCACTGGCATTAGAAAGCGGTGTCGTCTTTAGTCTCCCTTTCCTGCTGCCGTTGCTGTCAATCTCAGGACTGTGTCACCTCCAGAGAACAAGCCAGGGAAGGTGCCCTGTTTGCTTCTGCTTTAGATCATTATAAATAACACGTATGATGTTCCTGGAGGAGCTGGCAGGACTTGCCCCTGCAACAGTCCCTGACGCCCGAGCCCGTGTGAGGGAAGTCAGGCCTTTTACTGCGTCTGACCTCCCCCCGCGTGATGGACCACGCAGGGCTTCTCTCCCTGTGCCTCAGGCCGCTCTGGCTGCTGTAACAGGGCGCCGCAGGCCGCGGGCTTGTAAACAGCAGGCATTTACTTCTCACGGTTCTGGAGGCTAGACGTCCACGGCCAAAGTGCCAGTAGATCTGGCGTCTGGGGAGGTCTGTCTCCAGTTCATAGACACCCGAGCACTCCTGTGTCCTCACGTGCTGGGACGTGGCAGGCCCCCGGGGGTCTCTTTTCTAAGGCACTAACCCCCTTTGTGAGGGCTCCACCCTCTGGCCCCAGTCACTTGCCCAAGGCCCCACCTCCTAATACCACCGCATGCGGTGGTTACAATTTCAACATATGAATTTGTTGGGGCATAAGCATCCAGCCTATGATGCCTTATGAGAAAGTCTTGGTGGGTAATATTTTCTTAGAAAGCTATCAATTTTATTTAGATTTTCACTTTTTATATAAATGTTGCATTTTAAACATTTTTTCTGTAGTTATATTTTCTTCTCATTTTCAAAGAACCAATCATTTTTTTCTTTCTAAAAATTATTTATTTTCTATTTCATAACATCAGGTTTTACCTTAACTTCTTTCTTGTACTCTCTGTTGAATTTTGTTGTCGTTACTCATTATCTGGGCTTCCCCGGTGACTCAGTGGTAAACAAATTCACCTGCAGGGCAGGAGGTGTAGCGTTGATCCCTGGGTTGGGAAGATCTCCTGGAGAAGGAAACAGTAACCCACACTAGCATTCTGGCCTGGAGAACTCCATGGACAGAGGATCCTGGCGGGCTACAGTCTGTGGGGTCACAGAGTCGGACACAACTGAGCGACCAAGCACAGCACAGCACAGCTTGGGTTGGTGAGGGTTCCAGCAGGAAACTTCTGGGGTAGCTGTAGACAGTTCACGAAGGGCTATTTATTCTGGTGGGGGGCAGGGCTAAGCACCCCCTGAGGGAGGGAGCCCCAGGAGTCAGTGGCGCTGGGTGTCTTTGCCCGGCCTGGGGGGCACAAGGAGGTTCCACACCAGAACCTGGCTAGGGAATCAGAGTCCTCGGCACGGGTGGCAGCCTGTGTCCCACATGGGGGTTCTGAAAAGGAGACGCTAGGGAGACCTGCCGCCATGCAGCCCACCCTCTCCTCCTGCCCTTCCACCTCCTGCGGGACCTTCCCACTGGCTGGAACCAAAGCAGAGCCCAGAGCTGTCAGCCTCCAGGGACAGAGTGGGGACACAGGGGCTCAGGGTGCCCTGTACACCCCTGGACATTGCCACGGCCGCCCTTCCCACTTGGCAGAAAGTTCCTGAGGATGGCTCTGTCTTCTCTAAGGCTGCAAAGTTGCCCTGGGCAGGACAGTGTCTCTCCGCCCCCGCCAGCGTCTAGCAGCAGGCGGGACACCCTCCTCATCTGAACCCGAGTACCGGCTGTAGCCCCCAGCCCCTCCCTGGCTTTAGGAGCAGGCTGACAGAATCCCTGCCGTGCCACTGGGGAGTCCCAGCCTTCCTACCCCTGACCTGCGGTGGGCAGCAGGAGACCCTGATGAGCAGCCCTCCTAACGAGTAACATGTCCAGGACACAGAGAAGGATCCCCTTCCTGTGCCCTCGCCCCCAAAGCCCAGACATAGCTCAGAGCCTGTGGGGTCTTTGCAGATGCACAGAGGAGGGGAAACGGTGGAGGGGCCAGAGAGGGGTGCTGGGGGTTTTGACTGACCTTTAAAAGGTCAGCATTTCCTCCTGCTCTGGGTCATGGAGGGAGCGACCAACAGCAGCTGGCCTGTGGACGTGGCCCCCCACAATGGACTTTGGCCCAGCCCAGCCGCCCGGCTGCCAGCTGCTGCAGGCCAGACACTGAGTCAGCAGCTTGCCTCCAGCGCCCCACGCACAGCGCCCACAGAGTTGTCCACACGCAGGGCAGGTCCCCCCGGGCCTCTCAAGCCCGAAGCCCCGGGGGTCTCGCCTGCCTCCTCTCCCACAGGCTGCCGGTCCCCCAGCTCTGCTCCAGGTTCAAGATCTGGGACTCAGTACTGCTTCTCTCTTGCAGGTCGGTTCCCTTCTTCATAAAGTCTGACAACACCGAGCCTTCCTCCCCGTGATCTGTAGCGACACGGGGCTGAGGATGCAGGGAGCAGGTGCCTTCCTGCAGATTCAGACTCCTGGGCTGCACCCCAGCCCTGCCCCAGTTCCCGGAGAGGCGCTCGTGGGTCCAGCTAAGCAGAGCCTCCATTAACAATGCAGGGCATGGGCGGTCACCCTGAGCCTGCTTCCTCCCACCCGCTCAGGGGCTGCCTGGCCCCAGAGAAGCTACTGGAGTCATGGAAAGTGTTCAGTCAGGGTTCTGGCTCAGGCTGACCACAGGCACCTGGAACCCTCAGGGCCTTTCCAAGTATCTCAGCCTCAGTTTCTTCATCTGCAAAGTGGGGTTGACAATTGTGCCTCCCTGTGCAGAGGGACCTGTGTGTAAGGAGCTCAGACGTTCACAGATATTCGAAAAGACGCACTTTGCAAGTTCTGCATCGTGACACAAAGGTTGGCGGGGCCCAGGTCACTTGCACCCGGAGCGGTGTCGGAACGTGGGCCTGAGACTCTGCCTGGCTGCCACTCTGTGTCTGTGTGTGCTCAGCCTCGGGCCACCCTGGGCTCAGCCTGCTGCAGAGTCTAGCCCTGGGACTGTAGTCTCCAGCCAGTTCTGGACTCCAGCCCCTGCCTGTGCTGAGTATGACAGGGTCTCTGCTGGGCCTCTCCCAGCACCCAGGCCAGTGGCCAGTGTCTGGTCTCTACCCCATCCCAGCAGCCCCTCGGGTCATGCAGGAGTCCTGTCTGCACCGTCGCTGAAGTCCCTGGGTGGTGGCACGGGTGTTGCCACCAGCCTGGGGGATCTGTTGTGTTCTCCTGCCTGGGATGCACCAGACAGCCTGGTTCTCAGACAGTTTACACACCTGAGTGTGGACACACTGGCTTTGCTCTTCCCTGAACCCCAAGGAGGGCAATGGGTCCACTTTAAACACAACCACATGAGACCCTCTGAGGATGAAGCAAGAGAGAGCTCGGAGGGGGGAGATGTTCCAGCCCGGGTGGGGTGGGGGAAGGCGGAAGGCTGCGTGGAGGGGCTTCCAGATGGGACTCTGGAGGATGGGAAGGCTGCAGAAACTGGAGAGAGAGCATGACTTCGGGTGGGCCCTGGTGGAGCGGGGCAGAGGCCTCCAGGGGCTAAATGGGGGACAGGTGGGCTTCCACCAGATAGGAGCACTCTGTGGACACAGGATGCACTAGATCGGGGAAACTGACGCACAGGTCACCTTGGGGCCTGGACACGCTGCAGCCAATGTTGGGACGAAAACGGTCCTGGCTGGACTGGCAGGATCCTGCCTGGACACCAGCATTTTGACTTGGAGCAAGTCTTTCCCTTTCTGGCCTCAGTTTCCCCTCACCAACTCCATGGACATGAGTTTGAGTAAGCTCCGGGAGTTGGTGATGGACAGGGAGGCCTGGCGTGCTGCAGTCCATGGAGTCACAAAGAGTCGGACACGACTGAGCGACTGAACTGAACCGAAAGTGCCGCTAAGGGCCTTGCGGCGTTGGATCTGGAACCCCACCGCGAGGCAGCTGGAGCCCACAGAGCACCGCGCGAACTGGCCTCACTTCCGCGTCTGGCTCGGTACCCCGAGGGCCCTCTCGTCTCAGGAGCAACAGCATCTGTGTCTGCGGGGATGAACACTCGGCTCCCGGTGCCAGGCCGGACACGCCCCACCGTTGCTGTGGCAACCGCGTTCCCCTGCGGCACGCCAAGCCCGGAACTCTGCCGCGGGGGGGGGGGGGGTTGCCAAGGCAACCAGACTGCACCTCCAATGGGCGGGCCTCCATTGAGCAGGGCCTCCAGTGGGGCGGGGTCTCGAGGGCCTGGGCCGTAAAAACAGCAGATGCTCTGTGGTCCTCGCGGCGCAGAGGGCTTGGGTAGACGAGGCCGGGGATAAGACAGCGCAGCAGTTCACATTCCACGTGTCCTCTCAGACTCTTCCAGGGCTCCCACCTGGCTCCATAGCCGCGCATCCCCCACCCACCCCGACTGTGGCTTCTTTTCAGGTGACTTGTCTTTTGACCCCATCATTTCACTTATTCATTGTCTCTGGTTTCTGCAGATTGGGTCTTCTTCTTCCTACTTGGGATCATACTGATTCCTCACTAAGCACTTCTATCTACAATTCTGGAAAAGTCTAAGCCAGTACTTCTGCAAATATTGTTTCAATACTCTATTCTTCCTTCTGAAAGTTCAGGGATCCTTCTCAAGCACAGGGCACAGGCTCCACCTAGCTCCCTGCTTCCCCAACCCCACTACCGACCCTTGGCTTTTCTGCTGAGCCATGACTTGGCCTAGATTTTGGTTGCCCGCCAGGCAGGAGCCCTGGCCCAACCCTTTTCTTCCCAACTTTGCTCAGAGGACTCAAGCAGGTTCACGCCCCAAGGATGACCCGTGTTGGACAGTCGTTCATCCTGCCCACAGAGCTCCTTCGGCTGGACCCCTTATCCACCTGACTCCCCTGGTCCCCTCTGCACCCGCATGTTGCTGTCCAGACCTTACCATCCCCACCCCTGGAGCAGCTCCCCTTGGTGTAGCCACCACCACGGTTTGTAGTTCCCTTTTGGTTTGTGATGCCTGGGGTGTTTTTCTCTCCTCTTTGCAAGGACTTGGTTTGTGTCTTTTGAATTTTGTGATATATTTTTTCTACAACATTCTTATGAGGCTAAACCACTTAAAATTACTATTTTTCATAGTCAAAACTAGTTGAGCATCAGCAGTTTTATATGACTTAACGAGTATTTGGATGGACTGGAGTCTTTTTGTCTCTCAGCCTTATGGAAGTCTACAGCTTTGATAAGATTTTTAAAACTTAAACAATTTAATGTAGTAGTTATTAGTATTGCGAATGGTACCCCAAAAAGTGAAAAATGAAAATGGGTCTTAATGTCTACTCTTAAGTTCAGTGCCATTAACCTACAAAAATATACCTGAATATGATGAGAGCATTCAAACTACATATACAGGAATATATACATGAATGTATCCTTGGCTTCCCTCCCCAACAGTAGCCTCCACCATGGCAAACACGGCTAACAGTTTCTTATGATTGGTGGGGTATGTTATGCACACTCTCCTGTGCTCCTTTTACATAATTTAACAAACATCTTGCTGATCTTTCCACATCAGCGCATAACTTTTAAGACTCGTTCTTTTCAGTAGCACCAGAGAAATCTCTCCTGTTCACCCTGATGCATTTAGCCAGTGCCCATGGGTGAACCCCTTGCTTATCTTGTTTCTTGGGGCAAATTTTCATATGTAGATACCGTGGGCAAATTTCTAGCCATGGGATTGCTGAATCAAGGAGAGGGGCGCCTTAAATGCAGACACATTCTGGGAAATCAAATAGCTGATGCCAACCACGGCCAAGTGCGGAGAGCTCACCTCCCCACTCCCTCGCCACACACGTGTCACCCAACATTCACCTTTTGTACAGTGTGCTAGGTCAGAAAAAATAGTGCACTGTTTTGACCTGCATTTCTTTAAGTAGGACTCTCTTCGCTTATTGAGCAATTTTCTTTCTGCAGTGTCCCTCCACCCCCTCATAGTTCCTGGCCATTTCTCTGGTGGTTACTTACAATTTTTGTTATTAGTTTACATAAGCTTTTTACTCCTTTAGGAAGTTCCTTTCGTCATCATATGTTTTGAAATGTTTTTCCAGGGTGGGGTTGGTCTCTTGGCTTTGTTTATGATGTTTGGGCCATGTAGATGTTTGTTTTTTTTTTAATTATTGTTTTTATCAGTTGATGCTTAATTTTTATGTAGTCCTTCTGTCTTCTTTGGGGCAATCAGCTTATGTATCCTGATTTCTGTGCACCGAGATGCTGAGTGCATCCATTCACAATGCATTCTAGTCTCCTAAAATGTCATTGTTACAGATAAATGTTTACCTCATTGGAATTTATCTTGATGTTGTGTCAAGGGGGATCCAACTTTATATATTTCCCATATTATCCTACACTAGTTATAAAAATCATCTATTTTCTTCAAATTTTTTGAAATGATGCCTTTATCATAAACTTTTGATCTGTTTCCTTTAATACTGTCATCTTTTTAGATGACATGATATGTTTCAGAATTTCACGATATGTTTAAGACCTAACTGGGCAAATCCTCTTCACTCTTTTTCTTTCTAACAAACTTCCCCACTAGTCTTTCACTTTTGCTTCTTCTTTAACTTGCTGCTGCTGCTGAGTCGCTTCAGTCGTGTCCGACTCTGTGCGACCCCATAGATGGCAGCCCACCAGACTCCCCTGTCCCTGGGATTCTCCAGGCAAGAACACTGGACTGGGATTGCAACAAATGTGTAGCTTTAATTTAGGAAAACTGACCTGCCCTCTTAGCACAGTAGGCAGCGCAGCAGTCTCATAATTTAGGGAAAACTGGACCTTAAACGATGTAATTCTTCCTTTCCAAGAGTATATAATGCTTTTCCATTAATTGCTCTCTTTTCATGAATTTTCGAGTTTTCCTGTATACTTTCTCTGTGAACAGGAAGCCTGCACATTCCCTGTTATTTCCCGGCAGTTTCCCTCCCTTAATGCTGTTGTGATTGGATTCCTCCACTATAAGCTCTAACTGGTTCTGGTCTGTTTTTATGGAAACTGTTGTCTTCTTGGTGATAACTTTTCTTACCTTCCCATTAACATACTGCTTCCCATAGCTCTTCACTCATCCCTGAAATTTTCTTAGTAGAGAATTACATCATCTGCAAATATTGATAATTTTGTTTCTCTTTTGCTTCAATGTTTTAACCTTTTTTTCTCCTTTATAATTGCATTGGCTGATACTTCTAAATAAACCAGAGACAACATCCCTCTTTAAACGGGAATTCTTTTGCTGCTTCACCATTACAGCTACTGTTGGTACTGGGCTTGCTGTGTGCCCAGCCCCGGACCTAGCACTGCACGCACGAATCCTCACCACTGCCTTTTGAGGTTGGCATTGTTCTTATCCCACCTGCAGGAGAGGTGACAGACCCAGGTGCTGGTGAACTTGCCTGGAGTCAGACAGCTGATGAAGAATGAAGCCAGACACTAATTCTGCCTAGTCTCTTGTCCTCCAAGACCCTGAAGGGCTGCTTTTCCTCGAGTGAAAGAAGAAGGCATCTTTTCCCCAAAGGGTATAATTACTTGCTTTTTAACCAAAAAGTGGGTGGCCCTTTGGTCAAAAGCCTTTCAATATCTACTAAAATAATCCTATTTCTTTTTATCCTTTGACTTACTAGAATGGTAGATTATACTGATGGAGTCCTTAATACTGAACCATCCTTGCATTCCAGAAAATTCATTCAAGGTGTGGGATCACTTTACTGTTATTTAGATCGCAAGCTGCGTGTGGCTCCCAGTCTCTGAGGGTGGCCTCCTTTCCACAATGCAATGAGGTGACAGCAAGGAAGTTTGTTATGCTGTGGACATTTCTGTTACACAGGTCTGATCATTTTCAAAACCTGTCTGCAGGAAGGAAGAAGAGCAGCAACCTCCAGCCAGAAACAGGGAGACTCCTTGACCTTCATTCTGAACCTGTCAAGTTTACCTGGTGCAGCCAAATAAATAAATATTTTAAAAAGAAATATTCAGATCTGAAGAAAATGAAAACATTGCTCATCCAGATTTTGTGAGGCCCAGCTGAGGCAGCGCTGCAGGAGGAATTCTGTGGCTTTAAAAAGGTCAGAAATTTAGGAGGGTTACAAAGTTATGGTTTAAAGGTTCAAAGCAGTAGATATAAGAATATTCTAAAATTGCAGTGAAATGGATTAATTCCTAGAAACATGCCAGACTTAGCTCAAGAAATAGAGCACTTGACCAGAGGGATAAGTATGAAACACAGGGAGTGATGAAAGATTCACCTCCTTGGGGCCCACGTAGTTCTGCCGTTTCCACCAAAAATTTGGAAGAACAATAATTCCTCTTTTATGTAGGTAGTTCCAGGAAACAGAGGCTCTCTGGGACTCTGGAGAGTAGGGTGGTTGTATGTGCCTGCGCCCTTGCCACTTTCAAGGCCCAGGCCCCACGGACGCTGCACGCGGAGGTGAAGCATCTCCCTCAGACGCCGGGTGGGGATTAAATGGTTAACGGAGCAAACCCTTAGGGTAGCGCCTGGCACCTGCTGGACGCCGCAGAGGCTTGGCCCTGGGGAGGAAGGGTGCAGGCGCCAGGGGCTGCGTGGGAAGGGGCGGCATGACGTCACCGCAGTTCCGGTGGGTGAGCTGGCCGGAGGCTTTGTCAAAAATGCCCAGCGGTGGGGCTGTGGATGGAGGCCGGTGGCAGGCAGAGATGCCAGTCCGTCCCTGGTGACCTGCTTTCCGGCTGGGGGGCTGACGAAGGCTGGGGTTTGCGGCTGTGGACCGAGGGCCGCCAGTGACTTGGTCTCAACGAGCTGAGCTGGAGAAACAGGGTGTGGGGACGGGGGCGTGGGGGCCAGAGGATGGTGGGGGTCTCCCCCCCGAGGCATGCCGGGAGGAGAGGCGGCAGGCCCGCTGGCCGGCCGGTTGCATCATCCCCGCGCTGAGGGCTGTCTGCGATGCTCTGGCCGAACGCCAGGCGCGATCGAAAAACCCACCTGTTACACCTCGGAGTCCGTGTCCCCACACCCCTTACACCCCCACGCCCCCTCCCCGAGAGAGGAGCCCACCCGAGTTTGTCTCTCCTCGTCGACGCGTTTGTCCTGCCAGCATCGCGGGTGGGGCAGGTAGGGATTTAGTGGTTTCACGCGAAAGGGCTCCGAGCTGGGGAGGGCCAGGCGCGCGGGGCACGCTGGCAAATGCAGGTGGATGGTCGCGGGGCCTCGGGGTTGCCCCGTGAGCTGGGGTTGCGCTAGAGGAGGGGGCGGCGCGTCCCGGCTGCGCTGCCCGGCCCCCACCTCCCCACCAGGGCGCCGCCCGTCAGCGGTGATGTCACACCCAGGCCCCAGCCCCCTCCGGCCCCAGCCCCCTCCGGCCCCGCGGCGGCCGCGACGCCCGTCCCTCTCCCCGCGCGACAAACCAGCTGGCGGCTGGGGCTCTGGCGCCGCGCGCAGCCAACCAGCGCGGCGGGAGGGGCGCGGGGCGGGCCGGGCCGGGGGCCCGCAGCCGTCACGCGGTGCCGCCGTCAGAGCGCCCAGCGCAGCCGGGGAGCAGCAGCCGCTCTGCGCTCGCTCGGGACCCGCGCCCCTGCCGGTGCTCATGCCGCGCGACCGCCACCAGTGACGCCGGAGAGGTAGGGCCGCGGCTCGCCAGGCTTCCAGGGCCGCATCCCGCACCTGCGCCCAGCGCCCCGGCGGGGAGCTCGCGCCCGGAGCCCTCGGCGCGGCCCCTTCCCTTCCCCGACCCTCCCCCGTCCCTGCGGAGAACAATGGGGCAAATTCAGGAGTGTCCGCCCTTCTTGCGCAGCGAGGCACGGCCCTCTGGAGAGGCCCTTTGGTTGCGGCTTCGGCTGCAGGGGGACGCTGGTCTGGCGCGGGCGGGGTCGCTGCGGGGAGGGCGCAGGCAGCATCTCGATAAACCCTCTCCGCTTCCCGGATCTTCCACTCGCCCGGGCTGGAGCCGACACCCGGGAAGCGGCCCGGGCTGGGACTGCACCGGCGGGGGAGGGGAGGGATGGGCAAAGGGGAGAGAGGCGGAAGGGGCACCCGGGAGGGGGCGCGGCTGGCGCGGCCCGGCCGGAGGGAGGGTGTCCCGGGCGGCGGGGCGCAGGCAGGGGCCCTGGTCCCCGGGGTTGGGGAGGGCGGATGCTGGAGCGGGGAGCAAAACGGGCGGGCAAGCGGGCGGGCGGGGGCTGCGGCGGGAGGGCTGGCCGCCGGCTTGGTGCGCGCCGCCGGGAGTGCCCAGCGCTCAGTCCAGGTCGCGTCCTCCTCCCAAGAGACCCCTTCTCCCTTACAGAAAGGCTCACGGTTTGGGAGGGCACGCCTGCGGACACGGCTTGCATCCACGCAGCCGGCGCCCCAGTAACAGGTGTGGCCCGGCCGCAGGAGGGGAGGGGGCTGCGGGACCGCGACGTCTCGGCTGGAGGCGCTCCCGGACGCCGGGGCTCGGGTGACTGGGGCGCCGCCGCGCAGCCTTTTTGGCTCGTCCTTTAAGCTGCCTCCCTCCCTAGCTCTCCGGCCAACCCAGCAGGCATCTCTCGCGCTCGGGGAGGGGCCCGGACAGCATCCCGGTGGGGAGGGAGGGTCAGCCGTCTGCCAGGCGCTGGGTGGGCGGGGGACCGCGGGCCGCAGGGCGGGGAGGGGGAGGGAAGGAGGGAATGCCGAGTCATGGGGCCCGCCGGGCGCGGGCGCGATGCGCGCCCACGTTCCCGGGGATGGGGGCTCTCCCGCCGAGATCCGCGGACCCCACCCCAGGCGGCCGCCCCTCCCGGGGATGCCAGCGTTGCTGGGGTAGAAGACCGTAGGGCAAAGGGCTGGCTGGCCCCGGCGGCTGCGGTGAGGCGGTGGTGCGGGGAGGCCAGTGTGCGCAGGGCCGTCTGCGTCCTAACCCCGGGGAGTCGCCCCGCGCGCTTCTGCAGCACCGCCGCCTCCGCCTCCCTCCTCCCCCGCCCCCCGCTCTCGGACTGTAAGGGGGGCCTTTACCGAGACGCGTGCCCATCTCCCTGAGCGAGCCGCTGGGGTCTGGAGTGGGGGCGGGGGCCGTACCTGCGGCGGCCATTTTGCAGGTGTGGTTGGCCACCCGCCCCGGCTGAGGCCGCGGGGCTCGGGGGTCAGGAGTGAGGCGGGGGCGGCGCCTGCAGCGTCTGCAGTGTAGGGTGGAGGATGCTGCGGGCTGGGTCAGGTCTCAGGTTTGCACTCGACTGCGGTCAAGGCTCAGGAACCTTCTGGGCTGACCGTTGCAAAGAGGCCACTGACTGGGAGATGCAGTGAACGGGGACAGTCTGCTTCCCGGGCTGTGAAAGCTGCTGAGGGGGCCGGGTCCCAGCCAGGGCGGGGACTCGGAGCTCATCCCGTGCTGGGCCTGGAGCTGAGGGCGGCGGAGGGCTGTCCGCGGGGTGTGCTCCACAGGGAGACTGAGCGTCCGGCGTGGAGTCAGGGTCCTGAGGAGGGCTTGCGGCTGCCCGCCACGGGCGTGCCCCTCCTGCGTGTCCTCCCACAGACCGCCCTCCTGCGACCTCCCGCGGGGCCGGCCACACACAGCCAGGTGGAGGCTGGTGTGCAGCAAGCTGGGAGTCACACCGGACACACCGGGCCGAGGGGCCCCAGCCACCAGCCTTGGCCCCCTTTAGTCCCTGGGTGTCGCCGCTGCTGACCCAGGGCTGACCGCATCCTTTGGAAGCAGAGCAGGGAAGTGGGCCCTGCGGAGGTGGGATGGGGTTGGGGGAGGGACCAAGAATGGGGGGACAGACCTGAGTGGGAGGTGGAGATGGGGGTGCCCAGCCTCAGGAGCAGGTCCCTTCAGCTCAAATAGCCAGCCAAGGTGGGTGAGCAGGGCGCGGGTCCTGCTGCCAGGGGGCTGGGAACCCCACCCTGGCCTATAGTTCTTCAGGCCTGAGACCCTTCCGAGCCTGGAGGGGCCTGGGCCGCCTCCCCTGGGATGGAGAGCGGCTGGCTGGGGTCACCCCCGTGCCCAGTCCCGGGTGCTCCCCAGAGCGCTCTACACTCAGTATTAGACCGAAAGGCCAGGGCTCCCCACGCCTGCCCCGTGTGCCTCCTGCACCGTCTCCCCCCGCCCCCGCCCCACAGCCAGGCGCCCCTCTGAGAACTCTGAGGGCCATGCCCTCCCCCAAGCTCTCCTCAGCTGGGGTGCCCAGGGACACGGGCAGGCCGCTGGGCTGTCCCCTTCGCTGAGGGGACCCTTCCCACCTGGCGCCACCCGCAGAGGCAGCCCAGGGTTGGGGGGAGGGCGAGATGGCAGATAGGGCGACTGGCAGACCCGTGCTTCCTGCGCCACCTGCTCGAGCAGGTTTGCGTTTGAACTCCGGAGCACCGCCAGGACCCTGGCTTCTGGTCCAGCGGTGACCCCAAGCTCCCCCAGCGCCCCCGGTTTAGCGCCTCCGGGCCCCGGTGAGGGGGCCGCGGTGTTGGAGATGTTGGAGGGGGGAGGACACACTCAAGGTCAGCGGTCAGCGGAGCCCGAGCCTCCTGAGCCCTCTGCGTTTCCGCCAGCCCCCCTGCGGGCTTTGGCTCCCCACCCACACCACCCGAGCTGGCTCCCCACCCCTGCCCGGCCCCTTGGCAGTCCGGTAGGTGCCACCGGACGGAGCGGAACACACCGTCCGCTCCTCTCTATCCCTGGATTTACTCTGCTAATCCCGGCTCAGCTCTGGGTCGAGCCCCGCCCCGCCCGGCCCCGCCCACTCCACGCCCCGCCCCCGGCCGCCTCACGCCCCGCCCACACAGGGCGCCGGTGGGCGGGCGGCGGCCCTGCTGCTCCTGCCGTCAGGGCTGCTGGGGGTCTGTGCGGTGGTGGGAGACGTCGGGCCGGGCGCCGGGCCGGTCACTCTGCTCCCCGTCGCGCTTGGGCAGACTGGAGGGCTACCCGGAGACACAGTCACTTTCACACGCTCACACGCTCACGTTCTCTCACACAAACACCCCTCACACATACACACTCAGACGTACACACACAGTCTCGCACTCACACACACACACACACTGTCTTCCACACACCCACATTCTCTCTCACACAAACACCCCCTCACATATACACACTCATACACACTCTCTTCCACACTCACATACACACACACTCCCCCCCACACACATTCTTTCTCACAGAAACACCCCCTCACACGTACACATTCACACACACACACACCTCCTCTCACACACACTGTGACACACACCCCTCACACATACATACTTGCGTGCACACACCCTCTCTCACACACACACTCACACACACATCCTCACACACGCTCGCACACACAGACTGCAGCCCTTACCTGCTTGTTCCTCCCTGGTCCTCCTCTTCCCCGGGAGCCTCCACACCCACCCCGGGAGGGCGGCAGCTCCAGGCTGAGTGGTGATGTGGGGCCAGGCAGGGGTCAGGGCGGAGCAGAGCACAGCTCTCCCTAGTGTCTGAGTGCATCTGCTTTGTCCTCCCCTCCCCCAGCTTCTCAGTCACTCCCTCTCTCCTGCTGAGTGCCCTCTTTCCTGGCATCCTCGCCCCGGAAGCCGCCTCCTTCCTGCTGCTCTCTGCATCCCCTGGGCTGGAGCTCTCTGTTTGATGGGCCCCAGAGCGGCTGCTTTCTTGGCTTCCTGTGTTGCTTTTGCTGGAGCACATCCTTGTATGACTTCCTGAAAAGGGTGGTGAGTCCTTGGCTGCTCGAGAGCATCTTCGCTCTGTCCTCACACTGGGTTGCTGCTCCGTCTGGGGCCCTCCTTGTCAGTAACTCATGCTGAAGGCTTTGTCATCGTCACCAGCACCAGGTGCTCAAGAGAAGTCTTTGTCAGCAACTCGACTTCCCTCCCTGGATCTCTTAGCGTCCTCTCTTCATCTGTGGATTCCCGACCAGCCGTGGACGGGTTCGGTGTGGGCTTTTGTGTGTATTGGTGTTCAGCAGGGCCTTCCAACGGAAGACAGGCTTTATTCTCCTGTCTGTGCACATTTCTCCCCTTTCCTTTTTCCTGTTTTCTTCCTTGGATTCATGCGTTGGTCTTCGGTGTTCTGGTGTTTTCTCTCATTCTGTCTCTTTTATGTCCTATTTTCTGGACAATTTTTGGACTTCATTTTGGAGTTCTCTGGGGGAATTTTGTGTTTCAGCATCTACAGTTTATCACTAAGAGCACCATCTGCCTTGTCTCTGTGAGCTCCCGTTTCATAGCACCCTGTTCTTGTTTTGAAAATGCAGTGTGTTCTCGAAACATTCTGATAAGTTTAGAGAGGTTTGTTGCTTGTTGAGTTGTTTTCTCTTTCTCACAGGGCCTGTTTTCTGCTGCATTATTTTATGCTGAAGCTGTTACTCCCCTCATGCACGTGGTGGGCCTTGGTCCATTCATCTTAGGGGCCCTGCTGGGGAGTGGATGTGTTCCCCCGTCTTGCCGGGAGAGTGGGGGTGCCGCCAGCAGGTCTGCTTTAGGTGAAGGGATGGCAGCTGCGAGCCAGGCTGTGCCCCCGGTGCCAGAATCTGGAGGGCCGCACCCACACAGAGGAGCCGTGCTTCCTGGGTGTTTTCTCCCATTTCTGCAGAGAACCTGCTGCTGTTTGCCCCAAGTGTTGGTGGCCATGGGCCTCTGGGGGTGGGGGCGTGGAGGGGGTGAGAGTGTCCCCACTGCTGTGGAGGTTCTGCAGGCAGACTTGCACCCAGGGCCCCTCTTCAGCCTCATTCCCCACTCCTGCCCCCCACTGGGCCCATGAGCCCTGAGAGCCTCACTGCTGTGCCGCAGAGGCCCACACCCCTAATCCTCACGGGGTGGGGGAGGAGGAGGGCCTGTCCTAGCCACCCTGCAGACGGGCCCACAGAGGCAGGCAGGGCTCTGTCCCCAGTGCTGACATGCTGGGGCTTCACGCCGAGGCCTCAGCGTCAGTCGGTTGGACCCCTGGCCTGGGGCGTCCCCACCATCCTGAATTCAGTGTCAGCGTTCTCGGAGCGCCGTTGTTTCCCCTGCTCTCAGCAGTGTGCCAGGGCGTGAGGCTCTGTGGGCTGACCTCACCGTACACATTTGTCTGCTCCTCTCTGAATTGAGTTGTCGGATTCCCCAGGACGCTTCATCCACTTTCACGTCTGGACAGCGCTCCTGTGTGACTGAGCGGTCTCCGGTCCGGGGACAGTTAGGTGTCTCCGTTCCCTCCGTCTTGCCTCCTGGGCTCGTGTACAGCATCTCCAGTTGTGCAGCTGCTGGCCACAGGGTCTGCGGCCTTACTAGAAATTGCCCTGTTGTTCTGAAAGTGGTTGAACCAACAAACTTTTCCCCCATGATCCCTAAGTTCCTGTTGTTCTATCCTCACAACAGCTGAGGTTGCAGACATTTTAATGCTGACCTGATGGATGTGGTTTTAAACAACACTTTCTTAATTACTGTTGTGGTTGAGTATCATGTCCTTTAAGGCAAAATAAGTATCTTGCCTGTTCATATCTTTTTGCCCATTTTTTCCTTTTGTGTCTCTTTGACTTTGTCTGTTCTCTGCATGTTCTGCTCGTGAGTCCTTGTTGATCGTGTGGCTGGGTGGGTGGACTTCTCTTCTCCTTTTAATAGTATTTTGATGCCTGGACTTTTCCATTTGGCATCTTTCATGGGCTTCGAAATCCTTCTTAAAGGTGAGCATGGAGAGAACACGTTTTGTTTTCTTCCGAAACTGTGTTTTCACATTTAGATCTTCAGTCCACGTGGCCTCTGTTTGGGGATGAAGGGGGATCTCACAGTGTATTTTTCCACATGACTGGCCAGTTGTGTTAGTCTGTCCAGGCTGCTGTAACAGAACAGCAGCACGGACTGGGGGCTTACAAACCGCAGAAGCTACTTCCTCACAGTTTTGAGGCTGGGAGTCCAGGATCAAGGCAGCAGCGCGGTCAGGGTCCAGCATGGCCAGGTTCTGGGGAGAGCCCTCTTCTGGGCTGCAGATGGCTGACTCTGTGTCTCCACAGGGCTGAGAGCAGAGACAGGAAGCAAGTCCCCTTGGAGCTTTCTAAAGGCACGAGGCTCCCAAGTGCCCCGCCTCCTAACGCTGTCACACTGGAGGGTAGGGTTTCGACATAGGACTTTTGGGGGACACAGGCATTCAGTCCATGACACCAGTTTTCTCAGCGCCCCTTTCTCTTCTCATCAGTCTGCAGAGCCTCCTTTCTGATGTTAGAAGGCTGTGTGTGCCGGCCTGTTTCTGGTGTCCCTTCTGTTACAATTGTGGTGACTTACTTGTCCCAACCACCTTGTGTTAATTACTTCAGTTTTATATTAAGTCTTGTTATCAGACATGCTCTCTACCTTCTGTGTTTCTTCAAGCTTGTTACTGGTATTGGTAGTATCTTACTATTTAGAAATTCTTAGAAGCAATCTGTCCAGTTTCACACACACACAAAAACCCACCTAATTTTGTTTGAAGTTACACCTGAATGTTTTGATTCATTTGGGTGAAAATACACATTTTTAAGATACTGAAATTTCTTTTTTAAGAACAGATTATGGTTCTTCATTTATTTAGATTTTCTGTACTATGTGATGTATCCTTTGTTGCATTTATTCCCATAGACGTACTTAGTACTTGCGGTTTTTCTTTAAATGGTACCTTAAAAGATACTTTTAAAACTCTTTGTCTGTACTGCGTACCAACATGATTGGTTCCTAGCAATTTTGCTGACCCTTCCCACTGAATCAGATAATCTGTCTGTGGGCCCTCTTGATTTCTGTGGAGATAAGCAGATGGTCGGCATATAATGACAGTGTGTTTTACTCTAGTCCAGCCCATCTTTTGCCACTGTTATCTTGTCTTCCTGCCTTATCACTCGGGCAAGAACCTCTGCTACAATCTTACACAAAAGTGGTAACAGTAGGTATCCTGAACTCGTTCCTGAATTTAAAGAAAGTGTCCCCAATATTTCAGCATTAAGTATGGTATTTGGGTAGATTTTTAGTAGATGCATATCATGAGATTGGCTTCCCCAGTGGCTCAGTGGTAAAGAACCCACCTGCCAATACAGAAGACCCAAGTTCAATCCCTGGGTCGGGAAGACCCCCTGGAGGAGGGCATGTCAACCCACTCCAGTATTCTTGCCTGGAGAATCCCTTGCACAGAGGAGCCTGGTGGGCTAAGTCCATGGGGTCGCATAGGCAGACACAACTGAAGCAACTTGGCACGCACACATTATAAGATTAAAGTTTTCTTTTATCCTCACATTGCCAAGAGTTTTATCGTAAATGGGTTTTGAAAATTCTTGCATGCTTCTTCAGTATCTATGAAGAACTTCACTTGACCTATTTTCCTCTTTAATCTGACATGTGGTGAATTTTATTAATAGCTATCCTAATGTTAAGCCATTATATCACCATACTGGTATTCCTGAAATAAACCTATCACATTATCATTTTTGTTTTCTGTTTGACTTTCTTGCTAGATTTTGAACTTTTGTATCATATGTTCATCAGGGACATTGGTCTAAATCTTAATTTCTTAAATTTTCTGTGTCTCATTTGATACCAAGGTCGTTTTAGCCTCAGTGCATGAGTTAGGGATAGAATTTTTCTCCTTCTGTTTCCCGTCTTTTTCTTGTTCTCCTACACAGTTTGTATAAGATTGGAAATATCTGGGGTTTTTTTTTTTTGTATGTATGGTAGAACTCCCTTATAAAAGTATCTGAGTCTTCTGATTTTCTTTTGGTGGTTACAATTTTAAACTTTTGAATCTATGTCTTTAATGGTTATAGAAAAATTCCTACTGAATTTTTCTCCTAGTTATACATCATCTTCTCCTGCATCTTGGTGTGTGTAGTCATCTCCTGCGACTTGGCATGTGTGGAGTCGTTTTTAAAATTGAATTCGGGCCATTTCTACAGTGTGGAGCATCTGAGTTATGCTTTCTTCTGTGAAGAATGTGGGCTTTGTTTTGTCAGGCAGTTAAATTGTTTGAAGACTTATTTGACCCTTCAAGGCCTGATTTTCAGCTTTTCTAGAATTACTTTTGGGTAGATGTCACTCCAGGGATACTTAAGCCCAGAATAAACTTGATTTATTTGGGAATCTGGGCTGGGAGATTCTGGGATGGAGGGATCAAAAGAATTGTATTCTGACTGGTGGGAGCACAGATGTCTGCTGATTTTGAGCTTTGGGAATTATTCAGTCTTCTTTGCTTGGACCGCTTGCGCATGGACGTGGTCTACGCGTTCCCCTCGTGGCTCAGCGGTAATATATCTGCCTGCCAGTGCAGGAGATGCAGGTTCAATCCCTGGGTTGGAAAGATCCCCTGGAGAAGGAAATGGCAACCCTCTCCTGGGAAATCCCATGGACAAAGCAGCCTGGCAGCCTACAGTCCATGGGGTCGCAAAGAGTCAGACAGGACTGGCCGACTAAACACCAGCGGTAGTGAGACAAGTGAATCCCTAGAAGATTTCTGGAGCTCTGTTACCAAGTAATGCTTTCCTTTCCAGACTCTGAGCCACACATTCCAGCTGCTGCCACCCACCCAAACTCTGACCTTCATCTCCTCAACTCATCAAAGTCGCTGAGCTGTTCAAGCGCCCCCTGCCCGTGCCTGAGGTCTGTAAGTCGCCTCTGGGCAGATCTGGCGATGGTAGGGCTCATCCCCATGTGTTTCCCTGCCTTTCTGCCACGTCTAAAAACAGTGATTTGCATCTGCTGGGGCCAGTTTGCTAGTTGTTTACAGTGGGAGGCTGAGCGTGGTCCTGACAACTCCGCCATGGCTGGGTATGGAACTGCTGTCGGTTTTGCTGGTAGTATCTGCATGATCATTTACGACTGAGTTTATTTGTAACTCTGCAGTGGTTTTTTCTTTTGTGTGTTGGTTATTTGGATGTTGGGACTTCCCTGGTGGTTCTCTGGTTAAGACTTGACGCTTCCACTGCAGGAGGCGTTGGTTTGATTCCTGGTCGGTAAACTAAGATCTGGCATGTCTCGTGTCATGGCCAGAAACGTTTTTAAAAAAGAAGTTTATTTTAAAAAATTTCCTAACATATGTATTTTTAATGATCTTTTATTGATTTTTTTATTTTATTCTATTCAAATTACACGATCCATTTGATACAGAGTCCGCATGGTAAAACATTGTAAATGTTCCCTATGTTTTAGAAAAGAATGTTTCTCTAATTTTTGAGGGCAAGAGAGCACAGGTTTTCATCAGTTCATGATTGTTTTGTTGTTCGAATCGTCTCCGTGCTTGTTATTACCTGTCTGCATGGTCTGTCAGTGGTGAGAGGTGCATTAAACCTCCTGCCATGATGGATTACGAACTGTTCCATGTGGCATGGCCTCTAACCTTGGTTTTCTGGTTTCATCGTTTTGTCTCTTTGGGACCATTCTGGGTAATTTTCTTCCGGACATTTTCCAGTTCATTAATTCCCTGTTCAGCTCCATTTCATTTGCTGATTAATGTCAGCTAAACTCTGAAATTTAAAGGGTTACGTTTTAAGCTCTGCGTGGTTCACCCCGTATTTTGCTGCATTCTTTCCCTCCCGCTATTGCTGTGAACACTTTACGTGCACTCACTGTGATCTGGATCTGACAGCGCAGCCTCTGAGATCCTTGAGGATCTAACGTTTTCTTTGCATTTTCCCCCTGACTCTAGTGGTGAAGTTCATCTCGGGTGTTGGGTGGTGTGCCACCGTGAGCACCCATGTAGCTGATCTTCATCTCTGGGAATATTGGGGCACCTAGGGGAGGAAGCTCTTCTCAAGGGGGGTTTGTGTCTGCTTTTGTGAGATACTTTGGGTGCAAACATCTGAGACTACTGTGAGCTAACGTCTCAACCCTGGGCTTCCCTGATCACAGGGGCTTTGTGAATTTTAGACCCAAACCTGTGTGAGGTCAGGTCTGTGGCCTCAAATTCTCAGAAGCACTGGCTTTCTCACCACCAGGAGCTGAGGGCCATTCAGACCAATTCCCACGTCCCTCTGATGGCCAGTGGCTTTCCCCGAGTTCCAGAGGATCCAGATTTTTGTGACACTTGGTTCCACTTCTGACTGCCTGTCTTTGAGGTCACGCCTCCCATCCCCCACTCAGCAGGTGAAACCCGCTCCTCTGCCTTTCTGCTGCGTCTTCCTCCTGGGTGAGCTGGTGGAATGGGCTCCCCACGTTCGTTTCAGCTCCTTTCCTTTTTCCCCCTTTCCAGAATTCCCTTCTTTTATTCTGATGCTTGTTATATATCCCAAATTTAATGGTGATTTCTAATGGGAGGATATCTCATCCATCGTACTGCCAGATATGGGAGTCTTTCATTCACATTTCCCCCCATCAGTTTTGAAATAATAATCTTAATGAACAAAACCAATTTTTGTTTTCACGCACATGGCACTTGCCAACCAAGGTGAGCTAGCTTTCTGTCTCTCCCACTTTCCCTGAACCACTTGATAATTATTTTAAAAATAATTTTTAGGTTAAATATGAACATCATTTAGAAGAGTCAAATATACCTACAAGATTCATTTTGAAAATCAGCATTTTTGCTCTCTGTGCCCAACCACTTTCAACTCCCTTTAGCTGTTTTGTTGTTACTGTTGCTATTTAGCTCTGTATTTCTAAATAACGTGCTTATTCTGCTCATTTTTGGCCTGTTTTAGAAGTTATGTAAATAGAATTATATAGAATTTAGTGTTTGGTTCGTCATTTCTAATTTATCTTCATTTATCTTCTCTCCCTCCTGAAATGCCAGTGAAATAGCTGTTGTCGTTCAGTCATTAAGTCACGTCTGACTCTTTGTGACCCCATGGACTGCAGCACAGAAGGCTCCCCTGTCCTCCACCATCTCCTGAGTTTGCCCAGATTCATGTCCATCGAGTTGTTGATACGACCTAATCATCTTATCCTCTACCACCCCCTTCCCCTTTTGCCTTCAATCTTTCCCAGCATCAGAATCTTCCAGTGAGTCAGTTCCTCTCATCAGCTGCTGAAACACTGGAGCTTTAGCTTCAGTATGAGTCCTTCCAATGAATATTCAAGGTTGATTTCTTTTAGGATTGATTGGTTTGATCTCCTTGCAGTCCAAGGGACTCTCAAGGGTCTTCTCCAGCACCACAATTCAAAAGCATCAATTCTTTGGTGCTCAGCCTTCTTTATGGTTGGTTCAGCTCTCACATCTGTACATGACTACTGGAAAAAACCATAGCTTTGGCTACACAGAACTTTGTCAGCAAAGGGATGTCTCTGCTTTTTAATTCACTGTCTGGAGGTAAAGTAGGAAGGACTATGGACGGAGGTTAGCAACATTGTATAAGAGGCAGAGACCAAAACTATCCCAAAGAAAAAGAAATGTAAGAAGGCAAAATGTTGTTTGTGGAGGCCTTACAAATAGTTGAGAAAAGAAGAGAAGCAAATGCAAAGGAGAAAAGGGAAAGATATACCCAACTGAATGAAGAGTTCCAGAGAATAGCAAGGAGAGATAAGAAAGCCTTCTTAAGTGAACAATGCAAAAAAAAAAAAAAAAGAGGAAAACAATAGAATGGGAAAAACTATAGTAGACCTCTTCAAGAAAATTGGAGATACCAAAGGAACATTTCATGCAAAGATGGGCTTGATAAAGGACAGAAATGGTATGGACCTAACAGAAGCAGAAGATATTAAGAAGAGGTGGCAAGAATACACAGAAGAACTGTACAAAAAAGATCCTCACGACCAAAATAACCACGATGGTGTGATCACTCACCTTGATTCAGACATCCTGGAGTGTAAGTCAAGTGGGCCTTAGGAAGCATTACTACAAACAAACCTAGTGGAGGTGATGAAATTCCAGCTGAGCTATTTCAAATCCTAAAACATGATGCTCTTAAAGTGCTGCACTCAATATGCCAGCAAATATGGAAAACTCAGCAATGGCCACGGGACTGGAAAAGGTCAGTTTTCATTCCAATTTCAAAGAAAGGCAATGCCAAAGAATATTCAAACTACTGCACAATTGTGCTCATTTCATATGCTAGCAAGGTAATGCTCAAAATCCTTCAAGCTAGGCTTCAACAGTTCTTGAACTGAGAAATTCCAGATGTACAAGCTAGATTTAGAAAAGGCAGAGGAGCCAGTGATCAAATGACCAATATCTGATGGTTCATAGAAAAAGCAAGGGAATTTTAGGAAAACATCTATTTCTGCTTTATTGACTACACTAAAGTCTTTGACTGTGTGGAGCACAACAAATTTGGAAAATTCTTAAAGAGATGGATACCTGACCACCTTACCTGGCACCCCACTCCAGTACTCTTGCCTGGAAAATCCCATGGACGGAGGAGCCTGGTAGGCTGCAGTCCATGGGGTCCCTAAGAGTCGGACACGACTGAGCGACTTCACTTTCACTTTTCTCTTTCATGCATTGGAGAAGGAAATGGCAACCCACTCCAGTGTTCTTGCCTGGAGAATCCCAGGGACGGCGGAGCCTGGTGGGCTGCCGTCTATGGGGTCGCACAGAGTCGGACACGACTGAAGCGACTTAGCATAGCATAGCATAGCATTACATGCCTCCTGAGAAACCTGTATGCAGGTCAAGAAGCAACAATTAGAACCAGTCACGGAACAATGGACTAGTTCTCAGCTGGGAAAGGAGTACATCAAGGCTGTATATTGTCACCTTGCTTATTTAATTTAAATATGCAGAGTACATCACAGGAAATGCCAGGCTGAATGAATCACAAGCTGGAATCAAGATTGCCAGGAGAAACATCAACAACCTCAGATATGCAGATGACACCACTCTTATGGCAGAAAGTGAAGAGCAACTAAAGAGCCTCTTGATGAGGGTGGAAGAGGAGAGCGAAAAAGCTGGTTTAAAACTCAACATTCAAGAAACTAAGATCGTGGCATCTGATCTCATCACTTCATAGCAAATAGATGGAGAAAAAGTGGAAACAGTGACAGATTTTATTTTCTTGGGCTCCAAAATACCACTGAGCATGGTGACTGTAGCCACGAAATTAAAAGACACTTGCTGCTTGAAAGGAAAGCTGTAACCAACCTAGACAGCACATTGAAAAGCAGAGACGTTACTTTGCCGACAAAGGTCTGTCAAATCAAAGCTGTGGTTTCTCCAGTACTCATGTAGGGAGGTGAAAGTTGGACCATAAAGAAGGCTGAGCACTGAAGAATTGATGCTTCCTGATTGTGGTGCTGGACAAGACTCTGGACTGCAAAGAGAGCCAACCAGTCAATCCTAAAGAAAATCAACCCTGAATATCCATTGGAAGGACTGTTGCTGAAGCTGAAGCTCCAATCCTTTGGCCACCTGATGCGAAGAACTGACTCATTGGAAAAGACCCTGATGCTGGGAAAGATTGAGGGCAGGAGAAGAAGGGACGACAGAGGATGAGATGGTTGTGTGGCATCACCGACTTGATGGACATGGATTTGAGCAAGCTCCAGAAAACGGTGGAGGACAGGGAGGCCTGGCATGCTGCAGCCTGTGGGTCTCAAGGAGGTGGAACAATCCCACCTGTGGCTCTGCCCTGCTTGTACAGTCTGTGCCTGTCAGGGTTTTCAGATCAGGTCCTGGTGTGGTTGCTGAGGCCCCTTCTCCCAGGGGACCTGAACTCTGACCTCTGTCTCCTTGGCACCTGAGACCATGGGAGAACTCTCATTGATTTCCAGAGGCTTTCTGCTTGAGTTCGAAACTTCCGCCCTTTCCTGCCTTTGGAGTTTGGCAAGTGTCTTAAGGGGAGAACTGACCATTTGCTCCATTTAAGTCTCTGCTTCTTTCTCCTGGGATCTTGGCCTCTTAAGTGTTGTTTTTCTCAACCAAAAAGCTCTGCATGTTCTCCATCCCTCAGCAACGGCTCTCTGCCTGGGAAGACTCTGGACTCCCAGCCTTGTGCCTGTGACTGGAATGCAAAACGCTGGGGGAGAATGTGCTGGCGAAGTCGTCCCCTGCCCCACAGCAGCCCCATCCCTGGAATCTCCGCCCGCCAGTCTGCATGGCTTCTGTAGCTCTTGGATTCCTTCAAGCAGATTCAAAAACTGTGTGCAGCTCCTCCCACTGTGAACGCCGGGTGGGCGGGCCGGAGGCGGAGGAGGGAACCAGCGTCTTCCTCCAGCGTTCCCCGACCTGGACGCACAAGCCCTGCTTTGCTTTTCCTGTTTGATGTCTGTGCACGGGTCTCCCCCCAGGGCCATGAGCAGGGTCTCCGGTGTGTTCTTGTAAATGCTTTCCCAGACTAAGGTCTAGCTCTTTCTTTAGCCAGTTGTCTGATACTGACTTTATCCCATCGTGCGACGCTGCTTTCTCACTGTTGGATTTTGGGTTTGTCTGTGTGTGTGTCTGTGGCCCAGCTTCATTTTTCCCACTTTCCTCTCTCCTCACGACACCACTAGACTTTGGGAACTACTGCAGCTTTAGAGTAAATATGATAGCTGGTAGGGCGTGCTCCCCTCTTTCTTCTCTTTCAAAACTCTCTTCCAAACTCTTGCCAGATGTCACTGAAAATCCTGTTGGAATATTTTGCTTATTGGAATTGCACTGAATGAATATAGCTAAATCTGGGGAGAGCTGAAAATTTTGCATTATCAAATTGAACATCTGTTTCTAATTATCACCTGTTCGAGGACTTGGGATCACGTATTCAAAGGACCCAGCCTTTACGTCTCAGGCATAGGGCCTCTTGCTGAAGGTGCGTTAGAATCCTCATCCTGATTTGCATCCTCACTAGGAATTCACCAGCTGTTGTACTCTTCCCACTCCACCCAGAATGTCCTAAGACTTTTCTCAGTTTCAAAAGTGCAGAGATTTTCCCGCGTAAGGCAACATGCATTCTCAGAGAGGTACACCTTCCAGTCCACGCTGGATGGCCATCCATGGACATAAGCAGGTGAGAGTGTTGAGAAAACATCCGTGGTGTGTGGATGGAGGCGCACAGGTGGCTGGAAGGGGCTGCGGGGTGGAGCTGGCTTGAGTCCAGCCCCTGAATTCGGCCCCCATCGCCTGGGCTTTTGCTCATGTCCTGAGCTTTCGGCCTTGGTTGTTGGCTGGCCTGGTACTTTCTCGTCTCCCTGTAGCCTTGGATGAGCTATGTCGCCTGAGAGGACAGTTCTGCTCCTGTCCAGCCTGTTCTGGGGAGTCCTGGGGCACCTGGGAGTTTGCAAGATTGACCCCAGCCCTGCCCATACCCTCCCCTGTCTGTACAGAGAGGGGCACCTGGGTCTCTGCAGCCCCTCCTGCTCTTGGTCCTGGGTCCGTGCACAGAGGCGCCCCCCACCCTGGAAGGGGGTCTTTTTGTCAGACTGTCCAGAGGGTGATGATTACAGGGGAGGCTGAAGCAGATCTTTTCAGAAGCAGAGGTGTCACAGACCCTCAGTGTGGGAGGGTCTGAAAGAGACCCCAGGCCTCTGCCCTACTTGGATGCCTCTGGTGACAGGAGGCTCAGGACTTAACGGGCATCAAGTTCATTTCAGACAGTAGTAGGGGAGCCCCGGCAACTGAACGACTGAACAACAGCGAGGAGGAGGAGCCCCCAGAACTCCGAGCTGCCTGTTTCCTGGAGCTCCTGGCCGTTGCCATGACCAGTAGCTCGCTTTCCGTAGCCGGCCCCCTCCCCTTTCCCGGGAGCCCCTCCTCAGCCCCGAGTCCCCGATGGCATCAGCTGCTGCCCTGCAGCCCTGGGAAAGGAAAAGCTCCTACTTACTAGAAATTTGTATCAGCTTTCTATTTCATTCCTTCCATATGCCAGGCCTTGTGCTAAGTGATTTGTCTACATTTTAATAATGCATGAAAAATCATGCATTTTTTTCCCCATTAGGGAAGCTGTTCCCCATTTGGCTTATTCCAAGTGACTTGGCCACGGCCTCTCCCTGCAGCCCTGGGGAAGTCACTCTCCCTGGAGGTCTGGGACCCCAGAGTGGAATCACTTTGGGGTCAACCTCCTCAACCTGGTCATGGTGCAGTTGGGTAAAGCGAGGCCCAGGGGCTGAGTCACACAGCTGAGATAAAGGCAGGACTGGGACTGGCCCCAACCCCAGGCCTGCGCCGAATCACTGTGACATGATTCCACCCTGGGCGTGGCCTCGGGACTCGACCCCGGGATCTACGCGAGTTAGGACAGGCGGCATTGTGCAGACATCTGTCCTGTTGGTTAGGGCAGTCTACTCCACCCTTTTGGTTTGCTGAGTAAATCTCCTCCTTTCCTACTGGCTTGGAGATCACACAAAGTCGTGGCCGCCTGCGGGAGCCCAGGGGAGGGTGCGCACGGACAGCCTGCTGTGAATGCCCTTGCCCTGTTGGTGACTTAAAGGCCCGGCCACGTGGGGGTCATTCTCACTTGCAGAGAGCCCAGCTGGTCACTGCCCGTCGCAGGTGAGGACGCTTGTGCTAGGTCTCACGCGGGCTGGCGGCTGGCCCCAAGCTGCCCGACCCTCTTCCTTCTGCGCTGCTGAGGCTGCCTGGGGGCAGCTCTGAGCACTGGCACCCGAGCACTAGCCTCTGGGCACTGGCCTCCTTCAGGGACTCCTGGGGCAGGGGCACTGTCGGGGCTCGAGGAGCTCGGAAAGAGGTGAAACAGCTCTGCAGAGGCCGAGCCTCGGGGCACACTTGGTTCCCGTGGATTTTGCCTTTCTGCCAGGCGGGGCTGAGGCTCTGTGTGCCCAGCGTCACGGGCTGGCCCCGTGCCAGTGACTGGGCTGCTGTCCACAGGGACACTCGGCCCCGTGTGCTGCTGCCTTGGAACCGGGGGTGATGCCTCACCACACCCCCTGTCTCCTGGCCTTTCAGGGCCCCAGGCCGCTCCCCTGACCATGCCGTGGAGGGGAGTGGGCCTCAGCTCGCATCCTGGACAGAGCTCACTTGTCCTTGATGGGCTCCAGGGCCCCCTGGGAAGGGGGGTGATGGGAGAAAGCAGGTGCCCTGTGTGCAGGCCCTGCCCTGCCCCAGCGCCCGCTCCTGGGAGTCGGGTGCACAGGTGGATGCCTGCGGGCCACCCTCCTAAAGGGGAAGGGTGGGGCATCAGGTGGGCCCCCCGCCACACACAGGCCTTGCTTCTGCCCGGGTCCCCGCCTCTTCAGCCTGGAGACCAAGCCCCTCCTGCCTGCCCTCCCCCCTCATCCGGGTCTCGGGTGCTGCTCCGTCTACTCACCTCCTGCCTGCGGGCGTCCAGCCCAGGGAGGGTCAGCCCTGTCGAGCTGGCACAGACCGAGATAGGAGCCTGCCCAGGGCCCACGTCCCCCGGAGGACTGCCTGCTCCGTGTGAGTGTGACCGCAAGTGGACATGACAGCCAGCTTCACATTCACACCTGGGGTGGTGGCCGACACTGGCCGTGTCCCCGCCCTTCTTCCTCAGGCGTTGGCCCCGAGCCGGGTCTCACCGTGGGTCTCCAAACCTCAGTTTCCTTTTTGGCTTTTCTCTTGTTTGTTCCTAAAATATTACCAAAGTGACACATTGTGGACGCGGCATCAAGCTCCGTGGGGGCTGGGGGGCTCTCCGTGAGAAGCAGCCCCGCCCGTGCCCCCGACCCTGGAGTCCCTGTGTCCTGGTCTGCCTGCTCCATTCAGCTCCCCCCGGGACAGTCAGCTTGTCTGCACCGCCGCACCATCAGCGACCCCTCGGCACTCGACACCTCTCTCCCGTCTTCCTGCCATGCTTCCTGTGTGTTGATTAGTGCAGTGTGTTGTTTACAACAGCGGGGCTGGTATAGTCTCTCCTGCTGCTCGAGTGCACTCTGCTTGTGTGTGTGTGTGTGTGTGTTTTAATATTTATTAATCTGCTGAGTCGGGTCTTGGATGCTACATGTGGATCTTCGTTTATCACGCGGATCTTTCGCTGGGGCTCACAGAGCCTCTGGCTGTGGTGCTCGGGCTTAGTTGCCACGTGGCCTGAGAGATCTTAGTTCTCTGACCAGGGATCAAAGCCTCATCCCCTGCGCTGGAAGGCGGACTCTTTCCCTCTGGACCATCAGGGAAGTGCCTAGAGTCTCCTTCTTGTAGAAGACGTTATCAGAAATGACCGACTGACGCCTGGGCTCATCACTGATCCCTGATCAAACCCTCGGAGGGACGCTTCTCTGCATGGGAGACCCTCCGGCCTTGCAGCACTGTCTTGGCCCCGGGTGGGTCCCCTCCACTGCCCTCTGACTGGGGGTGTCCCCCTCCTGGCAGCCCCAGGGCCCTCCTGGGACCCCTTCACCGTCCTCTGGCTGGGACCCCACCCACGTCTTCCCACACGTGGAGCACAGGTTCCCGCCTCTTCCAGAGTCTTCCTGGGTCTCCCTTTCACCCTCCCCTGGCTGTGGTTTGCCTGAGGTCAGAGTTCTAGGCTGAATGTTGCTGCTGTCCCTCAGCAATCTGAAAGTGTTTCTTCCTCCGTGGTGCCCTTCTGAGGCTCCCTCCTCTGTGGCCTGCCTTTCTCTGTGGAATCTTCCCTTTAGCCTGCAACTCTTGAAAGTTCACCATTTGCTGTGGTTTATGACCTTTTATAGCAGGTGGGGTAGGTAGGCCTCTGAATTTGGAGACTCATGACTGGCAATGCTGGGAAGTTTTCTTGAATTATTTCTCTAATAGTTTCTTTTCATTGATCCTCAAATTCCATTTCTCTTTTCGTGTGGAAAATTACTTAATTGTATTTCCAAGCTTTTTATTTACTTTTAAAGGTTCTGTTTTCATATTCTTAATTTCCAAGACCTCTTTCTTACTCATTGAAAGTTCCTTTTAAAAATAGTATCCTTTACTTGCTCATGGATGAATAACTTTCTTTCCAAGAATATGAATTACAAAGCATTTAAAATTTGTGGCTCAGAAGGTAAAGAATCTGTCTGCAATGCAGGACACCTGGGTTCCATCCCCAGGTCGTGACTATCCCCTGGAGGAGGAAATGGTAACCCACTCCAGTATTCTTGCCTGGGGGGCTGCAGTCCACGGAGAGGCAGACACGACTGACACTTTCCTGCTTCATCTCTTCCTACTGCGCTCCCGTCTTCGTTTTAGTCTCTGTGTATCTCGATAGAGGGTGTGATCCTGCTCAGTCTCCCCTGGCGGCCAGCACGCTAGCCCCGCAGCAGGAGCGGGAGGCTGGGGTCCCCCTTGCCAGCCATCTCGCTGGGTTCCTCACATCCACCTTCAGCTGGTCCTCAGAGCCCCAGGCTGCACAGAGCCTCAGTCTCCCTGAGGGTCCCCTCTGGCCTCCTGCCTGGTGGGGGCGGTGGGGTTGGGGTGGGGCGTGTCCTGGATGTTCACTGGTGGGGTGGGGGTCTAGGGGTCTTCATTACTCTGCTGGAGCTAACAGCTGCTGTCACAAAGTAGCACAGACCGAGGGCTTAGACAACAGAAGTGTATTGTCTCCGAGTCTGGAGGCTGGGCGTCCCAGACCAAGGGGTCAGTCAGCAGGCTGGCTCCCTCTGAGGCTGTGGGCGAGGACGTTGGCTGAGGTCTCCTGCGCTGGCGGCTGCGGTCCCAGCACCCTGCACCACCAGCAAAGCCCTGCCTTTTGGTGGTTTTCGCCTGGTTCTCAGGTGGCCGACCCCCCTTTTCTTCGAGTGGTGCTCCCCCATGTGCACTTCACTAAGTCGCCTTGGGGAGTCCCACTCAGTCAGTGACCTCCAGAGGCACCCGGAGTCCTTCCGGGTCCTGGAGTGAATTAGCTGCTTCTTGTTAGGCTGCCGCTTTCTCAGGCTCCTCTCATCCCGTTGACTGTCTTTCCTAAAACTCAAGGCCTTTCTCGCCCGCAGCTGCCTGCTTTGTCCCTCCTCCTCCTGGACTGGTCATCTGAGTAGGTGTCACGGGGGCTGGACCAGAGAGGGTCCCATTGCCAGAAACGCCTGCTCCGCCTTTCTGGAAACCGTTTCTAACTCACGTCTCCCTTTTCCCCAAGGTGTCTCCCCTGCTCGCTGGGGCTCCCACCGCTGCCAGGAGTGACCCACAGAGGCCGCAGAGATGGCCGGGGCCTCGGTGAAGGTGGCGGTGCGCGTCCGCCCCTTCAACTCCCGGGAGATGAGCCGCGAGTCCAAGTGCATCATCCAGATGTCGGGGAGCACCACCAGTGAGTACTGCGCGGCCCCGGGGCCCCCTTGGCCACAGGTGCACGGTTTCCTGGGGCTGCAGGAACAGAGGCCACAAATCGGGTGGCTTAAAAGCGCAGAAGTATGTTGTCTCGCAGTCGTAGGGGCCAGAGTTCAAACCCAAGGTGCTGACAGGGCGGGGCTCCGGGTGGCGGTGCCGGAGGAGGACTCTTCCTGCCTCTGGTGGCCTCCGACGACGGCCACGCCTGCGCGCTCCTCCCCCTGCTGCGTCCTGATGAAGATTCTCCCCTGCGTGTCTGGGTCTTTGTTGGCCTTGTATGGACACTGACCGCTGGACTTAGGAGCAGCCCCAATCCAGTGTGACCTCATTTCAACAACACATACATCTTCAGAGACTCTGTTTCTTCCATTCCAAGGTTCAGGGGAGACGTGAATTTGTGGAGGGTACTTTTCAGCCCAGGACACAAGATTCTTGATTTCTCATCTCCCCGTTTCTCCACGCTCCCTGGGAGCGTGCTCCTGGGTAGAGGGGACGGGGTGCGTGCTCCCCGGGAGAGAGGATGGGTGGCTTACTCCCGGGGAGGGGGGATGGGCCGCATGCTCCCGGGGAGAGGGGACAGGGAGCATGATCCCACGGAGAGGGGACGGGGCGCGTGCTCCCGGGGAGAGGGGACAGAGTACGTGCTTCTGGGAAGCACTCAGCCCCACCCAGACTGAGAAGCAGGGTGTTGCTGCCACCTGGAGACCCCCCCGCCCCGACCCCTAGAGCAGGCATCTTTGCTTCTCACACTGGGGACCAGCAGGCTTGTTTGGGACCCCGGAAGTGGAACCAGTGTTTGGATCACCTCCTGCTGATCGGGAGCCCAGCCCCACGCCTGGTGTCAGGCGGAAATTTGGCGTCCTCCCCACACTGTGTGGTTGGCGGGCTCGGCGGGCAGCTTGCACCTGGAGCTGCCGCCCGCAGCTCTGTGGTGGAACCTGCGCCCAGTGGTCCTCAGGTTGTAGGAGGAGCACGGGGAGCCCTGGGGTGGGGAGGTGGGCGGGGGACAACTTCTGTCGTCCACAGCCTTGGAGGGAGGGTCTGCCCCAGGGGAGGAGCACTCAGGGCGGATGCTGGCTGCCTCCTGGGGCTGTGAGGGCTGAGGATTTGGGCGTGGCTGGGGGTGTCCTGTCCTGGGGGTGTCCTGGGGTGCCACTGGGCTCTGTGGAAGGGGGTTCTGGGCTGGGGGTCTTTGCGGAAGCCCGGGGGCATGTTGCAGAGGCCTGTGAGGGGGCACTGTTGAGCATGGCACCCAGGTGCATCGGGGGCTCATAGTGACTCTCATGAATGGTGTTGTCTCTACCAGCTGCCCGGAAGCAGAGCTGAGGTGAGGGTTCGGGTGCCGAGAGCTTACCTGGGAGGTGGTCCTTGGTCTCACTGTCAGGGCACAGAAGCTGCGAAGGGGCGTTAGTGAGCGGGTGGCCACCGCAGGCAGCAGGAACAGGGCCCAGCTCGCTGGGGCCTGTTAATACAGGACGCACTTCTGGGCGTCCTCCCCGGGAAGCTGGGGTCTTGTCCAGCTACTGCCCCCATCCAGGCAGAGGGCCTGTCCAGGACATGGCTCTCTTATATCTCCAGCCTGGCCCCCATGTGGGTGGGGGTCTGTCCAGTCTGGCCCCCTTGAGGCTGGAGAAGATGTTACAGCAGGGACCCTATTTCTGTAAAGTCATAGGTTGCATTCTTAGGTTCCAGTGGACATGAATTTGGGGAGGACACTGTTCAACCCAGGCCAGTGCCTGTGGTGGGGAGGATGCCTTCAAGGCCAGGCCCTCCAGCCCCGCAAAGCCCAACAGGCCCTCACCCAGCCTGGCCTTCCTGCCTGCAAGGCTGGACCCTGGCTAGCTGGGCTTGCTGTGTGTTTCAGGGAATGGACTGCTGTTCTGGAAGGTCCATCGGGACCCCCCTGACAGCCTCCTCGGCCCACACAGACCCTGCTAGTTGCACAAAGGCCCTTGTTGACCAGCAGCTCGTGTGCATTCTCAACACCCAAGTCCTCAGAGAAATTGGCCCCACTTCCCATCACTATTCTAGAATGTTCTGGGCTCCAAATAGAGTGAGGCTGGGACTGGGAGCCCACAGAAGGGAACATGGGTGTGGCCAGGAGGCGGTGACACGGCTGTGGGCCTGTGTATTGGAGGAGTGGCTCGGACATGTGGTGTCAGAGGCGGGGCCCTGGTCAGCAGCCCCAACATCAGGCCTGGGGAGCAGGACTGAGGCCCTCACTGCCCTGGGGGTGACGTTCCCGTGGGGACACAGACATGGAACTAGATGGGCCGGGAACAAGGGCCATGGCTGGCGGAGCCTCGGGAGGGCCTTGCTGGGGGTGTGGGGGCCTTGGGCAGGATGACTCCTCCTGCTACCCGGAGGGCCCTCCTGACACAAGCCCAGTGCTGAGAGAAAGTCACCCGGACCCCTGAAACTGATGTTTCTGTCTGCGTCTCAGTGAGGCCACTTTCTAAACCCCACAGGTGGTGAGCAGTGGCCTGTCACTAAACTAGCCCCTCACTTGCTTGGGCATGCACACACACACACACACACTCTCACACACATACACTCACACACACACCCTCTGTTTGCCCATTTCCGTGGTGTAAATACTGTCCCCATGTCGGTTCCAAGACCCCCAGGGTTTAGCCACAGATTCACAGAATTCCTCAGTGTTGAGCACACGCTCCTAGAAGGAGCGGAGGCTGCTCCTGGCATGTGAGGCCTTCCGACTCTGAGAAACCGACTCACCTTGGCTCAGCCCCTGCCCTGCTGTTCCCGCCCCATGGCGCCGTCTTTGTCCCCCGTATGCCCGCAGCAGGGGCCGAGGTGCTAAGTCCCCGACAAGCCCAGGTCCTGGCCCCTCCTCAGAGCCTCAGGAGGAGACACGAGGCTACACAGGAAGCCCCTTCCCTCCACCAGGTCGCCTCGGTGCTGGCGGGTGGGTGCTGGCGGGTGGGTGCTGCCGTGGCCCCTGGCCCAGGGAGGTTACCCTGGTGAGGGCTCAGAGGCGTCGGTGGAGAGCAGGCCTGGGCTGGACCCTGGGGAGGGCCGTCCCCTCTGGAGCCCAGGACCGTCTGTGATGGGGACACCACAGGACCCCGGGGTCAGAACAGTGTGGGGTCACAGTCACACCACGGACTCTGTGCCAGTGGGAGGGGCAGGTGTCAGCAGGTCCGGAGCCAGAGCAGCTCTGCTCGCTGGTCTCCCTGGCAGGCTCTCCTTGAGGCCCACTCCCCACTCCCTGACCCTGGCAGCAGGCTGTCCCCTGCCCACTCGAGGTTCCTTGAGCATGTCTGTGCCCTGTCCCTAGGGGGGCCGGGGGTCCCAGTGCAGGCAGACACCCCAGCGCCCGGACGGCATCAGCACCAGGGGGACAGGGGTTGTGGTCGGCGAAGGAGAGGGGGCTGGGCGGGGTGGGGTGACAGGGTGGGCCGAGCTGGGGCGCTGGTGGGTGCCAGGGCCTGTGTGCGCTCGGGGGGGCGCTGTGATTGTTGTTTCCACGGCGCTGGCATTATCTGTGCTGAGGTTCCGGCGGCCGCGTCCCCACGTCCAGCAGGAGCTGAAACCCAGGCAGCTAGGTCTCCTCTCAGCCTCACTCCTCGAGGCAGCATGGATGACGTGACCCCCTTTCAGCTCCAAAGAAAGGGCTGTGATGGTCAGCCACCTGCTCCCTCCCGCCAGCCTCCCCAGGGTGCCGAGCCATCACCTAGAACCCCTCAAACCTGGGGCCTGGGGCCCGGAGCCGGGTCAGCCATAGGGACCGGGCTTCTGGTAACACCTGGGCCGTGAGCAAGACCTTCTGGAGCGCATAGTGGGGGGCCTGCCCGCCGAGCTGGTCAAGGCCAGGGTGGCCAAGGTTGGGGTGCAGGTCTCAGTATCCCAGGGCTCCAGAGCAGAGGGCTGCAGACAGGGCAGCTTAGACAATAGGTCCTGAGGCTGTTGAGTCCCAGATCAAGGAGTCACCGGCTGTGACATCAAGGTGTTCCTTCTGAGGGGGAGAAGCTACTCCCCATCTCTCTCACCTCTTTTTCTTGTTGATCAGTTGCTCAGTCATGTCCGACTCTTTGCGACCCCATGGACTGCAGCACACCAGGCTTCCCCGTCCTTCACCATCTCTGAGTTTGCTCAGACTCACGTCCATCGAGTCGGTGATGCCATCCAACCATCTCAGCCTCTGTCGTCCCCTTCTTCTCCCACCTTCAATCTTTCCCAGCATCAGGGGCTTTACTAATGAGTCAGCTCTTTGCATCAGGTGGCCAAAGGATTGGAGCTTCAGCATCAGTCCTTCCAAGGAATATTCAGTGTTGATTTCCTTTAGGATTGACTGGCTTGATCTCCTTGGAGTCTGGGGACTCTCAAGAGTCTTGTCCAGCACCACAGGTCAAAAGCATCAGTTCTTTGGCACTCAGCCTTCATGGCTCTCGCCTCTAGCGGTTTCTGGAGATGCTGGTGTCTCCTGGCCTGGAGAAGCGCTGTCCTGGCCTCCACCTCCGTCTTCACACAGCCTTCCCCATGCGTGTGTCTGTGTCACATTCCCCTTATAAAAAGGACACCAGCCCCGTAGGATCAGGGCCCATCCAACTCCGGTGTGACTTCCTCCTTACCAGTTCCACCTGCCAGGACCCTGTCTCCAAATAAGGTCACATCCTGAGTCCTGTGGTCAGGACTCCATGTATGAATTCTGAGGGGGGTTAGGACTCAGTGATGTGTGAATGCTGAGGGATGTAACTCAGCCCACCTCAGGGGTGCGGTTTGCTCTCTCAGTGAGAGTTATAGGTCACCCAGGACATGGGCTGGCGGGGCAGGGTGTGGGGTCCTGGAGCTCAGGAAGCGAGGGCCCCAGCCCCCGGTAGCTGAGGAAAGTGGTCTGAGGGGTGGGCAGCATGGCCCGAATCTCCAAGTATAGGGAGGAGGGTGCCGCGCTCCTCAGATGGGATGCTGTGGCGGGGAGTGGCCTGGAGTCCTCTCGCACCAGGATGGCCCGAGTTCCTGGTGGAGGTGAAGCCCCAGGGAGGCGTCTGTCCCTGGCCAGGTGGGCTCTCAGGGGTTCTTGGGGTCCTCTATCAACACAGGCATCGGGGTTCAGACAGTGTCCCAGGAGCCTCAGTGCCTGCTGCCTGGCCACAGCAGACATGCTGCCAGCCAAGCCCAGGCCTCCGGGACCCAAGGCCTGTCCAGGGCGTGGGATCCCTGGGGTGCTGTGGCCTTGGGCTGGACACAGGCCTCGGGAGGCCTGCCAGCGGTATTGCTCGTCCCTTGATGAACCGACATTTCGTGAGAGCTGCCTCCCGCCGGCCCAGGTGTGGCTGGTGGAGGAGGGGGATTGGGGGGAGCTGAGGTGAAGACTGCCCCACAGCCCCGAGAGTGGACGCGCAGGCCCTGCAGGAGCAGGAATGTGTGGTGTCCCCGCAGAGGGACAGCCAGCACACCCTGGACGCGGACGAGCACATGAGTGTGATGGGCCTCCAAAGCAGCGAGGACGCGGCTGTGATTGACGGTCTTCCGGGCCTCCTAGGGCACGTGTGTGCAGAACAGATGTGAGAGACCAGGGCTGGGGAGGCGAGCAGAGTGTGGACCCAGGAGGAGGGAATGGGCTGTGGGCTTGTGCTCCGACCCAGTGCCTGCAGAGAGGGATCACTCTGCACTGCCTTGGTGACAGAGGATTATCTGGCTCGTCCCTGCCCATTTTGGGGTTGGAGGCTGGATTTTCTGAGGCTAGAGGTCTCTTAGGACCTTGCCTCCCTGCCCTGGGGTTCCTCTCGGGCATGTCCAGGGTCAGTGTGTCCCTGCAGGGCAGCGCTAAACATTATGTCTGTCTCCCTCTCCTTAGCCATCGTTAACCCCAAACAGCCCAAGGAGACGCCCAAAAGCTTCAGCTTCGACTACTCCTATTGGTCACACACCTCGGTAAGCCCAGGGCTGGGGTTCCGGGGGGGTGGAAGCCAGCTCCGCCCTGCTTGCTGTGTGGCCGTCCGCCAGTCCCTTGATCTCTCTGAGGCAGTGGGGTGAGGGACCCAACCGCTCCCCTGCAGGGCTGATGCGGGAGGTGTGGGCTAGGTGGAGGCCCGTGGGGAGGGGCCTGCTTTCCTCAGTTGCCTTGTGTGTGACAGGTCACAGTGCAGGTGCCAGGGGCACTGTCCCCTGCTGTGACAGGGGCCAGGGGCTGTCAGCCCACCAGGGGCGGTTTCCCAGGGTCTGAGTTGTACGTCTCCTCTTCCCCAGACATCCCAAGCTCAGTGTCCGAAGCTGAACCCGCCCCCTGACGCTGGCCCGCCCACGCCCTCCACTGCACTTCCCCTGGGAGCCAGGAGGCCTCTGGGCTTTTCACCCCCACCTCCTCCATCCTGTCCACACGCAGTTCTGCATCCCCCAGCCTCCTGCATCCTAGGAGGCGTCAGGCCCTCTGCCCCTGGGCCAGGGCCCACCCTGGCTCACATCTCTGAGAGCCTGGTCCCAGGGCTCCCCATTTCAGCTTCCGGCCCCTCCTCTCCCACAGTCAGGGTGACCCCCGGTCCTGCCTAAAGAGACCACCGTCTTCAGAACAGTGTCCAAGGGCGATAGCCCAGCCCATGAGCTCCTACCCTGCTGCCTCTCCAGCCCCATCTTGCACTCCACGGCCGCCACACCAAGCTTGGTTTCAGGCACCACGTCATGTACTCCCACTTCCCAGCCTCTGCACATGCTGTTCCCTCTGCTGAAATGCTCTTCCGCTCTGTGCGGCCCTAGCCTGATGGCTCCTCCTACCGCTCCCTCCGGAAGCCGCCCCCCTCCCAGATTATTTCCCCTCTCCAGGTGTCCTGTGAGAGGGTGGGCGGGCAGGTGTCCTTCCCACATCACTGGCCTTGGCCCCGGAGGCCCCTGGTGCGATGCGGGCGCTCAGTGAACCTGGTGGGCGGAGGGCTCGGCACCCCAGCCTCCTGCAGCTGCTCCCCTCTCCTCCTGCAGCCGGAAGACATCAACTACGCCTCACAGAAGCAGGTGTACCGCGACATTGGTGAGGAGATGCTGCAGCACGCCTTCGAAGGCTACAACGTCTGCATCTTCGCCTACGGACAGACTGGGGCTGGCAAGTCCTACACCATGATGGGCAAGCAGGAGAAGGACCAGCAGGGCATCATCCCTCAGGCACGCGGCGGGCGGGGCGGGGCGGGGCCTGGGGCGGAGCCTGCGGAGGGCTGCGCAGATGGGGTGTGGTCTGAAGCTGGGTGGGGAGGGGCCTAAAGAAGGCTGTGCAGATGGGGTGTGGTCTGAAGCTGGGTGGGGTGGGGCCTTGGGCGGGGCGAGGCCCGGGGAGGGTGGGGCCTGGGGAGGGCGGGAACAGGCCCCCTGGAGAGCCGGGACCAGGAAGAAAGGTAAACCAGGGGGAGGGTGAGGCCTGGGCAGGAGGCAGCGTGGGGCAGACTGGCTGTGAAGAAGCTGAAGACTGAGGTCCGTGGAGGGGGAGCTGCGGGAGCTGCCCAGCCCTGCCCAGCGCCCACCATGGTCATACCCATGACAGGAAGGCTGGGACAGCTGCTGGTGGGGGCAGCTTTTCCTGGGGAGAGCTGTGAGGGCTGGTGGTCCAGGCAGGGAGAGGTGCTCAGGACAGGAGGTGCGCGCTAGGCAGGTCTCCAAATCTGAGCTGGTCAGTACTGGACTTGTCAGGGAGGGGAGAATTTCAGGCGGTCTGCAGCATGGTAGACCCTCTCCCTCATGCAGGTGAGGATGGTGGGAGGAGCAGGAGAGGGTCAGATGTCAGCCGGGGGACCCCTGAGTTATCAGAAGACAGTGACTCCTAGGCTGCAGGCTTTCTTGGTGCCTTTAATGTGGACCGTGAGGGTGTGGGAGGCGCTTGGGGAGCAGAATCCTTGCTGGGGTGCAGGAGCCCAGCACCTTGAGAAACAGGGCTCTGGGGACAGCCCAGCCTCACGTCTGACTGTATCCTCTATCCCGGCAGCTCTGCGAGGACCTCTTCTCCCGCATCAACGACACGACCAACGATAACATGTCCTACTCCGTGGAGGTAGGGCTCCCCACTGCCTGTCCCTTGGAGCGTGGCTTTTCTGACCTAAAGCCAGTCCCCCCACTGGTCGGTGCCCTTTTCTTGTCATTCTCGCATGTATGTTGCAAATATGCCCGCTCCACGCTGGACGCTGGAAGGGGCAGTGTTATCTCCATGGTGTTTATTGCGCAGCTGCTCGGAGCTGCGTGGCTTGGCTGGGCTGTGGCCAAGGTGGTCCCAGTGTGACCTCCTTGGGCCAGCCAGCAGCATGGCCGTGTGGGCAGGGCCAGGCAGGTGGCGGTGGGCAGATACCTCTACTTACACATTCCAGCAGGGGCCCTGGTCCCAGTGGGTGGCTTGGGTACATGGTGTACCCTGTTTCCCCCGCCTCGGGGGTCCCTGATGTCAACTCTGTCCTGCAGGTCAGCTACATGGAGATTTACTGCGAGCGTGTCCGTGACCTCCTGAACCCGAAGAACAAGGGCAACCTGCGTGTGCGGGAGCACCCGCTTCTGGGTCCCTATGTGGAGGACCTGTCCAAGCTGGCGGTCACCTCCTACAATGACATCCAAGACCTCATGGACTCAGGGAACAAGGCCCGGTGTGTGCGGGTGACGTGCCCACACCCCCTGCCCACCCCACCACAAGCGCAGCCTCGAGTCTCTCCAAGGGAGACAGGGCCTTGGGGCGCCTGTTGGTGTCCCCGTGGTGTTGTTTGGGGCTCCCATTGGGCCTAAGGCCATTTAGGGCACATGACAGCCTGCGAGGGACCTCCAGCTCGCCCAGTGCAGAGGATGCCTTCACCTACACGGGGTCAGCTCCTCCTAGAGGGTCTGGTGATGGCTGCCCTGGGTGAGGCCAGGCTGGGAGGCCCAGCTCTGCCTTCTCGAGGCGTGTGGAGATGGCCAGCCTCAAGGCACTGCCAGCCACAAGTTATTGGTCTCCATGGCTGCAATGCCCTGGACCTCCCAGCCCAGGAGGGTCTGCCCTGGTTGTGGTGGCGACAGCCCCCCATCTGCTACCCAGGGGCTCCCGGGAGGGTGAGGGAGACTGGGTCTGCAGCCGACGCCCGGCACTCTGTCGTGGCCCTGCAGGGGCCTCTCTGTGCAGGGAGCTGTCCAGCAGTGAGCCCAGCCTTTGGGCTTCCTCGGGGGCTCTGCATGTCGATGGCATTGGGTCCAACCCTGACCTCTGGTCAGGCAGCCTCAAGCCTTCTCCTGGAGCAACTGGGATGGGATGTGACACTGGACCCCTCTTTCCCTTCCTGGGGGGCCTTTCCACTTTCCACGCCACCGTCCACAGACCACTGCCCCAGGCGTTGAGTGAGCAATAGCTGGGCTCTGCTGAACCCCTGGAAGCCGAGAGACCACCCCCCAGCCATGGCACCCCGAGTGCCAGGCTCGAGCTGGGGGCTGCAGGAGCCACAGTGGCCAAGGTGGGCAGATGGCGTGGGCTCTGCCTGAGCTCTGACAAGATGGCCCCGAGGACAGACGTCTCATGTCCTCGCCAAGCAGGCTGGCACCACCAGTGGCCCTCACGTCCGACCGCAGGGCGCCAGGTGACCATATGTGGCTTCTGTTCCCCAGGACGGTGGCGGCCACGAACATGAACGAGACCAGCAGCCGCTCCCACGCCGTGTTCAACATCATCTTCACGCAGAAGCGCCATGACGCGGAGACCAACATCACCACAGAGAAAGTGAGCCGGCCGTGAGGGCGGGGCGGGGCGGGGCGGCGGTCAGGCGGGCAAGGAGACCAAGCTGGGTGTCAGCCTGCAAGGTGCAGGCGGCGCCTTCACGGGGCGCTGACCGTCCACAGCCCAGCTTGGGCCTCGGGGAGAGGCGGCCAGGCCTGAGAGGCCCCCTCATCTGGGCCTTGGGTGCCACCTAGGAGTGGGCGGGACTCAGCTGAGGGGCCGTGACCTTAGATCAGCCTCCCGCCAGGCAGTTATGGTGGAACCCACGGGGCCCGGGAAGGGTGTCCCCTGGGCTGCACTGCAGGGCAGCCCCGCTGCCCGGGGACGCCTCAGGGCCCTCCCAGGGCGGAGTTGAAGGCCTCAGGTTGAGTGAGCGCCCATCACAGGCTGACCATGGGCCGCGGTGCAGGCTGGGGGCGACCCCCTTGACTGGCCGCCGGCATCTGTGAGCACAAAGGAGAGCTTGTGCTGAACACCCCTCCCGCCCCGCCCCAGAGGCCCCTCCCACGCGCAGGCCTCGCCCACACGCAGGCCTCGCCCACACGCCCCGCCCCAGAGGCCCCTCCCACGCGCCCCGCCCCAGAGGCCTCGCCCACGCGCAGGCCTCTCCCACACGCAGGCCTCTCCCACGCGCCCCGCCCCAGAGGCCCCTCCCACGCACCCAGGCCTTGTGAGTGGGCCAGGACAGGGGCCTCGTCTCCTGGGGCTTCTGCCAGACACGCTGACTGAGGGTGCTGGAAGGGGCGGTGGGGCGGGCGCCCACTGTGGCCCTGACCCTAAGCGCCCTGTTTTCTCTGACGGCCCCCACGCCCACCCTGCCATCCAGGCCCGGGACAGTCGGCAGAGGGGCCCCTCAGTCCCTGATGATGCCAGGGTCGCCTCGGCTTGGCGCCGTCCTCCGGGGGCCTGGAAGGGCAGGAGCGCAGAACTGGGCCTGAGCTGGTCTGGCTACGGGCTGCCGCTCCCATCCCTCAGGCTCTGGGCACTGGGGGTTCCTGCCTGCAGCCTCTGTGGCTCCAAAGGGCGTGAGCCTCCCCCAGGAGCATGTGGCGGCCTGCCCAGGCTGGGCGAGTGCCGGGGTCCCTACCCATTGCTGGGGCAGCTGCACCCCCACAGGGCAGTTGACCAGTGGCGGAGGGGCTCTGGGAACTGGGCTCAGATCCCACCATACAGTGAGCCTGGCCTTGGAGTGGGTGACAGTGGCGGTGATGTGTGGGTGAAGAGCAGCCAGCACGCAGCGGGCAGTGGGGGGCGGGGGCTGGGGGGCAGCCTCCCCGGGCGCTGGGCTCGCACGGCAGAGCAGGAGGAGCTGACGGACGACACTGGCCCGGGAGGGTGGGCCCTGCCGGCTGCACCCGGGGGGCAGGCCCCATCGGGCATCGCGGCTCCTGCGTGTGACGCCCCTGTCCTCACAGGTGAGCAAAGTCAGCCTGGTGGACCTGGCTGGGAGTGAGCGGGCCGACTCCACGGGGGCCAAGGGCACGCGCCTGAAGGTAGGGCCGCCCCACGAGGGTCCTCACCTACCACCACCGACTGCCCAGCGGGGCCTGATGCCCGGGTGGTCTGAGGGGAGGGGGAGACCGCAGCGCAGGGGAAAATGGACCAACACCCAGTGGGGGCGGCCGCAAAGGGTGGACGGAAGGGGAGTTGATTTCCTGCACCCACTTTGGTCCTGCCTTCATAGGATGGGGAGGGCGGGAGGGTTCACAGGTCCCCCAGGCTGGGGGGCTGGGCGCTGGGCCTCCCATCAGGGCAGCTCAGCTCAGGTCGGGGTCCCACGGGAGCGAGGGCCTCCGAGGCCACCTGACACCCGGCCACATCATCCCCGTGCAGGAGGGAGCCAACATCAACAAGTCCCTGACCACCCTGGGCAAGGTCATCTCTGCGCTGGCCGAGATGGTGAGCGAGCCCCGGGTGCTGCAGCCTGGGGGATGGGGCAGGGGAGGGGGACGCTGGGAGCCGCCCCTTGTCCTGGTGCTGTCCGTTCTGTGGGGCTGGGCCCACAGAAAAGCCGCAGAGTGTGGGGACGGAGTCTCCGGCTGGAGGTGGAGCCAGGATCCTGTCGTTCCTGGAGCCTGTGAGACCAGGACGTGCCATCTCCCTCACGGGCCCTGAGGGTGGCCTTGGGCTCCAGGTGCTGTGACCCTGGGTGCCCCCCAGGCCGCTCGGCAGGAGGAGCTGAGACCCTCGAGTGATGGCTCGGCCTGGTGGAGGATGTGTGGGGGTGTGAACTCAGATTCCGCGCCATCCTGCTCTGAGGGCAGAGGGCAGAGCAAGGGCCGGTGGCCGTGACGGGCAGCAGTGGGGTGCGGGGGGCTGTGGGCAGAGCTGGGGCCTCCGCCCCAGGCCCAGAGCTCTGTCCTCAGACTCTGTCTTCGCTTTTGCAGGATTCTGGGCCCAACAAGGTAAGCAGGGCTCCCCCTGTTCTGGGGAAGGTCTCAGCCTTTGGTGGGAGGGAGAGGCCGTGGGAGCCCAGCACACAGAGCCCAGCGCTCCCCCTGTTCTGGGGGAGGTCTCAGCCTTTGGTGGGGAGGGGGAGGCCGTGGGAGCCCAGCACACAGCAGCCCTGCTCGGAGCTGGGCTGGGCCCGTGAGCGGAGAGCAGGCTGTGGGGCGGACGAGAGGTGGCAGGAGACCAGGAGATCCCTGGGAGCTAACAGGGACGAGCACAGGGATGAGCCTCGTACAGGACAAGGCTGGGTTGTGAGCGTGACCCGAGCGGGAGCCTCTTGTCGGCATGGCCTGGGGGGCGTCACGGGAGAGGCGGCCCGGGGTCGGGGCCTGGGGGTCGTGGAGGAGCCGAGCGGGCAGGCGGCGCCGCTGTGCAGCTGTGCGGCCCTGAGTCCTGAGGCGGAGCCGGAAGAGCTTGGTTGGTGTGAGGGGAGGGCACGGGCTTAGGACTCGTGAGGAGGCAGGAGAGGGGCCACACGAGCATCTGCGAGGAGCGAGCCCAGCGTGTAGGTGCTGTGTGGATGTGTGTGAGGAGCCGTGGAGGAGGCGCGTGCCGTGGCAGGCGACCCAGAAGAGGTTGTGAGGAGCCCTGTGAGGGCGTGAGAGCGAGCGGGAAATGGGACTGTGAGGAGCCGAGAGAGGCTCTGGGCAGCTGTTGGCCTGAGGAGGAGTGTGAGGCGACGCACACGCGGCTGCTGAGGAGCCGCGGGTGAGCGCAGGCCGTGCCGGGGAGGCAGACGTGACCCTGTGCGGAGACGGAGGGGCTCTGGGGAGTCGTGAGAAGCTGTGTGGAGACCGAGACAGTGTGTGTGGAAGGCGTGGGAATTGTGTGCAGAGCTGGCACGGTGTGCGGGGCCGTGTGAGGACACGTGTGGAGCCGCGGCTCAGCGGGAGCTGCTGGGGAGCGGCTCTGAGAGCCACGGAGCGCCCGTGCGAGGGACGAGATGAGGACCCGCTGTGTGCAGAGAGGCGTGCGGAGACGCGGGAGCGGGCGCGGGGCACCGGGAGAGCCGGGCAGCCCTGTGGCACGGCGCTGGGGGCAGCGTGAGGGCCGGCGAGGGGGGCTGCGCACCAAGGTGTGAGTAGCGCGTAGAGACTGCGTGCAAAACTGTGAGGACTCGTGGGGATGCTGGGGAGCTGAGGAGATGTGAGAGGAAGTGTGCGAGATGCTGTGGGGAGTGTGAGGAGCGTGTGCATGGAGCCTGTGGTGAGTTATGAGAGGAGCCGTGTGAGGAGTTGTGTGGGGACTAGAGAAAGTGTGTGAGATGGTGTGAGGAGTGTGAGGGGTGTGTGCGTGGTGGTGAGTTATGAGAGGAGCCGTGTGAGGAGTTGTGTGGGGATGCGTGAGAAGACGAGTGGACACGTGTGTGTGACCTGTGGGAGCTGTGAGGAGTGTGAGGGACCCCGTGACAAATGGTGACAAGCTGTTGGGGAAACACGAGAAACTCTGTGAGGAGGTGCGGAGCTTAGGTGAGACACTGAAGAACCGTGTGATGAGCCGGCGCGTAGCTCGGTGAGCGGAGCGGGAGGAGCCATGTGGGGCGCCGCGCGAAGGACCGAGGAAGGACTGTGACTTCCAGGAGCTGAGCAAGATGGTTTTGAGGAGCCAGTTGAGGGTCAGCCCTGGACGCAGGAGCGTGGGTGCCCGCAGGTAATGAGGCCGAGGGCCCGGCCTGACCTGCTCCCCAGCGGCGTCAGGAAGCAGCTGGCTGGGACGTGCTGGGAGGCAGCCACAGGTTGGCTGTGGGCTGGTGAAGGCTGGCAGCATCTGGACGCGCCCTTGGGCTGCCATGTAGGGAGCAGCTGGCGGGGGGTGGCCGGGTGGCAGGCAGGACAGTGAGGGTCAGGGGCGAAGGTCCCGGGGCTGAGGTGCTCGGGCCATGCAGACGGAGCAGAGGGAACAGCCTTTGAGGGAGCTGCCAGCCAGGACCCCTCGTGGGGTGACTGCATGACTGGGGCATTTACTGTGGAAACGAGTCTGACAGAGGCGGCAGAGGTTCACCCTTGAGGATTAAGTGATAGAAACACAAGGTGGACATCGAGTCTGTCACCACCAAGTTTGCAAAGGAAGGCCTCCCTGGGCCAAGGAGGAGTTCTGGGGGCTGGACGCTCTCAAACCCGCTCAGTAACCCCCGCCCCACAGCCAGGACTTCCAGGCCTCGGTCCTGCAGGCTCCCCTCGGGGCCTGAAGAGCAGCAGCCCGTGTCTGTGTGGCTCCCGAGGGGCCTGGGACAGACAAGGAGAGGCTGAGGAATGTGCTGGCAGGTCCCCAGTTCCAGTTCCAGCGGGGGCGCCCTGGGTCTGGGGGGAGAGGCCGTGAGGGCAGACCCAGCCGCGAGCCCTGGGCAGCCAGCCCGCGCTCCCCGTCTGTGCCCCCCTGACCCCACCTCAGGTGGGCTCGGGGCTGACCTTGGACGCCCGTCCCCCACAGAACAAGAAGAAGAAGAAGACAGACTTCATTCCCTACAGAGACTCGGTGCTGACGTGGCTCCTCCGGGAAAACCTAGGTGAGGACTCGCCCGGCCTGGGACCTGACACCTGCCGGGCACCACCTTCACCCCCGCTCTGTCTCGGAGGGCGCCCATCCTTCCCTGGCTGAGCGGTGAGCCCAGGGGCTCTTCCCGGGGGACCAGAGCGATGTCAGCAGTGGGTTTACGCTACCAGGCTGGGGGCAGGTGGCCCTCGGGGCCGCAGACGTGCAGTCCCCACGTCGGTGCCCCTGGCTCGGGGCACTGGCGCCCTGACCGTCACAGGGACTTGCCTCCCCCTGTCTGTGACCCCTGGGAGCCCTGCTGGCTGTCCGGAGCTGGCTTCCTTCCCCGCCTTCCCCTCCAGCTGAGCTCTGAGCCAGTGAGAGGGAGATGGAGCCTGAGACACCCCAACACCCGTGTGTTCCGCCCAAACTGGCCCTGGGGTCCGCGCTGCCTACCCTTACAGCAGGGTGCAGAGGCTGGGGGGACTGATGTCCAGAAGGGTGAGCTGAGTCCCGGGCTGCTGTGGACGGCTGGGGCTCTGGGGCCTTCCTTGGCTGCATGGCTACCAAGGGCCATGACCCTGACCCCCAGAAGCAGCCTGGCTGCTCTCTGGTGTGGGCCTCATCAGGTGCAGCGCCAGGCCTCCTGGTGGAGAAGAGGGTAGGTGGGAGACGGGGTGAAAGTGCCCCCCGGGGGGGGACACGAGAGTCTCAGGAGTGTGTGTCCCGTCACCCGGCCTCTCCCCCGGGGCCACACTCAGGCCCCGCCCCAGGGTGGGCATTGCACCCCTAGTCCTTCACACTGCCAGCCCGCAGTCCCTGGGGGGCCGCACCCTGAGAACGCTGCCCCGGGACACAGGTCCTTGGGGTCAGTGTGTCCAGAGCCCCAGCAAGGGCAGGACAAGGAGCAAGCCTGGGGCCGCCCCAGCCCTGGCCCGACAGGACCTGCTGCCCAGAGGAGAACGGAGTCAGATGGCCGATTGCCTCATGCTGTGCGTGTCCTCACGCTGCATCTGGGAGACCAGGCTGGGAGTCTGATGGGAAACACATCCCAGATGACAGAGACCAAAGTGAAATCTCTATTGGACACAAACAGTCCTTATCCACTAGTAAATGCCGTAAAACCCCCGCAACGTGCTTCTTTATCATAGGGAGGGGGTGGCTGCTTGTTGTAACGTGACCCCAAATGTGAGAAAAACGTTTTTTTATGTAGAAGACAAGCAAGCCAGGTGCCTGGCTTGAGAGGGAGGCCGGCCTCCTGCCGTCTGCTCCCTCCCAGTGGCCCGCTGTGGGGGGGCACCAGGAGGGTGGGGGATGGGACGGGTGGGCGGGGCTGACCCTCGTGGCAACCGACGGGTCTCTTCCCACAGGCGGGAACTCCAGGACCGCGATGGTGGCGGCGCTGAGCCCCGCAGACATCAACTATGACGAGACGCTGAGCACCCTGAGGTGTGTCCCGAGGGGGCTGGGGTGGCGGGAGCGGACCCTGCAGGCGCCTCCAGGGGGCCGGCTCCGCTGGGCCCCTCAAGGCTCCCAGTGGCCGGCAGGGCCCCCAGGACTTCACGGGCCTCTTGTGTGTCCCACCGCTTGTGACCTCGAGTGGCCCCGGGACCCCGAAACGAAGCTGGGAGAGCAGTGCTCTCGGCTGAGTGGTTCACCCCGACCTGCAGGCCATGGAGCCACTGGGGGTCTTTAATGAGCCCCCAGGGACAGGCGTGTCTGCAGGTCCTGCTGGCCAGGGCGTTCTCGCCTCCTGGCAGGGAACACATAGAGCTGGGGTGCAGGTTAGACTGCTCCGTGCACCCCGGGGCCACAGGGCCGAGTGGGAAAAGATCCCCGTGGGGAGAAGATCCCCCCCGGTCCCCTCCCTCCTGGGGCCTTGGTTTCCCCAAGTGCTGAGCCCCTGTAGGGCGGTGCCCCACAGGTGGGTGCAGGCGGGGCTCCAGGTGCCCTCGGCCGCCAGGCGCGCAGCCCCCAGTGCCCCTTGCCTCCCAGGTACGCCGACCGGGCCAAGCAGATCCGCTGCAACGCTGTCATCAACGAGGACCCCAACAACAAGCTGATCCGAGAGCTGAAGGACGAGGTGACGCGGCTGCGGGACCTGCTCTACGCCCAGGGTCTGGGCGACATCACCGACAGTGAGTGTCTGTGCCCGCCTGTCCCCACAGGGCAGTGGGGCTGCGGCCCCAGCTCCTTCCTGGGCCCACCACCCGCCGACGGCGGCCCTTGTGGCCCGAGGTCCAGGCTCTGCTGCGGGTTCTAGGGCTGAGTGGCCTCTGGGTGGGGGGCCAGGGTCCTGGTCCTGGAGGGACCTGGCGGGCGGCGTGTTCGGGTTTGCAGCTGGCCGGAGCAGGCCAGCAACGGCTTTCCTGGAAGCCGCATGGGCAGGAGGCGCCGGGCCGCCCCCGCGCCCGCCGAGGACCACCGCCCTGCCTGAGGCCTGGCCTAGGACGCGCCCTCTGGAGGCAAACCTGGTCTTCTGTTTCTGTCTCTCCCACGCCTGCCCCGCAGCCGGCACTGTGCCCGGAGGACCCAGATGTGTGTATCCCCTGCTCTCTGTGCACCCCGCTTCCGCCGGCCTGTGGGTGTAGGGCAGCACGGGGCGGGCGCACCCTCTCTGCAGCCGTCCCCTCCTTGGGGCTGGAGGACCAGCGTCCTCTTACTCACGCGCCCTGCGGGCCGTGCTCCTGGCTCACCCCCTTGTCTGCTGGGTGACTAAGGCAACGGGGAGGCCTGGAGCAGCCAAGGCCTCTTGAGGCTGAGCATGGCTGAGGTCAGGCTCTGACCCCCATGTTTCTAGAGGCCTGGGAAATGCTGAACATCAGCACAGAGACCAGGACAGCTCGGTGGCTGGCTCTGTCCCGGCCTCCCTTGACCTCACCCAGCCCAAGCCCCCTCCCTTGGAAATGCAGGAGTCTGCTGCCAGGCCCCTCTGGCCTGCGTCTCCCACTGGCCCTGGGCAGGAGAGCAGCTGGGTGCCCCTTCCCCACCCAAGAGCCGTAGGCCGCCCTTGACTTCCCCGGCACCCCGTGCTGCCCTACGCTTGCCGCTTCTCTGCTGTGTGTCTGCTTCTGCCAGGAGGGGCCGGGCACCTCCCGCCCCAGGGGGTGTCACAGCGCCCGCCTCCCAGCCATGGGGGTCTCAGAGCAGTGTGTGGGATGGAGGAGCGGGAGCCCCCTTGGAGGTCCCACAGCTGACTCTGCCAGGGAGCTCAGTGGGGTCGGCAGTGCAGCCCAGCCCCCACAGCTCGGGGCTCCAGTGGGCGTGTAGGGTGGTGGAGCAGGTGAGGATAAGTGTCAGGGCCAGGGTTCAGGGGGCTGCCGGCTGGGGACAGCAGGGGCGGTGGGCAGGAGGGCAGGGGGGTTGGTGAGCGGGCAGGGGAGCAGAGGCCCTGGGAGGGGGGTGGCGGCGGGGGCAGCCTTGCATGCGCTCGCCCGGGCGCCCAGCTCCTTCCTGGTCCTCGTGTGCTGCCTTCCTCCCACCCGTCTCCTGCTTTTTCCCAACTCGGTCTTTCTTTTCTCTCCTCCCGTCTGTCTGCCCCCCTTCCTCCCATAGACGTGTCCGACCTTGAGAACAATAACCGTAGCCGTGGCGGGGTGGAGCTGAACCCAGCCCCTGACAATCTCTCCACAGTGACCAGCGCCCTGGTGGGCATGAGCCCCTCGTCCTCACTCTCGGCCCTGTCCAGCCGTGCCGCCTCCGTGTCCAGCCTGCACGAGCGCATCTTGTTTGCCCCGGGCAGCGAGGAGGCCATCGAAAGGCTGAAGGTGAGGCAGGGCCGGGCTCAGGTGGTGAGCACGGGGCCCGAGACCCCTCCTCTCGGACGGTCACAGGCAGAGGGTCAGAGGCGGCGTGAGCAGTGCCAGGAGACGCGGCTGCATCCTGGCCCCAGACCTGCTGGTGCCCGCCCAGGGACCCAGTGCTCCCTGTCCAGGATCGCGGGGCCCATCTGCTGAGCAGGGCGGGCGGGTGTCCCAGAGCCTCTGCGTCCCCTCCTGGGTCTCCATGCTCGCACCCGCCCTGGCATAGCCACCCACCCCCTGGCTGGCCATAGGCAAGCTGCTTGTAGGGTTCTGGTTACTGGCTTCCTTCAGCAGATGGGTACTCAGTGCCGGCTGTGAGCAGTGGATGGTGAGCCCACCGTGGAGACCGAAGGGACTCAGGGGACAAAGGCCCAGGGGCCGGACCCGGCCTGACGCGGGGGCGTGCGGTCACCCTGGGGCGTAGGCCCCCTTGTGCTGGGGGACCAGCAGAGTGCGGGTTTCACCTGCGGTGTGGGATTCCACCAAGGACATGGGGGTCCCACCGTGGCTGGGGGTCCCGGAAGGGAGCGGGGAGACGGCATGGAAATGGGATGCGTCGTCCGTCTCTCCGCAGTCAGGGGATACCTGAGCCTCGGAACCAGCAACTTGGCATCTCGACATGTGCTTCTCTTCCAGGTGTAGTCAGCCTCCGCTCTGTTCTCTGTCCACAGGACAGACGTGCCTTCTTTGCACGTGCTGACCCTCAGCCCTTCACCTTGATCTTTCAGACTTCGTGCTGCCTAGATGGACCAGAACTGGGGTGTTGGGCCCTGGCTACTCATCTCCCCTTTGCCTGGCACCCAAGCCTCTGTGCACTGCCTGCCCCCAACCCTGACCTCATTCTTTTCTGTCTCCCTTCCCAGGAGACAGAAAAGATCATCGCTGAGCTCAACGAGACCTGGGAGGAGAAGCTGCGGCGGACGGAAGCCATCCGGATGGAGAGGTGGGTGCTGGGGGCTGGGGACCAGGCCATCTGATGGAGAGGTGGGAGCTAGGGGGCTGGGGACCAGGCCATCTGATGGAGAGGTGGGAGGTTGGGGCTGGGACCAGGCCATCTGATGGAGAGGTGGGTGGTGGGGGCTGGGACCAGGCCATCTGATGGAGAGGTGGGTGCTGGGGGCTGGGACCAGGCCATCTGATGGAGAGGTGGGAGCTAGGGGGCTGGGGACCAGACCATCTGATGGAGAGGTGGGTGGTTGGGGCTGGGACCAGGCCATTTAATGGAGAGGTGGGTGGTGGGGTTGGGACCAGGCCATCTGATGGAGAGGTGGGTGGTGGGGGCTGGGACCAGGCCATCTGATGGAGAGGTGGGAGCTGGGGGGCTGGGGACCAGACCATCTGATGGAGAGGTGGGTGGTTGGGGCTGGAACCAGGCCATTTAATGGAGAGGTGGGTGGTGGGGCTGGGACCAGGCCATCTGATGGAGAGGTGGGTGGTGGGGGCTGGGACCAGGCCATCTGATGGAGAGGTGGGATCTCGGGGGCTGGGGACCAGACCATCTGATGGAGAGGTGGGAGCTGGGGGGCTGGGGACCAGACCATCTGATGGAGAAGTGGGAGCTGGGGGGCTGGGGACCAGACCATCTGATGGAGAGGTGGGTGGTTGGGGCTGGGACCAAGGCCATTTAATGGAGAGGTGGGTGGTGGGGCTGGGACCAGGCCATCTGATGGAGAGGTGGGTGGTGGGGGCTGGGACCAGGCCATCTGATGGAGAGGTGGGAGCTGGGGGGCTGGGGACCAGACCATCTGATGGAGAGGTGGGTGGTTGGGGCTGGGACCAGGCCATTTAATGGAGAGGTGGGTGGTGGGGCTGGGACCAGGCCATCTGATGGAGAGGTGGGAGCTGGGGGGCTGGGGATCAGACCACCTAATGGAGAGATGGGTGGTGGGGCTGGGACCAGGCCATCTGATGGAGAGGTGGATGGTGGGGGCTGGGACCAGGCCATCTGATGGAGAGGTGGGAGCTAGGGGGCTGGGGACCAGACCATCTGATGGAGAGGTGGGAGCTGGGGGGCTGGGGACCAGACCATCTGATGGAGAGGTGGGAGCTGGGGGGCTGGGGACCAGACCATCTGATGGAGAGGTGGGTGGTTGGGGCTGGGACCAGGCCATTTAATGGAGAGGTGGGTGGTGGGGCTGGGACCAGGCCATCTGATGGAGAGGTGGGAGCTGGGGGACCAGGCCACCTGATGGAGAGGTGGGAGGTTGGGGCTGGGACTCTGTGCCCAGCTCTGGGGTCTTGCAGCCAGGGCTCCCACGCCTGTCACCAGTGGCCCCACTGACCTGACCCCCAATCAGGGGAGCAGTCCCTGCAAGGGGCACCTGAACCCACAGACCAGATGAAGCCCTGTGTGGGTGCTGACCCCTCACTCTGACCCCCAGGGAAGCACTGCTGGCCGAGATGGGCGTGGCCATGCGGGAGGACGGTGGCACGCTGGGGGTGTTCTCTCCCAAAAAGGTAGGAGCCGATCCGTTCCCTGGGCTGCCCTAGCATGGATGGAAGGGGGACCTGCAGCCCTCGGCAGCTGTCAGCTCCTGGGGGCAGGGAAGCGGGCTCCGGGGACCCGGCCACGCTCACCCACAGCCATTCCTTCCCTGTGTGGCCCCTCGCCGCCCCCCAACCCCTGCTCACCACGGGATGTCTCTGTGGCCGAAGGACATCAGAGAGGTCACTTAGCTGCCTGAGGGGTGGGCTGGGCCCCTTAGGTTGAGACTGGGTTCCTGAAACAGTGGGAGCCAGCACCCCCTCAGGAGCCTGCAGGGTGGGGCTGGGGGACACGAGCCAGGAGCCAGCTGTCCTCTTGGAGGTTAGCTGAAGTAAATCCAGCCGTCCCAGGAGGGACTCCTCTTCTGCACCTAGCCCGGCTTGCCCATGGCCCAGGACCTCACGTGGAACCAAGCCCCACCCCCTGTTCTGTAACTCAAGTGGGGCAGAGCATGAGCACTGGGGAAAAGTCTCTGTGGTTCTAGAACACAGACCCCCCCTCCTCTGCCAAAGATCGCTAGACCCTTAGAGCCCTTAGGAGCCGCGCTTCAGGCCCGGAAGCCTTCCTGGAGGCAGTGGCAGCCCGCTGTGGCCCCAGCACAGGATTCCTCAGGCCCTGGCCCTGCCGCTTCTTTAGCAAGGGAGTGCCTGGCTGACTTTTTATCTCACAAAAGGGCTTCTGTGTTTGCCTGTCTTGGAGCTGGCGGCACATGAAGCCAGTGCTGTGCCGCTGGGGCCCCAAGGGAAGAGGAGAACGGGGCACCTGTGTGAGGGCTCATCCCTCAGGGTGGCTGCTCCCTGGGGACAAAGCTGGGCCCCCCTCAGGCTGTGTCTGCACCCCGCCCGCTAGCCAGGGAGCAGCACGTGTGGAGGCCCAGAGGCAGGAGGGAGGGTGCCTGGGGCCATGGGGCCCTGGGCGGGGGGCAGTGGCGCCCTGGGGGTGCTTCACATCTGTCCAGATAGGCTTTTAGTTTTGTTTGGGATTCATTACATGTGGCAGGGCGCCCTGTCCATGGGAGGGGTGCCTTGTCCCTCGTGGGGGGTGGCGCTCTGTCCCTGGGAGAGTGCTCATGGGAGGATGCCCCATCCCTGGGGGATGCCCCGTCCCTGGGGGGTGCCCTGGGAAGTGTGCAGAGCTGGGGTACAGGGTACACAGGCCCTCGGGGCACCAGTTGCGCAGTCTTTTGGCTTTGTTGGTGGCAGAGGGATTTGTTGGTGGCACAGGCCTGGACACTGACCAGGAGGGGGCTGGCCCTGGAGACTGCCCCAGATGTCTCCTCTGGAGACGCGCAGGACACTCTCCCGGGAACAGGGTGGCTGGAGATGGTCTGTCCTGTGTCTGATGACCAGGTCGCCCTGACCCTGTGCTGAGTACTGAGGGGCCCCAGGGGTTTGTACTGAGGGTGTGGACAGCTGGCCCCAAGGAGTCAGGTGGGAAGCGGAAAGCTGTCCAGCCTCGCCATGCTGCAGAGTCCTTGCCGGGACGGGGTGGAGGTCGGGAAGTATTGGGGCCCAGAGAGCCTGAGGGAGAGCAGAGGAGGAGGGGCGGAGCCTGCCGTGGCTGCTCTGGGCACAGGGTGGGCAGTGCTTAGACAGGGCCATGGGGGAGGCACTCCCCTTGGCCGTGACTCGCGCTCTGGTAGACCCCTGGTGAGGACAGGTTGGGGGCGTCCGACCCGGCTGGCTCACAGCCTCTCTGCTTCTCGGCCTCCAGGTCCCAAGCCCCCCTGCCTGGCACCCTCGCCCCCTTCCTGGCTCCTGGGTCCCCCTGGGGCCTCAGCCCCTGGGTTGGGATGGGGACCTCTGGTCCTGTTTTAGTGGAGGACTGGGCCCAGGCCCCACGGAGCCCAGGCTTGCCCTGCACATCCAAGCCCCGCGCGCCTCCAGTGCTCAGAGCTGGACTCCCAGCCCCTCCAGAGGTCCAGCGTCCCTGAGTGCTACCCCCAAGGCTCTGGGGTTCCCATCAGAGTCTCCCCCCGTCCTCTAGGCCAAACTAGGGGACACTGTGTCCCCATGAGGCCGGGCCTAGGGCTGGTGGTCCCAGGCAGAGAGAGGGCAGCAGGTGGCCAGGGCCAGGCTCCTGCCCTCCCCAAGAGAGGTGACCCCCTGTCTTCCCAGACGCCACATCTGGTCAACCTGAATGAGGACCCGCTCATGTCCGAGTGCCTGCTCTACTACATCAAGGATGGGATCACCAGGTGGGGGTCGGCAGGGCACAGGGAGGGCAGGGCGCGGGGAGGGGTGCTGGTGGCGACACTGCGGGCCCCTCTGGGCAGTGCGGCTCCCCGTGGCCAGGCCGTGTCGGGGGGTAACCCGTGCCCCTACTTGTGTGCTCTCCAGCCGTTCCCTGTAAGGGCTGGGCATCCAGGAGGCTGTGGGGGGTGGCGTGGGCCGGGGGGCGGCATCACGGTGTGCTGGGCCTGCGGTGCTGACAGCCAACTGCACGCAGGGTGGGCCGGGAGGACGCGGAGAAGCGGCAGGACATTGTTCTGAGCGGGCACTTCATCAAGGAGGAGCACTGTGTCTTCCGGAGCGACTCATGTGGGGGAAGTGAAGGTACCACCTCCCCCGCTCTGGCTTCCTAGTCAGTACTAGGAACCACCCCGGTTCTAAAGGTGCTTGGACAGTTGGGCTGGGGACCCAGGGCTCCCTCCTCAGATGGGGGGGGCCAGTCGGGGCATTCACAGGTGGGAGGGCAGTGAGCCCAGGTCAAGGGGACAACTGTTCTCAGGCCGCAGCTTCCCGCGGGCTGGGAATGGCCATCTGTCCATCTCCCTGGCCGGCCTGCCCTTGGGTCTCCGTCACCGCTGCAGTCTTCCTTTTTGAGGAGGTACCTGCTGTCACAGCGGCCATGGCCCCCAAGCTCAGTGCACGCTCCCTGGTGGGCATCTGGCCAGCCTCGGGGCTGCAGACCACTGACCTCTCTGTGATCGGGCCACTTCAGGGTGGTGGCCGTAAGCTGTTTTGAGGACATTGGTTCTCCCACAATTCTGTCCCCAAAGCTCTCCCTGCCCTCGGGGGGTAGACACAAAGACAGGAGGGGCTCTGGGACTCCAGCACCGTCCCTCCTGGAGACCCCGTAGGGCAGGGTGGGTGCCCGGCATGGCCTCCCTGGCTCTGACTTGGGGTCCAAGAGCCTCCCTGCTGGGTGTCACCTCCCTTGCCTGTGAGGGGCTGAGATGCCCCACCGGCTTCTTTGAGGCCAAGTCGAGGTGCCGCAGAAAGGAGGCACCTGTGGGGGGCCACAGTTGGGTGCCAGGTGCCCAGGTAGGTCGAGCCCCCCTCCACCCTGAGAGCTTGCTGGACTCGCACTGAGTCCAGTTTGCTGGACTCAGTGAAACAGCCATGGTGACAGCCCCTCACAGTCCTCCTCTCTGTCCCTTACCTGTCCTGTAGCTGTGGTGACCCTAGAGCCCTGTGAAGGGGCGGACACCTATGTCAATGGCAAGAAAGTCACGGAGCCCAGCGTCCTGCGGTCAGGTACAGTGGTGGGGGGGGTCGCCCCACTCCCCACGCCTATGCACCCCTGCTCCCAGGCTGTGGGGCTGCAGGCACCTGGCCAGCTCATAGGCACCCCGGCTGCACCGTAGGGTTGGAGGTGGTGGGCTGAAGGCTGTTGGCGGCAGCGCTGAGGTGGAACTCCACGAGGGGCCCTGTCCCAGAGCCCTGGCGGGATGGTGGGGAGCCTTGGTAGAGCAGCCACCGGGGTGTGGGCTGCACGACCCCCACACCCTGGCCACCTGGCTGGGCCTCGTGCCCTGGTGTTATAAAACATGCAGGAGGAAGATGTATGTACACACACACACAGACGTGTATATACTGCTGTATCTGTCTACCCATCTACCGAGGGACTTATTCCATGGAATTGGCTCGGGAGGTAGTGGGGGCTGGACAGACAGGTCTGCAATCTGCAGGTGAAACTTTCTCCTCAGGGACGTCTCTGTTTAGCTCTTAAGGCCTTTTCCCAAGGGGCGAGGCCCATCACATCCTGTGGGTGGTCTCCTGTCCTGAGGTCACGTGATTGGAGGTACCACCTCAGCTACAGACGTTCCCCCACCCCAGCAGCACTTACATCAGTGCCCGAGCACACCACTGGGTCCGCTCCCTGGCCAAGCTGACACATGGACAGACTGTCATGTCACCGTGTCTGGGTGACATATGGACAGACCATCATGTCACCATGTCCGGGTGACACGAGACAGACTGTCATGTCACCTTGTCCGGGTGACACACGAGACAGACTGTCATGTCACCGTGTCCGGGTGACACACAAGACGGACTGTCATGTCACCATGTCTGGGTGACACATGAGACGGACTGTCATATCACTGTGTCCAGGTGACACATGAGACAGACTGTCATGTCACCGTGTCTGGGTGACACACGAGATGGACTGTCATGTCACCGTGTCCAGGTGACACATGAGACAGACTGTCATGTCACCGTGTCTGGGTGACACATGAGACAGTCATGTTACTATGTCCAGGTGACACATGAGACAGACTGTCATGTCACTGTGTCTGGGTGACACATGAGACGGACTGTCATGTCACCGTGTCTGGGTGAAACATGAGACGGACTGTCATGTCACCTGACACATGAGACAGACTGTCATGTCACCATGTCTGGGTGACACATGAGATGGACTGTCATGTCACCGTGTCCAGGTGACACATGAGACAGTCATGTTACTATGTCCAGGTGACACATGAGACAGACTGTCATGTCACCGTGTCTGGGTGACACATGAGACAGACTGTCATGTCACCGTGTCTGGGTGAAACATGAGACGGACTGTCATGTCACCTGACACATGAGACAGACTGTCATGTAACCATGTCCGGGTGACACGAGACGGACTGTCATGTCACCTGACACATGAGACAGACTGTCATGTCACCATGTCTGGGTGACACACGAGATGGACTGTCATGTCACCGTGTCCGGGTGACACACGAGATGGACTGTCATGTCACCGTGTCCGGGTGACACATGAGACAGTCATGTTACTATGTCCAGGTGACACATGAGATGGACTGTCATGTCACCGTGTCTGGGTGACACATGAGAAGGACGTTGTGTCACCGTGTCTGGGTGACACACGAGACAGACTGTCATGTCACCGTGTCTGGGTGACACATGAGACAGTCGTGTTACTATGTCCAGGTGACACGTGAGACAGACCGTCATGTCACCGTGTCTGGGTGACACATGAGATGAACTGTCATGTCACCGTGTCCGGGTGAAACATGAGACGGACTGTCATGTCACCTGACACATGAGACGGACTGTCATGTCACCATGTCTGGGTGACACACGAGATGGACTGTCATGTCACCGTGTCCGGGTGACACATGAGACAGTCATGTTACTATGTCCAGGTGACACATGAGATGGACTGTCATGTCACCGTGTCTGGGTGACACATGAGAAGGACGTTGTGTCACCGTGTCTGGGTGACACACGAGACAGACTGTCATGTCACCGTGTCTGGGTGACACATGAGACAGTCATGTTACTATGTCCAGGTGACACGTGAGACAGACCGTCATGTCACCGTGTCTGGGTGACACATGAGATGAACTGTCATGTCACCGTGTCCGGGTGAAACATGAGACGGACTGTCATGTCACCTGACACATGAAACGGACTGTCATGTCACCATGTCTGGGTGACACATGAGATGGACTGTCATGTCACTGTGTCCAGGTGAAACATGAGATGGACTGTCATGTCACCTGACACATGAGACGGACTGTCATGTCACTCTGTCCAGGTGACTTTCTAAGAACGAAGAGACTTTCCCTGGCTCTGCACCCCAGCAGAACTGACACATAAGACAAACTGTTGTATCACTGTGTCTGGGTGACTTTGCTGTGAACGAGGGCACTTTCCCTGGCTCCGCTGACACATAAGACAGACCGTTGTGTCACCATTTCTGGTGACTCTGCTAAGAACGAAGGGACTCTCCCTCTGCCCCAGCTGGGGTTACAGAGGGAACACCCCCAGCCTGACATCCAGACCTCTCTGGCTGCTCCAAACGGCCCTCCGTGCCTTTGTGGTCCTGGCATGCTTTGAAGGGGGACGCACCACACATCCTGGACCCAGGGGCCTAATGGGGCCGCCCGTGGCCGGCATCCTCGCTTGGTTGAGCCAGGCAAGGTCAGGTCCAGAGAGCAGTTTCTGTCTCCCTTGTCACTTCAGGATCAGTGCCTGCAGGCTCAGGGCAGGGCCTAGGCTGGGAGGGGAGCGGAACTCAGGGGCTGGAGGAGGAGCTGCCTGCAGGCTGGGGGCCTCTTGTGGGGAGTGGGACTGAGCCGGGTTTGCATGCCCCAGAGTAGAGCTGTGATTCCTGGAGAAAGTCAGAAGGAAACTAGGCGGTTCATAGAGACCCCTGCCTCCAGGCAGGATAGTCCCGGGATGGCTGGCACTGCCCTGGGGGCACTTGTGTGCCTTGGGAGGGTCCTGCCGACAGGGTGGAGCCTGGCTCTGGAAACATGCCGGCCCCTGCTCTGCTGCCATTCAGGGGACAGCCAGGAAGGGAAGTGCCCGGCAGAGGGGCCAAGCCTAGCCCTCAGATGGGGGGTGCCGCGCCCAGGGCATGGGACAGGAGGCCAGGCTGTCCTGGGAGTTGCATGTGCGGGGTTGTGGAGAGGATGGGATGGTGGAGACACCCCACGACTATTCTCAAACATCACTGCTGCTGGGAGGAGCGGGGCCCAGGGGAGGCTCAGGGAGCATGAGGAGGCTCTCGTTCAGGTCCTGGTAGGGGAGGAGGCCATCCCGCAGGGGACAGGTGAGGGGGATGCTGGTCAGAGGAGACAGTGGGCTGGCTCCTGGATAACTGGGGGCCCCCTGTGGAGGGTGACGCTGGGACCCCGGAGGGACTCCTCCCCTTTCCCCTCCCCTCCCCTGAGGCCCCCCAGACCAAAGCTTCTCCAGCTCGGGCCTCGGCCCTGTCCCCGTCCCCCAGGAAACCGCATCATCATGGGCAAGAGCCACGTGTTCCGGTTCAACCACCCTGAGCAGGCGCGTCAGGAGCGCGAGCGCACGCCCTGCGCAGAGACGCCGGCCGAGCCCGTGGACTGGGCCTTCGCCCAGCGCGAGCTGCTGGAGAAGCAGGGCATTGACATGAAGCAGGAGATGGAGCAGAGGTGGGCGGGACTGCCCCTCCCAGTCCCCTGCCGCCCGCCCCATGCCCCACACTCACGCACTGCTCTTACAGGCTCCAGGAGCTGGAGGACCAGTACCGCCGGGAGCGCGAGGAGGCCACCTACCTGCTGGAGCAGCAGCGGCTGGTGAGGCGCCCCCACCCCGGGTCCCCGCTCCCCCAGCCCTTCGCTCAGCCTCCGGAGCTGGCCCGGGGGGGCCGTGTCCGGCGGGGAGGGCCACAGGCGGCTGGTCTCCGCGTGGAGCCACAGGCGCGCTTCTGTGCCCAGGACTACGAGAGCAAACTGGAGGCCCTGCAGAAGCAGATGGACTCCAGGTACTATCCCGAGGTGAACGAGGAGGAGGAGGAGCCGGAGGACGAAGGTGAGGGGTCGTGTCCGGCGCAGGGGCGAGTGGGGTCTGCCTGGGGCTGGGGAGGGGTCTCCCTGAGGAGATGGGCCTGGAGCCACTCCCTGCAGGTCGGCTGGTCTGCATCTTTGCCCGGGGGACCCCGATCTGCAGGCAGGATTTGGGAGGCCGTGCTGCAGCAGGAAGGCACCTGTGCACGCACACATACACACTTGTGCACACACGTGCAGTTCTGGGGGAGGCAGCCTGGAGCACGAGGAGGACGGGGCGGGGTCCCGTGCGGGCACCTTGCGTCCACCCGGCCTGTCTTGCCCGAGGGGCGCTAGCGCTCCTCCCGGATCAAGGTCTCTGCTCGGTTTGGGAGCGTTTGCCTGGGCGGCCCACTGCTGACCGCAGCTGCCGGGCGGAGGACCGCCCGCAGGCAGGGTTCACATCCAGCTCAGCCTTGGGTCAGCTGGTTGGCCCTTTCGCGGATGTGACCTGGACACCCTTGTCTGGACTCGTCTACCTGGGTGGAGGGCAGGGTGCCAGGCCGCAGCCCGTTTTCCTGCCCCCGCCCCACTGCTGCCCCCAGTCCTTGCTGAGCTCCGGCCTGACTCTCAGGCCCTCGAGCTCACGGCGGGGGTGCGGCGGTCCCTCTGGGGCCCGAGGGCCGCTCCCCGAGGCAGCTCTCCCTGCCCGATCCCTTCCCGAGCACCCAGACAGTTGGTGTGACCCTGGGGGCCCTGAGACCCCCGCCCCCATCGACCGGGCCTGCCTCTCCGCACAGTCCAGTGGACCGAGCGAGAGTGCGAGCTGGCACTGTGGGCCTTCCGGAAGTGGAAGTGGTACCAGTTCACATCATTGCGGGACCTGCTGTGGGGCAACGCCATCTTCCTCAAGGAGGCCAATGCCATCAGCGTGGAGCTCAAGAAGAAGGTGGGCCGGCCTCACCATGCCACGCCCCCGCCATGCCATGCCCTGCCCTGCCACGCCCCCGCCACGCCCATGCAGCCACGTTGATGCCACGCCCACGCCACACCCCTGTCACGCATGGCAGGCTCATGCCACGCCCTTGCCATGCCACACCACAGCCCATAGCAGGCCCTGCCGTGCCACACCACGCCACACCCTGCCATGACCCTGCCATGCCATGTCCCTTACACGCCACGCCCCACGTCCTGCTATGCCAAGCCCCCACCATGCCATCTGCACCGTCTGCCGTGCAGACCCCCAGCTGAGCGGCTCTGCCTCCCTAGGCTGAAAGGAGGCCAGTGCTGACCAAGGGGAGCGCGTAGGCAGGCTGGAGCGCAGGGGTAGTGGAGCTTCCTCTCCAGCCGCAGGAAGGAGGCTATTCCGGGGCTGGGCTCCACCTCCAGGGGCTGACAGGTGTCATCTTCACCGGGCACAGGTCCAGTTCCAGTTTGTCCTCCTCACGGACACACTCTACTCCCCGCTGCCACCTGACCTGCTGCCCCCGGAGGCCGCCAAAGACCGAGAGACTCGCCCCTTCCCGCGCACCATCGTGGCCGTGGAGGTCCAAGACCAGAAGAACGGGGCCACCCACTACTGGACGCTGGAGAAACTCAGGTGCGCAGGGGGCGGGGTGAACGCGGATGTCTGGCGGCTAGTTTTCCTGTTTCAGTGTCTTTAAATTGGAAGGAAGTACGCAGGATCCAGGCTTATGAAGGGATCTGTGTTCTGCTCTGCCAAAGCCAGGCTGAAGCTGGAGGAAGGGGTGGGTGAGGTGCTGGGGGGAGGAAGGCAGGTGCTCCTCTGCCTCGGGCGGAGCCTGGGCATGGCGGAGGGCAGGGCGGGTCCCCTGAGGACGGCCAGTCTGCCCTCCCCTCTGCCTCCAGGGCCCCACGCGCCCACCCTGCCGCATGCGCCTGACTCTTCCTGGGTGAAGGTGACTGGGCGGGGCTTTGCCTCAGGAGAAAAGTTTACTGTTGCTCAGCTTCCCCTGGAAGGAGGGACACCCGCATGCAGGGGAGGTGCAGGTGTTGGGGACGAAGGGGGGTCTCACTACGGCCTCTTCGAGGCGTTCGTGGGCATAGCTGGACAAGGTGAAGGGTGAGGACCGGCCGGTTAGAACAGTGCTGGAGGCTTGGGGCAGGGGCTGCCTGGTGGCCTGGCCCTGCACCCGGAGATTAGGGCAGGGGAACTGGCTGGTTGAGTGGGCTTGGGCCGGGTAAGGGGGTCTTTGCTGTGGGGAAAGGGTCTTCCCAGGCAGCGAGGCCCCAGAGACATCAGAACACTGTGAGACACAGGAAATGAAGAACACAGACGCAATCACACGTGCAGCCACGCACGTTCACACACGTGGTCCCGCTCACCCTCAAACGCAGGCACTTGCACACCAACCATGGATGTTCGCAGGCGCACCTGCCCCTGGCCTCCGAGCTGCAGCCACTCCTGGAAGATGAATGACCCCCCAGGCCCTTCCTGTTGCACCTGGGTCCCCCGAGGGAAATATCCCTCATGGGTGTCTCTCCCACGGCCTGCTGGTCTTCCAGGCTGATGACTTGGGAAATGCCTTGTTCCTCGTGTCCTATCACAACTCGTCCTTCGCTCAGCAGCTCCCGGGGCTCCGTGCTCGAGTCCGGGTCCCCCCCACCCTGGCTGGCCCCAGCCGCATCCTCTGCTGACACCCTGCAGCTGTCACTGGGGTTAACAGAAGTGTGTGGTGAACGTGTGTTGAACCGCAAGCCCCTTGCTCACCGTCAGCCGATTCCGAGGACTGTGGAGGGTCTGTCCGGCAAACGTGCTTGAGCCGAGGGCAACCCTGAGCAGGACGGTCTGCCCGGGCCCACGCTGACCTCTGCCCCGCAGGCAGCGGCTAGACCTGATGCGGGAGATGTATGACCGGGCGGCCGAGGTGCCCTCCAGCATCATCGAGGACTGTGACAACGTGGTGACCGGAGGAGACCCCTTCTACGACCGCTTCCCCTGGTTCCGGCTGGTGGGCAGGTGGGTGTCTGCCTCTGGACCGGGCTGAGAGATTGGGAGAAGACTGGTGGGTGACTGGGAGACTGGTGGGTGGCGGGGGCCTGGGCCCTGGCCCTGACACGAGGCGGGTGCTGGCCCTCCTCCATCCCGAATCCCCAACCCTGGTGCTCCCTGGTCTGAGTTCCCCCCCCAACCCCATCATCCTCTCCACACACCAGCGGGCGCTGATGGGGAGGGGGTCTCCGCATTGCCACCCACCTCAGCTTCGGGGCCATAGCCCTCAGGCGACACCTGTCCATGGGTGAGAATGGGGCTTGGTCGGGCCTTCTGGGTCAGCGGTGGGGCGTGAGTGCTCCCAGAGCCCAGAGTCCACGCCTGTTGTTCCTGCCTCCTGGGCTGGGGGCTGCACCCAGCCCCTGCCCCCCGCGGGGCGTGGTTTCTGAGGCTTCAGTATGGCCAAGACCTCGTCCATGCCCGGCCAGGACCATGCCTGCCAGGACGTGCCGGGACCTTCGGGGCTGCGCACCGTCCCCACGGGCGGGTGTGCGTGTCCACGCCTGGGGACGGCGCACCTGGGCCACCTCGTCTTTGGAGGCGGTGCCCTCGGTGGTCTCTGTGTCGGCCGGGCCACACGCGGCCGCCCGCCCGCCCCACCCCGCCGCCCCCGAGGAGCCGGTGTTAACTTCTCTCTGTCTTGTCGCACTAACCCCAGTTCAGTCGTCTCTGGCTGCAACAGCTATCCTCTTCTCAACACATGCATGAGCGAGCGCATGGCTGCTCTCACCCCCTCCCCCACCTTCTCGAGCCCCGACTCCGACGCCACCGAGCCTGCCGAGGAGCAGAGCGTGGGGGAGGAGGAGGAGGAGGAGGAGGAGGAGGAGGAGGAGGACCTGCAGGACGACGTCTTTCCGGAGCACGTGCTGTGCGACGGCCGGGACCCGTTTTACGACCGGCCCCCCCTGTTCAGTTTAGTAGGAAGGTTGGTGAGGTTGAGGACGGCATGCTGGGAAGGAACCAGCTCTTTTGCACAGGAGCACTGCTGTGGGCACCGTGGGCCACCGCAGGGCGCCGCTCTGGCGCGGGGGCAGGCAAGGGCTGGCCTCCCTGGGGAGCGAGTGAGGCCGCGAGTGCGCCCCTGGCCGTCCCGGGGAGGCCCAGCCGGGGAGGGTGGGGACCCAGTGACAGAGGAGGCAGGACGCCCCGGGGCACAGGCTCCACGCAGGGGGCCTGTCTCTGCAGAGAGGCCTCTGGAACCCCGGGGGGAGCCCCCACCCCCGTGCAGGGGGCTCGGGACGTTTGGAAAAGTGGGGGCAGGCATCCTTGCGCCCCCTCGCCCATCAGCTGAGGCTGCTGTCCCTCCTTCTGCTGTTTTCCAAAAGAGACAGAGGGTCCGGGTCTGCTCCCAGTGCCCCCCAGCCACCATCGTGGGAAGAGGAGCAGAACCTGGAGGAGGCCGTCGGGGGGCAGGGGGGTCTTGAAGGAAGGGCTGAGCCTGGCAGTGGGAGGGCCTCCCTCTGAAGCCCTGGGCAGCCTGGCCTCTCTCTGAGCCAGTCTCCATCTAAGATCGAGACCACCCCATCCCTCCTGACCTTCAGGCCGTCAGCACTGGAGACACGCTCCTGGCCTTGTGCCCTCCGGGGAGGTGCCCTTTCGTGGAGGAGAGGCAGGGATTAAGGGTTCCAGACAGGAGAGAGACCAGGTCCAGGAGGGGCACAGGGCTCGCCCTGCGGGCGGATGGGGCAAGCACAGTCCATCTGTGTTTCTGTCACACGGAACAGAAGCCAGGAAGAGAGGTCTAGAAACCTCGGCTCACAGAGACTGAATTTACACATTCTGTGTCTGCCGAGGTGGAAGATAGCTTCAACAGCAACCTTTGTAGGAGTCTGGGATTGCTTCCTGGGCTAGGCTCAGGGGAGGTTTTGGAAGTCTTGACCTTGGAGCGCCAGTGCTGAAGCGGTGGCGAGGCTGGCCCCCAGATAATGGGGTTTGTTCTGGGAGCCCTTGGGTGCAGCTGCTGAAGTGGAAGCCCTCTGGTTCCTCTGGGAAGGAAGCAGGCTCTCTTGAGGGGGTCGCGGATTTATTCTGACTCGGTCTCCCTGAGTGGGGGCTGCTGGCCCCCTGGCTCTCTCCTGAGATGCTCCAGACCAGCTTCCTGCCCTACTGACCCAAGCGAAGGTGTGACCCCCGGGGCTGGCCCCATGCGGCCTCTCAGAAAGCCCGGCTGCACAGGCCAGGGCAGCTGGGTGTCAGGCAGGTGTGGGGTCACTGGGAGAAATGGGGGTGGGTTCTTGCAGTCTCAGCCAGAAAGAGCTGGGTCCTTCCCACACTCCCCCCGTGATCTGGGATGTTACGAAACAACCAAAACCAAAGCCGCGCGAGAGGCCAGCTCCCCACGCGGCCGTCTGCGAGGGGCTTCATTTGGAAACGTCCTGATTTTTCTGGTTTGGCAAGAATTGGCTTTTCCCGCGCAGCAGCTGTGCAGGCCCAGCCCTGAGAAGGACCCGTGTGTGGTTCCCTTTATCCTTCTGGTAGCCGCTGGCTCTCTCTCCAAAGCTTAAGCGAAATTGGGGCGCCCACTCTTGCCTCCCTCCGGAAAGGCTTCCGTGGCCCCAGCATGCGTCTGCACCTCACCAATCTCGTGGTTAGCGCCGCCTCCTCCGCTCCCCCACGCTCCGCCCCAGCCCCCACCTCTGCCGCCCCCTCTGTCCCTGGCGGGTCTCAGCCTGCTTCAAGGTGCCCTCGCTTCCGAGCACGGGGTCCCGGCGGGGGCCTGCTCCGAGTCCAGGGTCAGCCTGCGTGCCGCTGCGCTGGGGGGTGGGGTGGGCTGGCCTGGGGTGAGGAGGTGGGCCTGAGGGCTCAGTCTCCCCCGAGATCCTCCCCGCCTGGACCTTCGCTCTCAGAAGGGGGTTGGGCAGGGGAGCCGCAGAGAGAGGAGGTGAGGGGCTGACCGTCTGGGATGGACGGTCCCGGGGAAGGAGGACAGGTGCCCCCTACTAAGTGTAGGATCCAGGATTCTGGGCAGAAAAGCGCTGGGCCGGTGAGGCCGAGCTCCCTGGGTGTGCTCTGCGGGCCAGGCTGCTCAGCCCGAGTGGTCTCCAGCAAGGCGTCAGGCCACCGTGTGCGGGTGGGCGCACTGTGGCCGGTGGGGTCCTCCTCACAGGGCCAGGCTGCTCCGGCCCCTGGGGTGGTGGGCGCTGCCGTTCACTTGGGCGTCTGGAGGGCCCGGCCTCTACCCCTCGAGCCCCACCCTCTCCCATCCGCGTCAGTTGGGGTGGGCCTGGGGTCTTCCTGCCCCGACCCTCGAGGCTGGTGCCGGCACCAGGGGCAGGGGCTGTCAGGCCCGGGGGTCCCTTCGGGGTAAAGGTGGTGTCATCGTCCTGGGGAGAGGGGCAGCTAGAAGAGAGGGTCCTGCCAGGCTGCCGTGCCCTCTGGAAGCCCTCGCCCAGGGCTGCGTCTGATACGTGTGCGAACCTGCCTGGTACCCCCAGAAGTGTGGGGACCAGAGCCCCCCACGGCCGGCAGTGAGGTTCAGAGAGGGCGAGCGTGGCCGTGGACTCGGGCGTCTTTTTCTCTGTGAAACCCCAACCTCCAGCCAGGGGGGCCCTTGAAGCCCCCAGCCCTGCTGTTTACCATACCCTAAGCGTCTGGGTTTTCTTTCCTTTCCGATGCGGGGAAATCCCGGAGATCGGGAGAGACTTGATTTGCCTAAAGAACCTTGAGTAAGCCGGTGGGCGCTGGGGTGCGGTGCCCACAGCCAGGAGCTGCCCCAGAGCCAGCCTGGTCCCGCCCCAGCCGAGCCCCCAGCCTTGCTGTCCCCTGGGCCTCCGTCTCCACCTGCGAGACGGGGTGCGGAAGCTGTGGTTCGCCAGCCCCAGCACCACTGCTTAGACCTCTGGTGCTGTGTTTGAGCCCCTAGAAAGACAACGCCCCCAGTCCAGCTGAGGCATGCCGTTGGGGAGGGAGCCCCAATGTCTGTGTTGAGGTGTGAGTAGAGGGGACCCCCGCCGCCTGCTGCGTGGTGCTGGGGGCTCCAGCGCCGGTCCGGGTGGGCCCACAGGGGCCGTCACACATGGTTTCTCCCCTGGAGCTTTCGGTGGCAGGCTGCCAGTGGGATGGTTTGAGCCTTAGGACTCACGGGGTGCGGCCCCCTTCGATGGGAGGGCCCTGTGGCAGGAGGCGCCCCCTGGAGACCGCAGGGGGCGCCCCCTGGAGACCGCAGGGGGCGCCCCCTGGAGACCGCAGGGGGCGCCCCCTGGAGACCGCAGGGGGCGTGTGCAGCCGCGGGGCCGTGGGGGAGCAGGGACGCCCGCCTGCCGCGGCCCTGCTGTGACTGCCTAGGACTGCCTAGGGCCTGGCCTCCATGGGCTCAGGAGCAAGAGGGTGACCTCCTTCCTCTCATTGCCCCTCAGGGTGGTCCCGGGTCCCCTGCAGGGTGCTGCAAGAGGCCATCAGGGAGCCGGGAGCCAGCGCCCGGGGGGCTGCCCCCTGAGCCTTCCAGGAGGCGGCCCCGAGCCTAGAGGGCCCTTCTGGCTGGTGGCCCTTGGACAGCCTGACGCTCTGCCTCAGGAAGGCATCATGCCCTCACTAGCCCACAACCGAGGCGGTGTGCCCTCCCCGTGGGTCCTCCTGTGGGTCCCTGCAGGGTGCAGGGGTGTGGGCAGGCCCCCCGCCCAGCGCCTGGGGCTCCAGGAAGTCTCCCAACCCTGCTTTCTGCAGAAGGCTGTGCCCAGGGGCAGGCAGGGCTGGAGGGCAGCGCTGACTGGGCCCCACACCTGGGGGCTGCCCCACCCAGTCCCCTCAGCCCTCTGGGGCAGGACGGGGTGGCTGGGCCTCAGGGGAGCAGAGCCGGCTCTGTGCCTGACTCCTTGCCTTGTGCTTCCCCTTCTGGACCCCGTGACTTGGCTCATTTCATGGTCGCCCCCCTCCCACCCCCGGTTTCCATCAGAGAAGCTGGGCCAGGAGCCCAGGTGCCTGGGAGGGGAGGCTCCCCGTCCTGTCCGAGGTGGGTGCTGGGCGATGCCCTCTGCGACTTGGGTGAGGCCTTCCATTCTCCGGGCTCCAGCGTCTCTTGCTGGCTTCTGCTTACCTGTGTAGTGGCCGGGGCAGTGGGCCTTAGTGCCCGCGTGCCCCCGGTTGGGCAGAGGTGCTCCTCATCCAGCGAGTGCATTGAAGGGAGAGGCCACGGGGCGTCCTCAGAGAGGCGTGTGCTGGGGAGGGGGCTTCCGCCTGCTGGAGGGCAGGGGGCTGCAATGGCAGGCCCTGGGAGGCTGCACCCTGGGGCGCCTGGGGCCCAGCTCAGCCTTCGGGGGCCCAGAAAGCAAAACCAGTCAACAGAGGTTGGGCCTACTGGTAAATTTGGGCCAATGGGGAGAGCTGTGCAGAAAGCGGCCCGGAGGCTGAGACGTGGGTGGCCGTGCAGAGGGAGCAGACAGACTGGGGTGTGAGGCCAGAACGGGGCTGGGCCCACAGCAGGGGTTGGGGCGCCTGTCGGATGCAAAGAGCTCTGAGGCTGCGATGGGTGGGGTCTGCTCAGGTCTCAGGTCCCCTCTGGCAGCCGTGGAGGCCATAGAGGAGGAGGGAGGCCAGGGCTGATGGGCCGGGTGATGGGTTTCAGAGAGACTCGAGGCAGAGCTGAGAAACAAGCGAGGATGGCGTGCAGGGTCCTGATCTCTGCCAGGGGAAGGCCGGCGGTGGCCAGGCTGGGAGCCCACCAGAGAGGGGACGCAGGGCCCTGGGGGCAGCCGTGCCCCCAGCCTGCGGCCACGGGGCTTGCAGAGCGGTGACCCCAGCCTGGATGAGGGGCGGGGCGACGGACGATGCACCTCTCCTCCTGTCCCCTAGCGCCCCCACCCCACCCAGACCACTGCCCAGACCCCCACCTCAACTGCCCGCACCTCTGTCCCCCCTGGGCCCCCTCACCCCACCCCCTGCACTTCCTCCCCAGCACCTCCCACCATCCGGCTCCAAATCCTGCCCCTCCGCCAGGACCACACCCTGAAGTCCCCCCACCCCCAGAGCTCAGGGTTGCCAGGTCTGTGCCTTTGGGCTGGAGTGGAGGGCAGAGCACAGCTGGAAACCAGGGTGCTCCCTCAAAGGGGGTCCCCCCGAGGAGGACACACCTCAAGGAGGGCACGTCCCCAAGGAGGGTGATCCCCCCAACGAGGGGGGTGTCCCCTGCAAGGAGGGCGCCCTGAACGGAAGGGAGTTGTGCTCACCTGCCCACCCGCGGGGCAGCACAGGCTCTGTCCTCCGCTGCCCGTGAGATCCCGCAGGTCGACCGGCTCAGGGAGGGGGTGCCACGGGGTGACGTGGCCTCTGGCCCGCCTGTCCTGGCACTAGCTGGGTGAACAGCTGAGCTGCCGGGAGAGGGGGGCTCTGGGCCCTGGGGCTGGTGGGGCCGTGCCAGGCAGTGCTGCTGCGTCTGGGGCATCCTCGGGGCTCCGTTCAGCCCTCCTCCGGGGCCCTGGCTGACGTCATGGAGCTCTCGCCCCTTGTGTTCCTGGAGAGGCTCACAGGGAGCCCTGAGCCGTCTTTCGCCATCTGAGGCCCTCTGTGGGGTCCGCGAGTGTCAGGGGCTCCTGGGAAATGGGCAGGGGAGACGGGGGCATCGGCACCAGCGTGAGGGTCGTAGGTCAGCGAGGCGGTCCCCAGTCGTCTTCCTTGAAGCAGGCTGAGCCCTCCTCCTCCCTGTCCTCTGCTCAGACCGCCCCCTCACCTCCGCGCCCTCCCGCCCCACTGCCTGTCCGCTCCTGCCCCCACCGCCCTGGCTGCCCCCGCCTGGCTGCCCGCTCCCCTCTGCTTCGCAGTGCTGTGTTGTGAGCCCGCCCTGCCGCCTCTGCCGCCGCCCGGCGCGGTGCCCAGTGGGCGGCGCTGATGGCGGCCTCTCCCCCAGGGCCTTCGTGTACCTCAGCAACCTGCTGTACCCCGTGCCGCTGGTGCACCGCGTGGCCGTCGTCAGCGAGAAGGGCGAGGTGAAGGGCTTCCTGCGCGTGGCCGTGCAGGCCATCTCAGGTGCGTGCAGGCGGCCCGGGCGGGGTCTGTCCCTCCTCCGACGGGGCCCCCGGGCTGGGGGAGGCCTCCGCAGCCTTGCGTGGTGGTCTGCGTGCAGCCAGCCTCCTCCGTCTCTCCCTGAGAGAGAAGCCCTGCTGCCCGGCACTCGGCTCGGGCCCCTGGGGCTCCTCCTGGTCATCTGGAGCCTTCAGAGCTGCGCCGGCCGAGCCCGGGGCTGGCTGAAACCCCTCCGGCTCGGGGCCCCCACCAGGCAGCCTGCAGACCCACCCTGTTGCAGAAGTGCCCCCCACGCCCCCACCGTGGTCTCAGCCCCAGGACGGGTGTGCAGACTCCAGCCCTTGGTCCCCCAGCCTTCCCGACTCCCCAGCACTGCCCCCTTTGGAGTGCGTGGCCGCTCGGGTGCAGACCTGTTTCCCCAGAGGCCGTGAGCCCCTGCCCACTGCCGGCCAGCTGGTCCAGCCCCCCACTGAGAAGCAGATGCCCCTCACTGCCCAGTCCCCTCCCGGCCGCCCCTCCGGGCTGAGGACAACCACCCCAAGGAGGGCTTCGGGTTTGCTGGGTTTGCCCCTCTGAAAGTGGGTTCTCTGTGAAGCTTCTTAGAAAGGAGTGTGGAGAGATGCTTGGAGGACGTGTTGGGGACTGCTCGGCTGGAGGGTCCCTCTACTGCGATGGCCAGCGTTCCCTTCTCCGCCTCCAGGCCCCGGCATCTCCTCGGGCCTCTTCCTCCCCTCCCTGAGGCTTGGCCCGGGCACCCTGGATGCCCTGTGTGTGGCTGCCGAGGGCCCAGGCCGGGACGGGGGCACGGAGCGTGAGCAGCACGGGGGGCCTGCTCGCCCGCTGGGTGGCCCGTGAGTGCGCGCTCTGGATGTCTGGACCCCTGTGCCGGGCTCTCGCTTCCCCACGATCCCAAGCGCTCTTTCCAGCTCCTCCAGCCGTGTGACCACGGTGCTGAGGGCCCTGGGGATGCGGCTGAGAAGGGGAGCCTGGGGGTGGGCTGGCTTTAGGGACGAGCCAGGTGATGGCGATGCTGGGGCATCCAGTGCGCCCTCCTCCCCTGAGGGCACCCTGGCCCTCTTGACGCCTCATCCTCCCCGGGCTCTTCCTGGCCCTTCCTGATCCCTCAGCCCCTGTAGAGCAGGCCCACCTTGCCGGCCGCTTCGTAGACAGACAGGTCGGTGCTGTGTGTGTTTGGGCCACACCCGACATCCCCCGTGTGGTGGCTCAGCTGGAGGAGACAGTCATCCCTGCCGCGTCCCCCCGCCGTGGCAGGAGCCCTCCTGTGCACTTGCCGACCCTGGGCGGTGGTGGGATAGAGCCCTGGGCCCTCAGGCAGCCGGCGTGGACATCCTGGTGGTGGTCGCACCCCCACAGGGCCCCAGAACAGAGGGTCGGAGCCCCCTGGCGTCTGTGAAGTCTCCTGCAGTGGCGTCCAGCCAGAGTGGCTGGAGCTGGGGGCTTGGGGGCCTGGAGGGGCCAGGACTAGGGGCCTTCAGGCGGCAGGAGAAGGGTTTGGTTTTGTCCCAGGCAGTAGGGAACCCTGCACACTGGGAGAATGGGGTGTGAGAGCGTGGGGGCTTTGAGTATCCAGCTGCGTGTTGGGGGAGGGGGAAGGGGATCCAGAAGACCCTAGGTTCTTCTGCAGCAGCTGAGTCTGGGGGCAGGACTTGACGGGGGGCAGAGGTAGAAAGCTTGGCTCTGACAAGTTGGAGTTCATGGCCCCTTCAGAGCGGCTGTGCCTATGACGTGGCTGCCGCTGGGCCCTGGGGCAGCAGAGGTGGGCTTTCAGGGTGCCCGGGACACACCCTGGTCATTCAGGGCCCCTTGGCCAAGTCTGGGAGCCCCTAGGCGGGTCGGAGCCCCACCTGGTTCCCACGTCGCCCCCCCCCCGCACCCCTCCCCAGCACTCAGCCTGGATGCCCTCTCCCGCCTGGGGACAAGCTGGGCCTGACCCTCCGCTCTGTCCTGTTTCAGCCGACGAGGAGGCCCCTGACTACGGCTCCGGCGTCCGCCAGTCGGGAACAGCCAAAATCTCCTTTGACGACCAGCATTTTGAGAAGGTAGTGGTGCGACCACAGATGCCACCAGACGGGCCCCCAGCCCTGCGGGGCCTCAGGGAGGGGGGAGGACGGCGTCTTCCTTGCAGGCGCCCTTCCTGCCCTCGGGTAAGAGCCCCCAGCCCGGGCGGCTCCTTGAACCTTGGTGCTCTGAGGCCTTGGGCCCAGGGCCCCCCAGTCCCTCTCAGAGAGGTCGTCAGTGCTGGGCCTCACAGGCGGGGCACGGGGCGTCCAGCAGTGCAGGGAGGGCCCAGGGTGGGGGCGGTGGGGGCCATGTGGGCAACCGGTGGGGGCGCTGGCCAGGCCCTGAAAGCCGCTGGGAGAGTCTCCCTGCGTCCTGCCCAGGCAGGGGGAGCAGTGGGCGGGGCTGAGAGAGGGGTCCTGGCTCGGGTGGGCGGGGCTGAGGGAGGGGACGGAGCTGAGGAAGGGGTCCTGGCTGGGGTGGGGGCAGAACTGAACCCCAGAGATGTGTCCCACCTTCCTTTCCCTCTTCCTAGACTAACATAGCCCTGAGAACCTGGGAACGAGGCCTGGGGAGGGGTAGGCCCACGGCACGGGCGAGCCTGGGTGGGCGCTCAGGGTCCCCGGCAGCGCTCCGTCCGACCCCGCCCCCGCCTGCACAGTTCCAGGCCGAGTCCTGCCCCGGGGTGGGCATGTCCCGCTCAGGGACCTCCCAGGAGGAGCTGCGGATTGTGGAAGGCCAGGGCCAGGCCGCAGACTCCGGGCCCTCAGCCGACGAGGTCAACAACAACACCTGTTCAGGTGGGTCCCCGCGGCCCGCCTCTTGGCCCGCATGCGTGCTGCAGGCCAGTTCCCAAGCCCGGGCTCAGCACCTCGGGTCCCTCCACGCCCCTCTGCCCTTGGCTCCCAGCAGCGGTGACCCCGGAAGGCCTCCTGGACAGCCCTGAGAAAGCCGCCCTGGATGGGCCCCTGGACGCCGCCCTGGACCACCTCGGCCTGGGCAGCACCTTCACCTTCCGCGTGACCGTCCTGCAGGCGTCCAGCATATCCGCTGAATATGCCGACATCTTCTGCCAGTTCAAGTGAGCCTTTTACCCAGGCTGTGCGGGTGGGCCTTGGCAAGGTGCGGGGGGGGCGGGGGCACATGGTGCCCCCCGGAGGCTGAGGTGCCCGTGCCCAGGCCCTGCACTCACCGAGCATCTCCTCCTGGTTCGCAGCTTCATCCATCGCCATGACGAGGCCTTCTCTACGGAGCCCCTGAAGAACACGGGGAGGGGACCCCCGCTCGGCTTCTACCACGTCCAAAACGTGCGTCCTCAGGGCCCCCCGCCCCCGCCGTGACCCACCCTCCCGGGGCCCTGGCTCTGCGGGCCTCCCTGAAACCCCCGAGTTGCTTTTACTTGGTCCCAGCTTCTCCTCCTGAGCACCAGCCCCGGACTGGGCATGAGGACAGAGGACCTCGGACACCAGGCGGGGGCACGTGTGCTCCTGCTGGGCAGTAGGGGCTTTGGGGGGCTTAAGACTGGGGGTGGGGGCAGCCCAGAGTCCCCGAGGGCCCCTGTGGCGAGCCTCGGCCGAATGTGGATGTGAAGGGTCTGGGGCCCAGCGAGGTCACCCTGGCTTGGTCCTGGGGACGAGGCGGGGCAGGGCAGGGCATGTGGAGGGCTGCAGGGTGGCCAGGCAGAAGCTGGAGAGGCCAAGGAACCCCGAGCCTGGAAGAACTGGCAGACAAGGGGAACACGGTTCAACACGCAACTCGAGCCAGGCTGTCAGGAGAGCAGGGGACTCTGCTCTGAGGAGGGGAAAAGGCCCTGACCGAAGCCACTGGGTCACCAGGCCTCGGGGCCCAGGCGGCCAGTGTGAATTGGACCTGAGTTGTGGATATGCCCTGAGCAGCCACCCCGGCCTGGCTCAGAAGGGCCCTGTGAACTGTGGCCCATCCTGCCCCTCAGGGACGAGGGGCTCTGGTGGCCTCTAAGCCAGGGAGGCAGGGCCAGGTCTGCCAGGGCGCTGCGTGGGTTCCTTCCCTGGTGGCCCAGCAGGACCCCTCAGCCCAGGGGCTGCCCGCCTCAGCCCCAGAGGCTTAAGCCCGAGAGCCTGGTGGGCTCCATGCTCCCTCTGAGGCTGCGACGAGAACCAGTTGCCACCCTCTCGTGGACGGCCGCCTTCCCCAGGATCCTCACATCGTGTCCCACACGGGCCTATGCCCAAGAGTCCCCTTCCTACAAGAATACTGGGCCTTTGGGGTCCCCGGCGACCTCATTCTAGCTCGATCGCCTCTGTGGAGACCCTTCTGTAACATATATGCTTCAACACATGGGATGCGGGTGGCGGGTGGTGGGCGGGTCCGGGGGTACACAGTTCAACCCACAATGCCGGGCGAGTGGACGAGAGCCCGAGGGGGTTCAGACCGGCTCGCAGAGACCCATCCTCCAGGTCTGTGATCTGAAAGAGCAGCTGAGCCCAGGGGCCCTCAGCCCTTCAGTCCTGGGGGCAGAGCCCTTGGGCCGGCCCGCAGTGGCGGGTCCACAGGGCGTGTGGAGGAGCAGGCTGGGCAGACCCAGGCGAGGTCAGCCCCGGGCTCTCTGGTCTGGGCCTGCGGTGCCGGCTGCTCCACGGAGGCTGAGCTCTCCCCTCCCTGACTGTCCGTCCCGCCCCCCAACCAGATTGCGGTGGAGGTGACCAGGTCCTTCATCGAGTACATCAAGAGCCAGCCCCTCGTGTTCGAGGTCTTCGGGCACTACCAGCAGCACCCGTTCCCGCCCCTCTGCAAGGACGTGCTCAGGTCAGCAGGCCGCTGGGCCCTGGACAGGCCCTGGACAGGCTTTGGAGCCGTCTGCGGCCGGACACGGGGCGGGTCAGAGATGGCCCCACGGGGCTGAGGAGGGGTCTCAGAGGGTCACTGTCAGAACCTTGGTCGTGTCCTGGGGCTCAGGGAAGCCATGCAGGGCTGGCAGGGGCAACCACCTGCCCTGCTCCCGAGTCCTCCGCCCCCCCAGGTGGGATGGGGGCGACTGGCCCGGCTCCCTCCCCTGCCTGGAGCTCTCAGGGTGGGACCCCGTGTGTGGGGAGAGCAGCCCACAGGCATCGGGGCCCCTTGTTGCCGCCTCCGGGCACCCTCTGAGCTGATGTGCGGGACCCAGGGCGAGTGTTGGCAGAGCAGGCTGGAGGGGCTGGTTCCAGGGCTCGCCTGTCCTGGGGACGGGAGGGGCCTGCCTAGATTCCCGGGGCCTCCTGGGGCCTCCTGGGGGGTCTCGGGTTCTAGGGTGCCCCCTCCCCGGCTGGTGGAGGCCTGGCGTCAGGCCTTTCCCCGGCCCCGTGGGAGGGGCACCAGTCTCCAGTCACTCCCGGTCACTCTCCCCACTCTCCCCACCTCTGTCCGCACAGCCCCCTGAGGCCCTCTCGCCGCCACTTCCCACGGGTCATGCCGCTGTCCAAGCCAGGTAGGTGGGGCTCTCCCGGGCACAGGGGTGCCCATGTGGGCCAGCCGCCCTTGGCTGAGTGCAGTCCTGTGGGGGCGTCCCTGCCCCCTAGCCTCCTGGCACCACCCTGCCCACCCCCTCCGCTGGCCCTCCGGAGGCCCCATGGAGTCAGGACTCCATGCCAGAGCGGGGGCCACAGAGGGACATCCAGGAGGCTGCCTGCGGCTGGGGATGAGGGCCGGGGGCTCCCAGGGGGCTGGGCCCTGTGAACTGAGCCTGCAGGACGGACACGGTCTGAGAGGAAAGGCGGGCCTGGAAGCCGCTTCCCGGGGGCAAGGCTGGAGGTGGGCGAGCCCGGGAAGTCCCTGGAGGAAGGGTCCTGGGAGGTCAGCCCGCGCCTGGCACCCATAGCAGAGGGGCTGTGGGCAGAGGTGGCTGGGCACATGGGGCACGGAGCCTGTGTGTTGGGAGCAGCGGCACGTGTAGGGCAGGGGCCTGGGGCTGGGGCCTCTCTGTGCTGGAGGCAGGTGCTTGGCATGGCCGAGGGGTCCTGGGTGGGTCGTGGGGCCTCAGAGCATGTGTGGCTCCAGCCACTGCCTGTGCCCAGCTACGTGGGGCTGCCGGCTCCTCCTGCCTGGCATGGATGAGCCTCAGTCACGCCCGCCCCCCCGGGTGGTGGCCAAGGCCCGTCTGTACCCTGGGGTCGTTCCCCGTGGAGGGCAGTGTTCTCACCGCTGCTGGGGGTCTGCTCCACGCCTCCTCTGCGCGCCCTCAGCCGCGAGCGGTCAGTTTGCACCCGCGTTTTCTCCCGGTCCCCCAGTGCCGGCCACCAAGCTCAGCACGCTGACGCGACCCTGCCCGGGCCCCTGCCACTGCAAGTACGACCTGCTGGTCTACTTCGAGATCTGCGAGCTGGAGGCCAACGGCGAGTGAGTCCGGAGCCGTGCTGCCCGCGCGGGGCTGAGCGGGGGTCCGCGGGATGTGCGAGGAGGAGGGGCCTAGGGCAGCGGGTGGTTCACCTGCCCTCTGCTCTGCCGCGGGGGCCGGCCGTCTGTGCTGCGCGCGGCGGGGCCGGGGTCTGCGGGACCGTCTGTGCTGCGCGCGCGGGGCGGGGCTGGGCACGCCCTCAGACCTGCCACCTCTTTCCCAGCTACATCCCCGCAGTGGTGGATCACCGCGGCGGGATGCCGTGCATGGGGACCTTCCTGCTCCACCAGGTGCGGAGACCTCGCTGCCCCGCCCGCCCCGAGCCCCCATCCCACCCCTGCCCCGAGCCCCGCCCCCAGCCCCCGGCCCCACCCCGCCCCGCCCCCCAACTCACCCCCGCCCCACCCGGCCTACCGGCGACTGACCGTGTTCTCTTCCCTGGTGCCCGGCAGGGCATCCAGAGACGGATCACCGTGACCCTGCTGCACGAGACGGGCAGCCACATCCGCTGGAAGGAAGTGCGGGAGCTGGTGGTGGGTGAGTGAGGGCTAGGTGTGTGGCGGCAACACAGGCCGCACTCAGCCCCAGACCCGGCTCCACTCCTGTTGCTGTGCGGTTTTGGCTGACTCACTTAACCTGGGTGCCTCAGCCCCTCACCTGAAGAGAGGCGCAGGGACTCAGGTGGTGATTCCAGACTTCTGTTTAATCACCGTGCTAGCTTGCTAGGGCTGTCGTGAGGAAGTCCCGAACTCCAGATGGCTTGAAACCACAGAAGTTGATCCCATCACATTGTGGATAAGTCCTATGATGAGGGTGTCAGCAGCTCGGCCATGCTTCCTTGAAGCCCCAGGGGAGGTCCTTCCTCCCCCCTCCAGCTTCTGGTGGTTTGTGGGGACCCCTTGTGGACGCGTCACCCCAATCCTCTGTCTTCACGGGGCCTGGATACTTAGATGAGGGCCCACCCAGTCCAGCATGACAGCGTCTCAACTGCTTACGTCTGCCAAGAGCCTGTTTGCACGTGCGGTCACGTTCTGAAGTTCTGGGGGTCAGGACCACAGCACATCTCTGAGGGGACCCAATTCAGCTCACAGTGCCAGGGGCTTAGATGCTTTCTCCCATGAACTCTTCTGTCTTGGAAATGTTCCCTTTGCTGACTCTTTGCAAAGAATCTGTCTTCCCAGTTTCCGTTCAAAGACAGGGACCGCCATCCCTCCCAGGATGGACCGCCGTCCGTCCTCAGCATGAAGCCACCTCCCCACCCCACGGCCCTGGAGCTGAGGGACCTCCGAGGCCTCACCCCGGGTGTTGCTGTGGCCCTGGGTATCAGCCCAAGGGCACTGTCCCTGGGTCTGGGGAGTGGCTCTGAGGATGTAGTAGCAAGAATGTGATGGGGGCCCGTCGTCCTGCGTCACTAGGTCAGGATCGCAGACCGCGGGGTTCTGGGGGCCCCAGGACAAACGTTTCATTTTAGCTGTTCCGCATCTTCTTTCCACACCAATCAGAAGAACAGCAGAACGAGCGCACACACCCCTGTTGCAGATGTGGTCTGGGGGAGAGGCCCAGTGATTCCTTTCTGACTTAAGAAAGAAAACTCAGTATTACTTGTTTATTCCTCGAGGAGGCAGAGTGATCAAATTAACCATTACTATAAGAGTAAGAAGATCCCCTGGAGGAGGGCACGGCAACCCGCTCAAGTATGCTTGCCCGGAGAATCCCATGGACAGAGGAGCCCATGGGGTTGCAAAGAGTCAGACACGCCTGTCTGACTAAGCACATGCACTCAGGGGCGAGAAATGGGAAACGGAGGCGCCAGGCGGGAGTCCTGACTCTTGGCAGTTCTGGTGACTTTTGTAGACAGAGTCACCCCCTTGCCCCCACCACAAGTACAGGCATCTTAGAAGGCTTTGCTGGAACAGCCTTTGCAAGGAGACGTTTTTGACTGGTAGTGTTTCTCTTCATTTTTTTTTTAAGTATAAAAAGAGAGGAAACATCTTTTCCTTCTCATCTTGCCAAGATGTCCTCTTCCAATGAGTAGGAGGGCCTGTGGGTCCCAGGCTGGGTGATTGGAACCTATCAACTGGGGTGGGGAGATATTGCAAGAGTTACTTATAGCTGAGAAACCAAGAAGCTCAGAACTTAGGCTGCGGGAGGACGCCCCCTGACAGGCAGCACCTTGGGCAGCTGCAGACCCTGCGTGTGGTGCTGTTCAGTCACCGAACCACGTCTGACTCTGCAACTCCATGGACTGCAGCACGCCAGGCTTCCCTGTCCATTCACCAACTCCCGGAGTTGACTCACACTCATGTCCATCGAGACGGTGGTGCCATCCAACCATCTCATCCTCTGTGGTCCCCTTCTCCTCCCGCCCTCAATCTTTCCCAGTATCAGGGTCTTTTCCAAAGAGTCGGCTCTTCACATCAGGTGGCCAAAGTACTGGAGTTTCAGCTTCGGTATCAGTCCTTCCGATGAATATTCAGGACTGATTTCCTCTAGGATCGACTGGTTTGTTCTCCTTGCTGTCAAAGGGACTCTCAAGAGTCTTGTCCAGCACGAGAGTTCAGAAGCATAGATTCCTTGGTGCTCAGCCTTCTTTATGGTTCAGCTCTCACATCCTTACATGACTACTGGGAAAACCATAGCTTTGACCATACAGACCTTTGTCAGCAAAGTGATGTCTCTGCTTTTTAATACAGTGTCCAGGTTTGTCATAACTTTTCTTCCAAGGAGCAAGGATCTTTTAATTTCGTGGCTGCAGTCACCATCCACAGTGGTTTTGGAGCCCAGGAAAATAAATCTGCAGTTTCCACTTTTTCTCCATCTATTTGCCATGAAGTGATGGAACCAGTTGCTGTGATCTTGAGTTTTTTGAATGCTGAGTTTCAAGCCAGCCTCTTCACTCTCTTCTTCCACCCTCATCAAGAGGCTCTTTAGTTCCTCTTCAGTTTCTGCCACTAGGGGTGGTGTCACCTGCATCTCTGAGATTGTGGGTATTTCTCCCATCAGTCTTGATTCCAGCTGCAGACCCTGCGTGGGCCTCCCTGCCCCTCTTGGTGTTGCCTTTAGCCGGGTGCCCCTGTGGCTGTGTGGGGAGCCCTGTGGCACAGCCTTGTAGATGGAAGCTCCTGCCCAGGAAGAGGTGGACAGCGGGGACCTGGTGTCCGCCTGCCCTCCTGGGAAGTGACATGCAGCCCGCCCCGCTTCCCGCAGGTCGCATCCGAAACACCCCGGAAACGGACGAGTCCCTGATTGACCCTAATATCTTGTCGCTCAGCATCCTCTCTTCTGGATACATCTGCCCAGCCCAGGATGACCGGTGAGTCCGCTCGGGGTTGGTGCTCTCTGGAGGAGGGCCCGGAGTGTGTTCTCAGCCCCCCACCTGGCCTGCCTGGCTGCGCTGGGCCCTGAGCTCTCCAGGCCCTTCTTCCTGGCCCTCCAGGAGGTGGTGCAGAGAAGGGCCCCTGGTGAGCTGTCGCTTGGTCACCTGATGGAGGGGCACGCAGGCGTTTGCTGGCGGAGGAGCTGGGTCCTCAGGACTCTTGCGGCCGGGAGGCAGCATGGGGCGGGTGAGCGGGCTGGACTTCCTGGCCACGCTGCTGCGGGCACATGTCCCCTTTAGCAGGCGTCCTCCCTGCGGCCCAGGGTCCTGGAGCAGCTCAGGGTCAAGCTGGCCAGTGGTCTGGCATCCCGGGGTGGGGGTGTGCCCAACAGCATGGCTTGGCACACACTCCTCCTCACTGGGTTTGCCGGGCTTGGGGGTTTTGGGGGAGAGGCCTCTGGGGGCCAGGCTGGGGCAGACAGCTCCCTGCCAGAGCCGCCCTCCTGGGGGGACGTTGGTAGGCTTGGCTCTGTCTGAGACGCTGCTTTCTGGGGGCGTGGGGACATGGGGAGGGGGCTCCCAAGTTCTGAAGGCTCGACCTGGCCTAAGAGGCAGAAGCCAAGAGCTGACCCTGAGCTCCAGCTGCGGGCGTCTCCACGGGCTCCTGTGCCGCGTTCGTACGAAGTGTCTTGAGCGCTGGGTGCACTGGAGTGGGTGGGGCCCCCTTTGCCAGGGGAGCTGGATCCATAAGAATAAAGGGTCTTGGTCCAGACAGAGCTGGGCTTCCTCGCAGACTCCCCGGAGAGCGGGAAGCAACCCACAGGGGCAGGCATGGCTCTGTTCCAGTCCTGCCCCGGAACCTTCCAGAGGAAACGCAGCCTGCACTCGTGTCCAGAGGAGGGAGGGTTGGATGAGGATGCTGGGGGGTGTTCTCTCAGGGTGGGGGCACCATGACAGGCAGGCTGGGCTTACGGGAACGGGGGTGCGGCTCATGCGGCAGGCCCGTTGCCGTGAGGACGCAACCTGGGGACACAGCAGAGGGCCTGGCGCCCTCTGCGTGGGCTGCCTGCGGGGACCCGGGCCTCTGAGACTGGGACCCGGGGGTGGGGCTGAGGGGACCCGTGTCACCAGGGAGGGCTCTGGCACGCCGAGTACCTCTGGGGACCTGGAAAGTGACCTCAGCGCCCCCCAGCCTCTAGCCCTCCCTTTCTCCTGGCAACGCCTCCATTCTTGGCTAGAAGGCGCGTGGACCAGAGAGGAGGAGGGTGTGGGTGCCTCTGGGACCGTATTTCTGGGCTCCCGTCCTCCGGCCGGCACAGTGGCTGTGGGGCACGTTCTGGGGAGCTTAGGGGGCTGGATCTCGGGTCAGTGGGGCTTTGGCTGAAAAGGTTCGCCCTGCTCCTGGAAGTCAGGAGGCCAGGCCTGTGCCCTGGGGACCGCGGGACGAGAGGCCAGCTCAGGTGCCGGAGGTCAGGGCCCCTGGGGGCTCCAGGAAGCCCCCGGACCAGAGTCCCTGCCCGCAGCTGCTTTGGCCCTGCTTGACTTCCCCTCCTCCTGCTGTCTGACCCCAGCACGGCCCTGACCCGAGCCCCGCCCTGGGAAGAGTCTCGGGGACCCTCGCAGCAGGTGGCCCCAGGCGGGCGGCATGCGGAGGCTTGCTTGCCTCGCAGCAGCCCCCCACAAGGGCCCTCCTGTCCTCTAGACCCCGGCTGATGCCCTCAGAGCTCCGCGGGTGACAGGTCAGGCGCTCTCCCCGCCTGGAGACCCAGGCCAGCCTTGGGCCCTATGCCTCGGCTGCCCACCCGCTTTGCCACAGCCCCCGTCCCCCGACCCCCGCTCAGGGTCCCCAGGCTGTGTGGCCCCCTGGCTCCGACGGGCACCGCCTGCCGCGGACGCTCCTCCGCTCTGCCCCCCGCCTGCTCCGCTGCTGCTGCCCCCCGGCCCCCGCCCCCACTAACCTCTGATTGTTTGTGTTTTGCAGGCAGTTTCTTGATTCGGACATGCCTAGGTACCATCCGTGCCCCTGGTTTCTTTCAGCCTGCCCCCACTCCACAGCCCCGAGATCTCATTCCAGCTTGCGGGCCCCTCCACACTCGCTCACCTCCTCGTCTGTCTCTGCCGTCTTCTCCTCCCGTTTTATTTCCTTTTTCCTCTCCCCGTCACACCGCTTCCTCCCATCACCCTCCCCCCGTGGCTGAGCCCCCCGCCCTCCACTCTTGACCTTGGCTGCTTCGGTAGTTTCTGCCCTTGTAGATGCTGGCTGGCCTCCCCACTCCCCCCACCCCGAGCCTTGCCCGTGCCCCGCCTCGCCCCAGCAGGAGCAGGCGCCCGCATGCAGGCTGGCCGGCCCCCTCCCCACACAGTGAGAGAGCAAAGGGGGTGCGTAGTGGGCGCAGGACGGGGGCGGACAGGCACGGCCCGGCCCAGCCCAGCCCTCCCCACTCTACCCCACCGCCCCGGGCGCGGCCCCTCACCGAGCCAGGCTCCTGGTGTAGCCACCACACGCCCTTCAGGAAACGGGTGGGTGGTGAGGGGCGAAGGGCCCGGCTCCGGACTCGCCTCGTCCCAGGACCAGCCCCCGAGTCACGGGCTCCTGGGCCAGCCACGGAGATCCTCCCCACCGGGGTTCTGGGCTTGGCGGCGGGGGGCAGGGTCCTGGAGGCCCCGCGGTGGACGGACTTGCAGTCCGTGTTATGGACCCTGTCCCTGAGGCCGCGGTCTCTTCTGGGCCCTGCGGACTGTGGCCAGAGCTCGGTGCCCTGGGGTCTCTGTTCTGGAAGAGGAGGGGGGCAGCGGAAGGCCCCCAGTGAGGACGCCTGGTCCTCAAAGGGGTGTGGGGCGTGGGGCAGTGCCTGCCCCTTCTCGGGGGGGGTGCCCAGAGCAGAGGGCAGGGCACCAGCCAACCTGCTGAGATCAGGTCTGGCGCGAAGTCCTGGGACGGATGGTCACTCTGTGCCCCGGGCAGCTCTAGCTGAGGCCCCAAGGGGTGGTCAGCAGGCTGTGGTTCCTGTCAGCGTGTCCCCAGGGCATGCACACCCAGGGCAGGATCAGGCCCTCCCTGGGGACAGTTGGCTGGCTGTGGCGGGGACTCTGTCAAGGAACCTGTGGTGAAGCTGCACTAGAGGAAGGTCACATCCCCGCGGGGCCCAGAGAGCAGGGACCTGCTCCTCTTGGGCAATCTGGAGGGCTTCCTGGAGGTGGCAGCCTGCCAGCTGGTCCTGGAAGCAAACTGGGCCCTCCGTGGCGGCTGCAGCCTGTAGTCTGCCTGTTCTCAAAAGAGCTCTGGGGTTCATCCCCGGAGGGGACCCGACTTCGGGGCTGTTTCCCTGATGAGTCCATCAGTACGATCACACAGGGGTGTGGGCGTTTTGTTCCAGTTTGTGTGTCCACAGTCAGCCCGGTGTGATAGAGGCGTGGTCCAGGACACCCCCTGAAGGTACCTCATGAAACAGAAACATTCCCCGTGGCCAGGAGGAGACGGCCGTGGGGGTGGGGGGCTCCTACTCAGCAGGGCCTTAGCACCAGCCCCCAGGCTGCAGAAGGACCTCACCCCAGGCCCCAGCTGCAGACCTGGGCTCGTGGGCCCCCAGTGGCCTTGGCCTGCAAGAGGAGGCCCAGAGAGCTGGGAGGGGCGAGGGGTCAGAGCCCCGAGCCTTGGGCTAGGGCCTGCCTCACGCAGCAGGAAGCTGCTGTGGTGGGAGGTTCTGGGGATGAGCAGAGGGTCCTGTCCCGGATGTCTGGGGTGGGGTGGGGCCGGGGGCTGCAAGCTGGCTGGGCTGGCTGTGTGAATGTGCAGGCGTGGCAGGGCCTTCTGGAGCCTGCGGTCCGGCCCGTAGGCCGGGGACTCTGTGAGGGCTGCCCCAGCGTGTGAGACTAGATGCGACGAATCGGACAAGCTCTAAGGAGGGCCTGCGCGCGGAGCTGTGTTAACGCGTGTGGTTATTTTTACTGCTGCCTTGCTGGTCAGTTGCTCAGTTGTGTCCAGCTGTTTGCGACCCCATGGGCTGCAGCACACCAGGCTTCCTTGTCCTCCACCAGCTTCTGGAGCTTGCTCAAACTCCTGTCCGTGGAGTCAGTGATGCCATCCCACCTTCTCATCCTCTGTCGTCCCCTTCTCCTCCTGCCCTCAGTCTTTCCCAGCGTCAGGGTCTTTTCAGTGAGTCAGCTCTTCGCATCAGGTGGCCAACGTATTGGCGCTTCAGTGTCAGCGTCAGTCCTTCCAATGACTATTCAGGGTTTATTTCCTTTAGGATGGACTGGTTTGATCTCCTTGCAGTCCAAAGGACTCCCTAGAGTCTTAGCATTTAATTTGAAATATTCCTAAAGCACAAACCTCCTCAGCAAAGAGCCTAGTTATTAAAACGCTCTCACTCTCACGGTAGGGAGTAAGGAGGAGAGCTGGTGACCCAGCCTGACCCACGAAGAGCGGGTCAGACCTTCTACCTTCCACCCCGTCCGTGCGTCTTACCCGGGGTCACTCTCCTGCCCCAGGGCTCCCAGTGCCCGGGGCAGAAACGGGCCACGAGACCCTCTAAAGTAGGGTGGTGTTGAGGCTGGGGATGAGGGTGGTCCACGGTGACCCTCACCCCTCCCAGCAGGCACAGGGTCGGATTTCTCCAGACAGGTGGCTCAGGTGCCCCGAGGGCTGCTGCCCCAGCCTCCCGGGACAGGCCCGGGTCGGGAACTTGCAGAGTCTCCTCTCTGTCCTGTTTGCTGCACCATCGACGGGACACGACCCCCACTCATTCATTCATTCACCCGTCACACGGGACACGACCCCACTCATTCATTCGTTCATTCGTCACACGTGAGCCATGTTCTGCAATTGTTCAAAAGGGATTAAAGACTAAACAGGGGGAGTCTGTCTCCAGGAAGCTCAGAGCCTGCTGAGGAGCTCATTTGTCCCCTCACCCTTCGATCCTCCCTTCCCTCCGTCCCTCTGGTCAGAGTGCTCACTCTGCGTGGCAGGAGACAACGCTCGGCTGTGCAAAAGTCACATCCAGATACAGAGCTGCGTCTCTGAGGTTCAAGGCCGTTCCCCTGCTCTTAGCCGCGTGGCTGCACTCTGTGATCATGGTCCCCACTGGACAGGAGGGCTGCCCTGGCTGCAATTCAGGGGGCTCAGGTCACCTTCCCTGAGTTCCTAGGCCACTTCTAAAGGTGACTCTTTCAAGAAACGTACTTCCCAGAGCCTAAGGTGTTTCTGGTTGACACCTCGAGGGAGGGGCTTCATGTGCAGATTCACAGCAGAATCTCGCATCAGGCTGCCCACTGGGCCTGCCCATGGGCGCCCATGGCTGTGACGCTTGTCAGAAGTTGTCTGAATGAGCCCTGTCAGGCCATCGCAGCAGGGGTGGTGGTCATACTCAGAGTGCCCAGGGGGTCGTGCTGGGAGCCCTGAGATTCTCTTACCTCCCCCCGGGCAGCCCCTGGGCCTCTGAGCACCTCAGGGCCTCCAGCCCCAAGAGGGTGCAGTTCAGTTCGGTTTGGTTCTGTCGCTCAGTTGTGTCCGACTCTTTGCGACTTCATGGACCTCAGCACGCCAGGCCTTCCCGTCCATCACCAACTCCCGGAGTTTGCTCAAACTCATGTCCATCAACTCAGTGACGCCATCCAACCATCTCATCCTCTGTTGTCCCCTTCTCTTCCCACCTTCAATCTTTCCCAGCATCAGGGTCTTTTCAAATGAATCAGTTCTTCACGTGAGATGGCCAAAGTGTTGCTGGAGCTCTAGCTTCCGCATCAGTCCTTCCAATGAATATTCAAGACTGATTTCCTTTAGGATGAACTGGTTTGATCTCCTTGCAGTCCAAGGAGATCAAGAGTCTTCTCCAACACCACAGTTCAAAAGCATCAATTCTTTAGTTCTCAGCTTTCTTTATGGTCCAACTCTCACATCCATACATGAGCTGAAAAACCATAGCTTTGACTGTACAGACGTTTGTTGGCAAAGTAACGTCTCTGCTTTTGAATATGCTGAGAGGGTGCGAGGCAGGACTAAGGGGCTCCCGTGACACAGACCCGGGAGAATGGAACCCTGTCTGGCAGGACCCCTGCCTGGCCACAAAGTCACGCTGATTGAACAGAAAACGAGGCGGAGAGGATGTTTTGCAACACATGACATTTTCTTTGTCAACAGTTTTTTTTAAACTTGTTATTTTTTATCATTTTTATATTTTGGCCCTACAACATGGCATGTGGGATCTTAGTTCCCTGACCAGGGTCAAACCGGTGTCCCTGCAGTGGAAGCTCAGAGTCTTAACCACCGGACCGCCAGGGAAGTCCCAACAAAACTTCTGAGTTTCCAGTGTTCCCCACGTGGGCCCTTGCTTGTTTGAGCCTCACACTGTCTGTCCCAGAATTGAACCTGGGGTGTCCTGTCTCCAGGCCCCTCATCCAGGACCTCCTTCCCGCCTGGAGGGCTCACTTGGGGTCAGGAAGTCAGCCGAGCCTCCTGGACGTGGATGGAGGAGTGTGAGGGCTGCAGGGCTGTGCGGATGGGGATTCTCCGCATGGCCAGGGGCTCTGCTGTGGGTGCAGCCTGGGCGCCCGCCCCTTTTCAAGCAGGGTCCGGAGTGTGGCGCGTGGCTGGCAGGGCAGACTAGGCCCCGAGGCCTCGCCAGGGGAGCGGCTGGGCTGGCCCTGCTGTGGCTCAGAGTTTCCCCAGGATGCCTGGGTGCAGAGGGTCCTCAGGATGACGGGCGAGCTGACCGTGAAGTGCTGACTGTCTGCCCTCAAGGCGGCCCTGCTCGGCATCTCTGCCTCCGTGGTGTGAGGGCCCTGGAATCTGCATTCCTGACCAGTTCTCAGTAAAGCGGATGCTGTGGCTCCAGAGGCCCCATGTCTGGGCCACCCGCCCCCCTTAGTGGCACCGGGGTCTGGCTGAGTGTTGCTTAAACAGAGGGAGCGGCACTGTGGGGGGTGGGGTGGCAGTTCCCCGGGTGACCTGACGCCTGCTTGGGTATGGGGTCCGGGGCCGGGGCGGGGAGGGAGGGGTCCTGCCTCCCAGTCGCCGCTTGGGTATACCGTGGCTCCCTCTGTGCCCGCTGGGTCTGAGCTCCTTGCCATGTCATTGAGGGGGCACAAGTCAGTGCCTCCCACACCCTGTCCAGCAAGCTCGGGGCCCCTGCGTGACTGCCCGAGTCCCACACGGGCAGGTGGCCGCTGCCCCGCCCTGCTGGGGTGGGCTGGGCCCTTGCCAAGGGAAGGAAGCCCTCCATGTCCTTCAGCAAAATTTGAGGCAGGCCGACGGGGCAGCACTGAGCCAGGTGCTGGGCCAGTGGGAGCATCTGAGGCGAGGACTAGTCCTGACCCACGCGCGCAGGCGCTGTCCTCCACTCCACACCGGCTCACTTAGCTGGCAGGACAGTGACCACCACTGTCCGACCAGGAAGCAGGGCGTAGTGTGTCTGCTGACAGCCCAAGGTCACGTGCTGTGAAGTGGCATCGCTCCGAGCTGGGCTGCAGTGGGCCTCTGGCTCTGCCCATGGGCCTGGCCCCTCAGAGCTGGGGCATCTGGGGGCCCTGGGGACAGAGGGCATCTCTCTGGGTCTGGGTGGCAGCTCCAGGTATGCCCAGCTGGTCCTGCTGGGGACGAACCCAAGGACACGGGGAAGGGGGGTGTCTCCAGTGCCCAGGCTGGGGGCTCAGAGTGGGCCCCCCACCCTCCGGGGGCTTAGAGTGGACCCCCGACCCTCGTGTGCTCAGAGTGGACCCCCCACGCCCCGGGGGTTCAGAGTGGACCCCCACCCTCATGTGCTCAGCGTGGGCCCCCCCACCCTGTGGACTCAGTGGGGCCCCCCCTGGGTAGTGTCTGGCCCCGGGCATGGCGGTCAGCAGCCCCATGGGCAGCGTGGTGCGGCGCCCGCCTGCTCCGTGTCAGTCAGCTTGTATCCGGCCGGGTGACGGTGCTCGTTCTGACATGTGGTCTCTTCTGTGTGTGTACGTGTGTCCTGGCTGCCTCCGCCTTTAGCGTTTCGTTTGGAAGTGACACTAGGTACAGCTCTTTTCTCTTCCGCGCCCGCTGGCCCGCCCTCTCCGGTTTTCAGTCTCCCCTCCCTCTCCCCGTCCGCCCTCCGGTCCCCCTGCTGTCCTCACCTCCTCCCTGTGGGTCTGCCTCGTGACGTGCCCGGTGCTGGCCCTGCCCTGTCCCGCTGCTTCTCCTGTGCCCCTGGACTGCGCCGCGAAGAAGGGGCGGCCCCTTTGGAGCGTCGCTGCCCTGCCGTCCACACCCCGGGTGGGGCTGGCCGGGCGGGGGCGTGTGCGGCGCCCTGCTTGTGCTGACCTGTTCTCTGCCATGTCTTCGTGGGGATGCGGGGTGGAAACCGGAGAAGCTGGGCTGCCAGGGCCTGCAGAGCGGCCACGCTAGGGCTTGAGGCAAATTCCCAGCTCATGAGTGACGGTCCTCGACTCTTAGGCCGGGACTGAGGCAGGGGTTTAGGACAATTGAGAACAGAAGCTGTTGGGTAACAAGAAAGCCGGCCAGGAGTGGAGGCCACCACTGGTCTGGCCCCTGAGGCTGCCCCGAGCCGCCCGTGGCGTGGGCTCCTGGCCGCTCACTCTGGTGAGCTTTTGCTCTGGTCGTTACTTTCTGACTTAGACACTGGGGACAGAAAGAAGCACCCGCCGCCTGCTCTGTGGGGCCCGGCCGCAGCGGCAGGGGCTGTGCTGTCTTCAGGGGGCCGCCCCGGTTTCCACCCCCAGCATCATCCCCCAGGGCGATCAGTTGGGGAGGAGATGCTGCAGAGAGCTCTACAGGCCCGGCAGGCTCCCTTCGGGTCCAGGGAGAGGCCGCGCACCTCCTTACTCAGGCTCAGGGGGTCCCTCGCCTCTCCCGTGATCACAGCTCCTCTCCCCTCCACCCTCCCGTTCCCGCCTCGGCTCCAGAACCCTGGGCTGAAACCTCCCATCCCCCAGGGTGGCGCTCAGAGCGCTCCAGGGCCCCCTCTGGTGGGGCGTCCGGTGGCCCCGTCCTGAGTAAGGAGGGGTCTGTCCTCCCTGGACCCCGGCCCCAGCGGCTCGCCCTGCAGGTGGCCCACACGTCTGTCTGTCTCCGTGTGTCCGTCTGCATGTCCCCGTCCCCACTGAGAGCACACCACACTCCATCATCTTTCTACCTCACCTCTGCTTCCTTCTAGAACCTTTTACCAGTTTGAGGCTGCGTGGGACAGCTCCATGCACAACTCCCTCCTGCTGAACCGGGTCACCCCTTACCGAGAGAAGATTTACATGACCCTCTCTGCTTATATCGAGGCAAGAAACCTGTGCCCAGGGCCTCCCCCCAAATCACCTGCCCCCCCAAGCCCGAGTTGCCGGACAATGGACAATAAGGGGGCTTGTTAGTCCCACACAATCCCAGTCAACCCTGTTGTCTTCCCAGAGGGCTTCTTGAGTCCTTGAGTTTAATCTGTGTACTTTTAATGGGAATGCTCAGAATTAGTCAGTTCCTCTATCTTTAGTGTGTGGGTTTGTCCTTGGGGTTGCAAGATGGCTGCAGCACCACCAGACGTTGCATCTGTGTTCCAGACAGCACAAGAACAGAAGCCTTCTTTTCCCCATCGCAAGGGTCTCTGGCTGTGACTCCCTTGGAAGCATAGGAGAAGCTGGGGGTGTGGGCATTTCTCACGGGTGCAGCAGCCGGCGGGGCGGTAGAGACAGAAGTACCCAGCCACCCTGCCTCCCTACCCCAGAGTCTAGTTACTGTGGCTGTAACGTGGGGGCCAGTGTGACCGCCCCGTGGGGTGAGCTTTGCTCAGGCTGAGCAAACACTGGTAGGGCATCGCCGAAGCAAGACCCCAGGACACGTCCACATTGTCCGTTGTCACCCTGGGGTTTCGGGAACACAAGAGAACCTGCTGTTTGAGACAGCGGCTCGCTCGTCGTGCAGTGACCTCCTGTGGCCTTTAGGGTTGGCCCGTGGGTGCACAGACAGGGTCCAGTCAGATCCTCACAAACATTTTGGGCCATGTGTCACCCCGGTTCCACGGGGAGGAGGCTGAGGCCCGTGTCCGGGATGTTGGGGTGTCCTGCAGGGACACCCGGCATCTCCAGCCGGAGTTGGTTCAAGGTGGGGGCAGAGACTCTTGCCTGTGTTGGGGCTGCCCCAGGGATGGGGGAGAGGGGAGGGTCTGGGGCTGCGGGTGGTGCAGCTCTTGGGCCTCCCCCGGGAGGAGAGGCCAGGGGGCTGGGTCAGCCTGGGCGTGCCTGCCCTGAACCCAGAGAGGAGAGGCCTGAGGGCTGGGTCGGCACTGGCGAGTCTGCGCTGAGCCTTGGAAGGAGAGGGCCGGGGGGCTGTGTCGGCCCAGGCGAGCCTGCGCTGAGGGTCTGGGGCTGAGGCCGGGGGCTGGGTCGGCCCAGGCGAGCCTGAGCTGAGCCCTGGGAGGAGAGGGCCGGGGGGCTGTGTCGGCCCAGGCGAGCCTGCACTGAGGGTCTGGGGCTGAGGCCGGGGGGCTGGGTCGGCCCGGGCGAGCCTGCACTGAACCCTCGACCCCGCAGATGGAGAACTGCACGCAGCCGGCCGTGGTCACCAAAGACTTCTGCATGGTCTTCTACTCGCGCGACGCCAAGCTGCCCGCCTCGCGCTCCATCCGCAACCTGTTCGGCAGTGGGAGCCTGCGGGCCTCAGAGAGGTGAGCCCGCCAGGAGCGCTCTCCGGCCCATCTCGCTTGGACCAGCGGGAGAGGCCTTGGCGCGCTTGTGGGGACACGGATGTTGTGTTGGGGGGCGGGAGAGAGCTGGAGCCTACCTGCCAGGTGTAGCAGGAAGGCCTGTGTGTCCACTCTGGGGCTCCCATGGGTGGTCCTGGGTGACCTTCCTCCCCAGCAGCCGTGGGGCCCTGTCGCTGGGCAGGGTGAACACTGGGCCCAGGGAGGTGGGGACAGAGGGACCCTGGATGGCACATCCCCAGGGGCATGTGCTGAGCCAGGCCTCCCGGCACCTGGGGGTCAGACCCCAGGGGCATGTGCTGAGCCAGGCCTCCCAGCACCTGGGGGGTCACATCCCCAGGGGCATGTGCTGAGCCAGGCCTCCCGGCACCTGGGGGGTCACATCCCCAGGGGCATGTGCTGAGCCAGGCCTCCCAGCACCTGGGGGGTCACATCCCCAGGGGCATGTGCTGAGCCAGGCCTCCCGGCACCTGGGGGTCAGACCCCAGGGGCATGTGCTGAGCCAGGCCTCCCAGCACCTGGGGGGTCACATCCCCAGGGGCATGTGCTGAGCCAGGCCTCCCGGCACCTGGGGGTCAGACCCCAGGCCCACAGTCCTCTCGCACTCTGACTGCTCTCTGCGTTCCTGGAGGAGGGGAGGAAGGCAGTGGAGGGATCCCGCCCCAGGAGCGGGGACACCAGGGTCCCTGCTGGTCACCTTCAGTGATGCTCACACACCCTGTGTGGTGGGTGGCCACCCCGGGGGGCACAGCTGGGAGGAAAGAGCGTGGGGTCCTGGATGGCCATGACCCTGTGACCCTGTCATCCAGGAGGTCACCTTGGGACCGTGGGCCCCCCTCCATGAGTGGGTTAGTGGGGTGCCCTAGGCAGAGTCAAAGGTCCCAAGACAAAGGGGGCCCAGCGGGCGTCTGGGACGGGGACCCTGACACCGCAGCCCCCACTGCCTGGCGTGCGGGCCGTGGGACTCGTGCCCAGAGTGCATGTGATGGTGAATGGGTGCCCGGCCATTGTCACGCGGGTGACAACGCCCCCTCCACAGCAACCGCGTGACGGGCGTGTACGAGCTGAGTCTGTGCCACGTGGCTGACGCGGGCAGCCCAGGTAGGCGTCTGCCCTGCGCCCTCTGGGCGGGGGTTGGGGGGGCGCTGATGGAGGTCAGGGAGAAGGCTCCACGGGGGACACTCAGGTGACCTCGGCTACGCTGCCGTGCGGGGAGCCCCTCACCCAGAGGCCCTGGGGGGCTGGAGGACGGTGGGGGCCGGCACAGCCCCCGCGGGGTACGCCACGTCCGTGGCCCGTGCAGGCATGCAGCGGCGGCGCCGGCGGGTGCTGGACACATCCGTGGCCTACGTCCGCGGCGAGGAGAACCTGGCGGGCTGGAGGCCGCGTAGTGACAGCCTCATCCTGGACCACCAGTGGGAGCTGGAGAAGCTGAGTCTCCTGCAGGAGGTGAGTGCCCAGCCCGCCTGTCACGGGGCTCAGAGCCTCATGACGGCCCCGGCTCGGGCGGGACGTGCGCACTTGGTCCAGCCCCAGACTAGGGGGCGTGTAGCAGAGACGAGACAGACGTTGGGAAGAGAACTGGGGGGCGCGAGCCCTTTGGTGGCTCCGGTCAGGACAGCCCGTGCCCAGCAGCGGGCACTGGCCGCCGGCTGCAGCAGCGGGTGGAAAGAGGGCGTCGGGTCCGCGTCCGTCCACGTTCTGGGCCCTTCCCAAGGCTGCGCCCCCGGAGCTTGTCCGTCCGCTTGCACTAGGGCGCAGGCAGGCCTGTGGGCTCCACGGCGCCCGCCCCAGCCTGCGGGCACGGAGTGAGGCCGTGCTCGCGCCCCGCACAGGTGGAGAAGACCAGGCACTACCTGTTGCTGCGAGAGAAGCTGGAGGCGGCCCAGCGGCCCGGCCCCGAGACGCTGTCCCCCGCCGCCAGTGACGGCTCCGAGGCCCACGGCTCCTCCAGTGCCTCCTCCCCGCTCACGGCTGAGGCCCGGCCAGCATCCCTGGAGGCGCCCAGCGAGCGGCAGCGGGAGCTGGCTGTCAAGGTGGGTGGCCGGCCGGCCTGCAGGCGGGGGACCTGGGAGAACGAGGGCCCCAGGGCCCTGGAGTCACCTTGACCTCGTCCCCACCCCGCCCCACCCACACTGGGACTCAGGGACTGTTTACAGCCTCCTCCTCCAAGTGGTGCCCCCGCTCTTGAATACGCACACTGACGGGGAGCTCACCACCTCCCCAAAGCCGGCCCTTTCTCCCGCTGGGTGGGCCACGGGGAAGACCTCCTGTACTTCGTGTGCCCCCACCCCCTCCTTTGCCCAGGCACCAGCCTGCCGCAGGAGGCTTCCTCAGATGGCCCCACCCCCTGGGAGAGGTGGGGTGCTGCCCACCTCCTCCTGGGGTGCCTGGCCCCTCGGCTAGTCGCTCGCATCCACATCCGAGCCAGGTCCTGGGGGCTCCTGACCAGGCATTTTCTCTGCCCACAGTGCTTACGGCTCCTCACCCACTCCTTCAACAGAGAGTACACCCACAGCCACGTCTGCGTCAGCGCCAGCGAGAGCAAGGTGGGCACGGGGCGGGGGCGCCCGAGGGACTGTCGGCTCCAAGAGGGAACTCGGGTTTTCCTAGGGACACCCCTCCACCAGCCCAGAGGGATGCCTCTGAGCTCGGGCCTGGAGGCCAGGGCCGCACAGGGAACAGCAAGGTGCACTCCTCTGCCCACTGTTTCCAGTAGCAGTGCCGTCCGACCTGGCCTCACCCCACTGCCCCTGTCCTGGGCGAGTCCAGCCCCTCCTTAGCTTCTGTCCTCACCCGGGGGCCCATTGGGGCCGGCAGCCTCAGGCCTGTCCCCCCAGCTCCTGTGCTGCCCTGCACGGAGCCTCCGGGGGGGTCCTGCCCTCTGCCCTCTTGCTGGCCTCTCCCTCTGCCCAGAGCTTCTCTCGCCGTGGCCGTGGGGCTACACGTGCTGACAGTACACGTGCCCTCCCCGATCCTCGCCCAGGGGTCCTCCCATTCCCCCGAGGCAGAGCCCGAAGCCCTGGGTGGGGCAGGCAGGAGGGTCCGGCCGTTGGGGTGGGAGGTGCCCTCCCACTGGGGCCCTGCGCTGGCTCAGAGAACGCCATCTCCTCTGCAGCTCTCTGAGATGTCGGTCACCCTGCTGCGGGACCCGTCCATGTCCCCGCTGGGGGCCGCCACGCTCACTCCCTCCTCTACCTGCCCCTCCCTGGTCGAGGGCCGGTATGGGGCCACCGACCTGAGGTAGGTGCTGGCCGGCCTGCAGGAGCGCACTGCGGCCGGCGGGGGGCGGGGGCGGGGGCTGGATGGCGGGGGCAGGCCGGCTTGAGGTGCCGGCGTCTGGGGGTGGCCACGCAGCGGGGCAGGGCTCACGCTGCCTTTCCCGGGCCACTTTCTGCTAAAGCATAAATTTAAAATACGCTCTTCCATGAGGCTGGGAACAGGTCAAAACGCTCAATGAAAGCCCTTCCCAGTGGCAAATGGAACAGTGGGAGAAGCGGTGGCAAAGCAGAGGCCCGGGGCCTTTGGGTCCACTGACTTCTGCTGATGTGGGGCCCCCGCTGCCACCACTCGCGTCTGACCCCCAGATCTTGTAGCTCCTTGGGGTCTTTTTTCTCTGACTGAGAAAGGTGTGAAGCCCTCTGGGCCCCATCCTGAGACAGGCCGTGTCGGCCAGCACGTCGGCCCCTCTGGCCGGGCCGCGGACCACCCGCTCCCTCCAGGCAGATGGTCCCTGAGGAAGACGAGTCAGCCTCAGTCCAACTTTAGAGATGAGATGCAGAGCTGCTCTCTCGGGGTGGGGGTGGGGGGCCAGGGCGTCCCTGAAGAAGCCGGCGGCAGGTGGACCCCGGTGAGTGCCCCGGCGGTCCCGGGGGTGACGCTGGCCCCCAGGGAGCCTGGCCGAGGTTCCCGGGCCCTCCAGGTGCCCCTGGCGCTGCAGTGGCTTCATTCTGCTTCCCCAGGACCCCACAGCCCTGCTCCCGGCCCGCCAGCCCGGAGCCTGAGCCCCTGCCCGAGGTAGATGCCAAGAAGCTCCCCTCCCCTGCCCGGGCAGCGGAAGCCGACAAGGAGCCCCAGCGCCTGCTGGTGCCTGACATCCAGGAAATCCGTGTCAGGTGTGTGAGGGCCCTGCCCAGCCGGCTCCTGAGGACCCCAGCTCTGCCTCGGCAGGGACGGCAGCCGCCCCGACCTGGGCAGTGCTGGGGGTCAGGAGACCACCCCCTGACCTGAGGCGGTGCAGGCAGTCAGGAGACCACCCCCCGACCTGGGGCAGTGCAGGCAGTCAGGAGACCACCCCCCGACCTGGGGCAGTGCAGGCAGTCAGGAGACCACCCCCCGACCTGGGGCAGTGCAGGCAGTCAGGAGACCACCCCCCGACCTGGGGCAGTGCTGGGGGCAAACAGACTCCCCCCACCCCACCACCCCACCCCACTCCACCCTATGTGGGGCAGGGGCAGCTCTGTGCTGTAATCAGGAGACCAAGCCCCAGCCAAACCTAGGGCAGGGGTGGAAAAGGAGCTGATATAGAGGACAGGACGGTGGCCCAGAGCCTGGACATGCGGGCCCGGTGGGAGGCCGCGGACCGGGCAGGGCCAGTGGGAGGCTGTGGCAGGGGCTCGGGGGGCTGTGCCCAGTGGGAGGCTGCGGAAGTGGGGGTGTTGCCGGTGGGAGGCCTTGGAGAGGCGGTTTTGACGCGTCCCGCCCCGCAGCCCCATCGTCTCCAAGAAGGGCTACCTGCACTTCCTGGAGCCGCACACGGCCGGCTGGGCCAAGCGCTTCGTGGTGGTGCGGCGGCCCTACGCCTACATGTACAACCACGACAAGGACGCCGTGGAGCGCTTCGTGCTCAACCTGTCCACCGCCCAGGTGGAGTACAGCGAGGACCAGCAGGCGATGCTCAAGGTGCGCCACGGCCGCGGGCTGGCGGGGAGGGCGGGAGCCGGGCCCAGCCCGCCGAGGGCCGCGTCCCCTCACCGCTCGGCCGAAGCAGTGTGAGTGGATGTCACGGGTGGGGGTGTCGGGCTCAGCCTCTCGCGTTCCGGGGTCCCTCTGCCCACCCGTGAGGCGCGCCGTCCTGGTGATGACCAGCAGTGAGGGGTGGGTCGAGCATTGGTGCCAAGGATGCCCCAGATGGCTGACGACACGGTGCGTCTTCCAGAGACACCCACAGAGGGTGTCGGGAGCCCTGCAGGCCCAGCAGGGCACTGGGCCCAGGAGGGCAGCCTCCTGCCCCCCGGCTTTCCCCCAGGTCCTCTCCGAGCAGGCGGCAGCCTGGGCCTGTGTGTGAGGAGCTCTGAGTCCTCCCGGCTGGGGCCCGGGGTTCCTCAAGGTGGGGGGTGTGAGCTCAGCCTGACCCCCAACGCCCACCCCGCCGAGGGCTCAGGCTTGAGAGAAGAGGCGGGATTAACAGCCCCGAGCACACAGCTGAGCCGGGGGCCCAGGGAGGGGACCCTGGGGATGCGGAGCAGTGACAAGTCCGCCTGGGGCATGGCCACGGGACGAGAGGCGCAGGGTATCCCGCCTGCAGAGGCGTCTGGACGGGAGGTCAGGACGGCCCTGACCCTCCCGCGGGTCTCCTTCCCGACCCCCCGGAGCCGCGGCCGCCCCAGGCTGAACGGGAGGCCTGGCCCTCACAGCGGCTCCCTCTGCAGACCCCCAACACGTTCGCGGTGTGCACGGAGCACCGGGGCATCTTGCTGCAGGCCAGCAGTGACAAGGACATGCACGACTGGCTGTACGCCTTCAACCCCCTGCTGGCCGGGACCATCCGGTATGGCCGCCCACAGAGGGTCCCCGAGGCCTCCAGAGCCCGCAGTCGGCCGGCGGGAGGTGGCCTCTATGTCGGGACTGCCGGGCCCAGCGGGCGATGCTTTAAAGGAGGCTGTGGGGGCGGGGCGGGGGCGAGGGCTGCTCCCACCGGGTCCCAGGGGCAGGAGGCAGAGGGTACTGTCTCCCGGGCGGTTGGGGAGGCAGGGGTGTGCCCGCAATGCCCCTCACACCAGCCTGCGGGCGCCCATGGCCCCCTGACCACCGCTCCTCTTGGCCCGCAGGTCCAAGCTGTCCAGAAGGAGGTCTGCCCAGATGCGGGTCTGAGCCCAGCCCCCCGCAAGCCCGGCCCCGCCTCCCGTCTTCGTCATCGCCATCTGTCAGCGCCGCCCAGCCCCGCCCGCCTCCTGGGACGCCCGCCCTGCCGGGGACCTGCCACACGACCTGTGCCAGCAGAGGCCACGCGTGTCGTTCTTTCTGCAGGAGGCGCCCCGGGTGGGAGGAGCTGGGAGGCGCCAGAAAGGCGGGGGGCAGGGGTCACGGGCGTCGCCGCCGTTCTCATATTTTTTTAAGCATAGACTTATAATTAACACACACTAGTTAGTGATGTTGAGACAGTCCCCTCAGACGTTAACGATCAGACTGTGTTCTATTTATAAGTATTTATTTCTAATGCCTTCACGTAGACCTGTAGGATTCAGACGGACCCGCGCCCTTGTTCCCACACACCTCCCAAGCCTCTTGGGGACAGATGGGTCGGGGCGTCCCCCCGGGAGCCACGGGAATGCACGGCCCCGGCCGGAGCTGAGGCCGGTCCGCACGCACGCAGGGCCGGCCTGGCCCCGGGCCCGTGTGTGTGTGCGTGCGCGTGTGTGTCGGGGGTGTGACGCCTGAAGGCTGAGCAGTGCAGGTGCGTCCCTTCCAGCAGGGCGCGTGTCTCACCCGGACGGCAGCCCCTGAGCCGTGACTGTCGGGGACGCTGGCCGCGCGCCCCTGGGAGCAGGCGGGGGGAGCCCAGGCGCCCAGTCTGGGGTGAGAGGGTCAGGGTGGTGCCCGGTGTCCAGGCCAGCCGGGGGCGGGGCTGGGTCTACGAGTGGTCCGGGCAGCGAGGGGCTGTGGGCAGCGTGGGCAGGGGCGAGACGCGGGGTGAGCCCCAGGCTGCCAAGGGGAGGAAGCCGTGGACCCCTCTTTTACCGGGAGAGGAGTGTTCAGGGGTCCCGGTGGGGAGACTCCAGTCGGCCGGTGCGGGTGGCCAGTGCCAGCGCTGGGTCACCCGTCTTCCAGGCGCCTTTTCGTGTGTCCGAGGGTGTCGCCGGGTCTGGTTCTGGCCTCTTGTGACAATACCTGTCTCGTCCCCTCTTCAGACTCTGTGCCCGAGGGTCGCCCAGGACCGCGCAGGGTTGCCCGGGCTGAGGGTCTGGTCGGGAAACGTACCGGCCCAGGGTCTTCGAGGAGCTCTTCCTCCTCCCAGAGACACGGCCAGCCCCTCTTCAGCTCAGGGCAGAGCAGCCATAGCACACGGCCCGTCCACTCCGTGGCACCCAGAGCAGGTGGCAGAGGTTGAGGGTCTAGACTAGGACCGAACGCCGTCCAGAAACCGGGAGCCTGAGCCCCTCCGGGGTCCCTGGAGGCCATGCAGAGAGCAGGCTGACGGCTGCTCCGGAACCATCACTGAGCCGAGGTCGTGGGCAGGGGAGGATGCACGGGTGAGTTCTAGGGGTCAGTCCTGAGCGCCCCGCTGTCCTGCGGGGAGACTGGGGCGCAGGGCCCGGGCCATAGCCCCTCAGGTCAGCCAGCCTGAGGCCGCGGCCTCGTCAGGGTCCAAGGCCCTGTCTGGGGGCAGGGTGCCTGGGGCCAGCCAGCCTGCAGAGCCCCTGCCCCGCGGAGCGGGCCTGAGGCACTCACCTGCATCCGGGGCCCCCACAGCCATGGGGGCCCCCACGGCCACTGCATCCTGGCCTCCTGCCGTCCCAGTGGGAGCTTGGCGGTCAGGGTGTCCCCTGCCCGTCACCGCCTCCTCTCAGCCTGGGCCTGAGAACTCTGCGCGTCGGTCGGGAAGGCCGCTCTTCTGGGCCGGATGCCATGGGAGCCAGCAGAGGCGGTCCGAGACCCCATCCCGTCTGTGACATGGGGGCCAGTCTGGAGGCCCCGGGGGTCCCCAGGGGTGGGTGCAGGCTGGGAGGTCAGGTGTGGGGTTGAGCTGTGTCCCCGAGGGGAGGGAACGATGTCGGAAGCCACCTCTCTCGGACAAGTTTTGTTTTGGCGCTTGAGGCTGCTCGGGCTGCAGCTGCCGTGAGTTTGGGGGCGGCCCCGCTGCCCCTCCAGGGAGGGGGCACGCCTTCCTCGGCGGCCCTGGGCGGAGCCCCGGGAGGGAGAGTCTGGGCCCCGGTGACCGGGCTGGGGGCCAGAGGCAGGTGTTGAGAGACTGTCCGCTTCAAGGCCTCTGTGCTCTGAGTGACTGTTCATAAGAAGCCAGCGTTTTGTTCTCTGACAATGCGCGTGCACGCGCACACACACACACACACACACGGCAGGGTGACTGCGGCGACCTCCCATCAGTCCTGATCCCCCTCGGCGCCTCTGGGCCGGATGAGGCGAGACACCCAAGGAGGGTCCCTGAACGCCACTGAAGTTCCAGCGCGCACGAGGCTGCCACTCCGGTCCCTGTCAGCTCCCCCCAGCGCGGAGACCCCAGAGGCCCCCCCCTTCATCCCCGGGACCGACCCGGCCCCCCCGCAGCCGGCCGCCCCCCGAGCCCCCGTGGCCTGTACATACGTGCTCGTGTGGCCCCTGCACCGCGACCGCCATCCCGATGTACCGATTAGCCCCTGATGTTCTGAACCCGAGTGTTAGGCTCTTGGCTCCTGTCCCGTGTGTGCACTTAAGCTCTGTCCAGTTAAGAAATAAAACGGCTCTTTATGCAACACCAGACCCGAGGGTCCCCTCTTGGCTTTACTCGTGCGTCGGTCTGTTTGCTGGGGCCTTATAGCTGCAGGGCCAGCTGTCCAGCAGTGTCTGGAGACAGCACGCGCCTCCCAGCGGCCAGGCGGAGAGGGGAGAGAGCCCTGAGGAGTGGGAGGTGCGAGGTGGTGTTTGTCACGGGAGCATCTGCCCGCTTCCCTCAGCACTGGCTGCAGCTGTCTCAGCAGCTCCAGGTGCCCTCGGGCACGCCAGCCCTGCACCAGCCTCACGCCCAGGCAACTTCAAGTCCTTTCACGTGGTCAGTGTTACCTTATACTAAAACTGGACAAAGACATTCCGTGAAACCATAGACCAGTGTCCTCCTTCAACATAGAAACAAATACCCTCAGTAACATTTCACTGAGGGCACGGCAACTCGCCCGAGTATTCTTGCCTGGAGGATCCCATGGACAGAGGAGCCCGGCGGGCTACAGCCCGTGGGGTCACAGAGAGTCAGACACGACTGAAGCGACGCAGCACACGACACACACTACATTTCACCAAGTTGAATGTTGGGGTACATAGAAAGGCTAGGACCCCATGGCCTAGTTGGGTTTATGCTGGGAATGCAAGCTCAGCTCAAGAGCTAATCATTCTAATTCACTTAAGCTAACAAAGGAGAAATCACATTATCATCTCTATAGACGCAGAAAAAGCATTTGATGAAAATCCAATACTCGTTGCTCATCAAAACTTGAAATAGAAGATAACTTCTTAACGTGGAAAAGCGTGTCTGCACTAAATGTATAGCTGACATCGTGTGTGTGAGTGCTCAGTCACTTCAGTCGTGTCCGACTCTCTGTGACCCCATGGACTGTAGCCCGCCAGGCTCCTGTGTCCATGGGATTCTCCAGGCAAGAGTACTCGAGTGGGTTGCCATGCCCTCCTCCAGGGCATCCTCCCGACCCAGGGATCACACCTAAGTCTCATGTCTCCTGCACTGGCGAGAGGGTTCTTTACCGCTAGCGCCACCTGGGAAGCCCAAGCTAGCATCGTACTTAACAGCAAAAAATGAAGACCTAACGCTTTAGACTGGGCACAAGACAAGGACGCCCTCTCTCATCACCCGATTCAACAAGGTAATGGAGCTCCTAAGCAGGGCAGTAAGGCGAATGAGGAGAGAGCAGGTGCACAGATCAGGAGAGAAGAACGGCACGCAAGGCAGAAGTCCTAAAGGAATATACCACAAATCTGCTGTAATTAACGCCTGAGCTAACCAGGGCTGCAGAGTGCAACATCAGTATACAAACACTCATTTCACTTATGTTTCATTAAAGTGCAGTTCACTACGTTTCAGGTGGTCACCAATGTGACGCTGTTACATATGCATATATGTATATGATACACACATATACGTATATTCTTTTTCAGATTCTTTTCCATTATATATTATTACAAGCTACAGAATTACAAACACAAATTTTATTTTTATATACTAGCAATAAACTCTTGAAACTTTAAAAAATTGTACCGTTTGTATTGGCGGCTTCCCTGGTGGCTCAGATGGTAAAGAATCCGCCTGCAATGCAGATTCCTGGGTCGGGAAGATACCCTGAAGAAGGAAACGGTTACACTCTCCAGTGTTCTTGCCTGCAGAATCCCATGGACAGGGAGCCTGGCGGGCTACAGTCCATGGGGGCGCAGAGAGTCAGACACAACTGAGCGACTAAGCAAGCATTTATAGCAGTAGCAAAAATAACTATATGTGTATAAATCTAACAAAATACATGCAAAATCAATATGCCAAACCTATAATAAAACACCGATGAGATAAAGACCTAAGTGAAATGAAGAGTTATATTCATAATTAGAAGGTTCAATATTTATTAAGATGTCATCTCTCCCCAAATTGACTTTTAAATTCAACATGGTCTCAATCAAAATTCCTGTAGATATCAACCACCTGATTCTAAAAGTTACGTGAAAAGTAAAGGTGCTGGAATAGCTAAAGCAAATTTGGCACAGAAAAATAAAGTTAGAAAAGTCGCAATATCCATTTTGACCCAGGAAACTACAGGGGTTAGGACAGTGTGGTCTTTCTTTAAATTGGAGTTTGGTTGCTTTACGATGCTGTGTTTCTGCTGTACAGCAGAGTGAATCAGCCACATGCACACACACACCCTCCCTGTTGGGCCTGCCCGCAGCCCATGCCCACCATCCTGTCCTTCTAGGGCCTCGCTGACCACCAAGCTGAGCTCCCTGGGCTGCACCGCACCGTCCTGTCCTTCTAGGGCCTCGCTGAGCACCGAGCTGAGCTCCCTGGGCTGCACCGCACCGTCCTGTCCTTCTAGGGCCTCGCTGAGCACCGAGCTGAGCTCCCTGGGCTGCACCGCACCGTCCTGTCCTTCTAGGGCCTCGCTGAGCACCGAGCTGAGCTCCCTGGGCTGCACCGCACCGTCCTGTCCTTCTAGGGCCTCGCTGAGCACCGAGCTGAGCTCCCCGCCAGCTGTCTGTTTTACGCCTGGTGGTGTGTGCGTCAGTCCTGATCTCTCGGTTCGTCGCACACTCCACTTCCCGCCTGCCCCATGTCCGCACATGTGTTCTCTGCGTCTGCATCTCTATTCCTGACCCGCAGAGATCAGCTGTGCCATTTTTCCAGAGTCCAGGACGGTGTGATATCGGTGAAGGAACAGACACACAGATCAGTGCAGCACATGCGAGAACCCAGAAGTGGATGCACACGCTCACACACACACACACACACACAAGTGTGACCAGCTGATGCTGTTTACAAGATGCAAAAGCAATCAACAAAGAAAGGATAGACGTTTCAACAAATGATGTTGGAACAGATGGACTCCGACACGTCTTTTAAAATGAACATAAACTCAACACCTTGTACAAAAAGTAACTCAAAATGTTACGGAAAATCTAAATCTATAAAATTTCCAGAAGAAAATAATATTACAAGGAAACTTCAAGATACAAAGCAGGCGTGATGTTGTTGGACATGACAGCAAAAGCTCTGTTCCCAAAGAACGAAATGCAAGGTTGAACTTTATGACAGTGAAGAAGCTTTTGCTCTGTGAAGGAAAATGAAAAGACGAGCTGCAGATGCGGAGAGGATATTCGCCAATCAACCCTCTGGCCCAAGACTTGTCTCAGAATACATTAAGAATCCTCCAAAGTCTCTGATAGGTAAAAAAAAAAACCCAACTTAAAAATGCTACGTGCCACTACTCACATACTTAAAGGGCTGAAATCAAAAACAAGAAGCAAAACCTGAGAATATCAAGTGTTGGTGAGAAGAAGCAACTGGAATGCTTCACTATTTGTGAAACTGGAAAAGCTGCGGTCACTCCGGACAAGGGTTTGGGACTTCCTTAGAAAGTTAAGAGCACACTTTCATACGACTCACCAGTCCCACTGCTGGGCATCGACCCCAGAGAAATGACAAAGTGTGCCTTAGAGAAATGGATACACAGATATTTAAAGCAACTACTTATTGTTGCCCCCAAGTGGGGCAATATAGAATCAAAACTAAAAGTCAATGGCCTGCCTGTGTACCAGCAACAAACAGCTGGAATTTGAAATTTTAAAATCACCATTTATAGTACTATAGGAGAGAAATAAGGTTTTTTTTTTTTTAAAGATAGGTAAAAATTAAACAAAATATGCTCAGGATCTGATGTAGAAAACAACAGAATTCTGATGAGTCAATGTTATAAGTAAATAGACATTCTGTGTTCACTGACTGCAAGACTCGCTTCTGCAAAGACGTGAGCTTTGCTGGTTGGTGCTACAGACTCAGGAGGGCTTGCCAGGTGGTGCTCTCGGTGACGAACCCGCTTGCCAATGCAGGAGATTCGGGTTCAATCCCAGGGTTGGGAAAATTCCCCTGGAGGAGGGCATGGCAACCCACCGTAGTACACCTGCCTCTCATAGACAGGAGAGCCTGGCAGGCTACAGTCCACAGGTTTACAAACAGTTGGACACCATTGGAGTTACTTAGAATACACACAGACTCAGCCTCCCCAGTAACGCTGCTGGGGCGCCGGCCAGATAGGGACAACCTGAACCCACAATGTATATGTCAAGGCCAAAGGCCCAGAAGAGCCAACACAGTACTGAAGAAGAGCAAATTTGTAGGACTCACACCACCCAGCTTCAAGACTGCCCATTAGCTTTTAAAACTCAGGATAGGGACTGCCCTGGTGGCCCGGCAGCTAAGACACCCTCCCGATGCTGGGGTCCCAGGTTCTATCCATGGTCGGGGAACGAGACCCCACATGCCACGACCAAGGGTTTGCACGCTGCAGCTGAGACCGAAGACCCCGCTTGCCAAGTGCGCAACAAGTCAAGGTAGTGTGATGCCGGTGAACGAGCAGACAAGTAGGAAGGGTACAGGAGAGCCCAGAAATGGACACACACAGAGTCAGCTCATCTTGACAAAGGACACGGCCGTTCAAGGGCACCAGGACAATCCTCTCAGCAAATGGGGCTGGAGCAAAGGGACGCCCACGAGCAAAAAGCATTTTAAAGAATCTGGTCACAGATCTTACACTTCTCACAGACGTTCAGACGCTACGTCAAAATGGATCTTGGACCTAAATGCAAAACACAGAGCTAAAACTTCTACAAGTACTTATCAATGTCAAGAAATGGCTAGGACCTGGGCTTCCCCGGTGGCTCAGATGGTAAAGAAGGGAAGTGTTAGTTGCTCAGTCGTGTCCGACTCTTTGAGACCCCATGGACTATATCCCACCAGGCTCCTCTGTCCATGGGATTCTCCAGGCAAGAATACTGGAGCGAGTAGCCATTCCCTTCTCCAGGAGATCTTCCCAACCCAGGGATCGAATCTGGGTCTCCTTCACTGGGGGCAGACTCTACCACCCCCAATCCTCCCCCAATCCAAGAGGAGACTCTATCCTGCTGCAATGCAGGAGTTCCGGGTTCGATCCCTGGGTCAGGAAGATCTCCTGGAGAAGGGCAGAGCAACCCACTCCAGTATTCTTGACTGGAGAATTCCATGGACAGAGGAGCCTGGGGGGATACAGTCCATGGGGTCGCAAAGAGTCGGACATGACTGAGCGACTAAGCACAGCATAACAGGACCTGGGAGGAAATACTTGGAAAACAATCACAGGACAAAGGACTTGTGTTCAGAACATGTGAAGAATTATTATAACTCAATAATGAAAAAGATTCACAACTCAGTAAAAAACAAAAAGCATTTGAATGACCGATAAGTAGGCTCCTGACAATGTGGCTCATATCACCTGTCATCAGGGGAATGCAGCTTCCCATCACAGAGGGAAGCAGACACCAGGAGGAGAGACTGCGGGAATCCTCACAGCATCGCGTTTGTGGACACCAAGCGTCTCCTATCTTGCTCCTACTGTTGTTGAGTCACTCAGTCGTGTCTGACCCCATGAACCACAGCACGCCAGGCCTCCCTGTCCATCACCAACTCCCGGAGTCCACCCAAACCCATGTCCACTGAGTCGGTGATGCCATCCAACCATCTCATCCTCTGTCAGCCCCTTCTCCTCCCACCTTCAATCTTTCCCAGCATCAGGGTATTTCCCAATGAGTCAGCTCTTCACATCAGGTGGCCAAAGTATTGGAGTTTCAGCTTCAACATCAGTCCTTCCAACGAACACCCAGGGCTGATCTCCTTTAGGATGGACTGGTTGGATCTCCTTGCAGTCCAAGGGACTCTCGAGAGTCTTCTCCAACACCACAGTTCAAAAGCGTCAATCCTTCGGCGCTCAGCTTTCCTGATGCTCCGACTCTCACATCCATACATGACCACAGGAAAAACCATAGCTTTGACTGTGTGGCCCTTTGTTGGCAAGATGATGTCTCTGCTTTTTAATATGCTGTCTAGTTTTGTCATAGCTTTCCTTCCAAGGAGCAAGCGTCTTTTAATTTCGTGGCTGCAGTCACCATCCACAGTGATTTCGGAGCCTAAAAAAATCTGCCCCTGTATCCACCTTTTGTCCATCTATTTGCCATGAAGTGATGGGACTGGATGTCATGATCTTAGCTTTCTGAATGATGAGCTTTAAGCCAGCTTTTTCACTCTCCTCTTTCACCCTTATAAAGAGGTTCTTAAGTTCTTCACTTTCTGCCATTAGAATGCTCCTGGGAACGTAAATGCTACGACCACCTTGTGGGAAGTAGCAAGAGAACCTCACAGAATTAAGTATTGTCCTGCCCTGTGATTTAGAAGATTCTCTAGCTACTTACCACCCCCCCAAAACCAAAAACATTTGTCTACAAGGACTTACATGAACTTACTGAGAGCAGCTTTATTTGTATTGTAGGGGAAAAAATGGAAGAAAACCTAAATGTTTGTTCATTATCAGAAAGATGGATTAAGAAATTGTGGTTCAGCCATGAAATGGAATTCCACTTCAGAATTAAGTGGGAACAAAACTCTGACACTGGAAACAAAACCAGCCCACCTCCCTGCCGGCCCCCACGTGGAGACGCAGGGCAGACGCAGGACTTGGGTTACATGGGACGGTCCCCAAGCCTCCGATGAGCCAAAGCAGGAAGCAGGATGCCTCTGATCAGGGGCGGGGCCCACTGGAAGGGACGGGACTTCCTGAGAGCGCGCTCCGCTCCCGCCGGGGTGAAGGCATGGGTGCCCTGCATCTGTGCATGCGTCTCATGGGTGAGAGTTCACTCTCAAGACGGGTGTGCTGCACACCATTTACGTTTTATCTAAAAGTATGAAGTATCTAGAAATACAGCCAGTTCAGGCTGCTGACTCAGTGTGGATCACCGGCCAACTCCAGGCAGGATTTCTGGTGGTCACGCGCTCTGTGTCTTCCGACCTGGGCAGACCGTGGCCTCCTGGACCAGGCCCCACGGGGGAGCCATGGGTGGCCAACGGGCAAGGCGGAGGCCCAGGGCTCCAGGGTGCACGGGAGGTCCCCGCAGGCACTCACGCTCTGCGGGAGCCTGAGGAAGCGCGGGGTCCACGAAGACAATCGATAATCTGTAACAGGAAGAGAAGAGAGTTTTACTGAACCCAAACGGAAGACTATCGTCCAGGAAAGAGCTTCCAGATCACTCGGAGGAAGTGCTCCAGAGCGGTTCTATAACTCGTCGGGACAGAGAACGTCGAACAAGTCAGGGATGTGTCCCTTCATACCCACCCGGCTCCTCTGTCCACGGGATTCTCCAGGCAAGGATGCTGCAGCGGGCTGCCGTGCCCTCCCCCAGGGGTTCTTCCCGACCCGGAGATCCAACTCTCATCTCTGCTTCTCATGCGTTGGCAGGTAGGTTCTTTACTGCTAGTGCCTCCTGGGAAGCCCTGTGTCCCTTCAAGTTTCCAAACAGCCCAGCACATACTCCATAGCGAGTCAGCGTGTCCTCGGCACCTGGGAGGGAGTCTTATTGTTAAAGAAGGGCCAGGAAGGGAAGCATTTAACCTTTGTCTTTAATTTGGACGTTCTTTGTTTTTTCAGTTCAGTTGTTCAGTCGTGTCTGACTCTTGGCAAACTCATGGACTGCAGCACACCAGGCCTCCCTGTCTGTCACCAACTCCCGGAGCTTGCTCAAACTCGTGTCCATCGAGTCGGTGATACCCTCCAGCCATCTCACCCTCTGTTTTTATTTATTCATTTACTTTTGGTTGTGCTGAGCGTTCGTTGCTGCCCAGGCTGCTCTCTAGTTGCCGTGCTCGGGCTTCCGAGTGCGGCGCCTTCTCTTGCCGGGGCCCACGGGCTGTAGAGCACACGGGCTTGGCAGCGGTGGCTCCGGGCCTGAGAGCACAGGCTCAGTAGGCGTGGGGCACGGGCTTAGTTGCCCCGAGGCACGTGGGATCTCCAGGACACAGGGATCAAACCCGCGTCTCCTGTGTCGGCAGGTGAATTCTTTACCGCTGAGCCGCCAGGGAAGCCACAGACATTCCCACTGCGCCCTTTCCTTTAATAATTAAAGCATGTATAATGTATGTTTGCTGGGCCACAAACAGGCTATTCCAGTTGGCCTCAAGTTCCAGTTGACTCGGGGGGATATATGTGTGTGTATAGCTGATTCACTGTGCTGTGCAGTAGAAGTTAGCATTGTGAAGCAACTACACTCCAATAAAAATCAATTTTAAGACAAGTTAACTCACGTAAAAGCAGAATGACTTCCCAGCTCCTCAGTCCGTGAGCGTTTCTTTTATCACCGGCTTCAGTCCCAAAGGCTCCCTGCTCCTTGGAGGGGGGGCGCCTGGCAGAAGGGAAAGACAGACACCCCACCAGCAGGCTGGAGTCTGGGGGCGTGTCCGCCTCCTGGGTGAGGTCAGGCCCTGAGGACCTTCCTGCTGGGTTAGCCTCACCCCTTTCCCGGGGCGTGGGGGTGGGGAGGCGGGGGCAGACGCCTTCCACTTCCGGGAGAGTTCTGAACCCAAGGTCGTCTGCCAGGACAGCTGAAACATTCAGCTCCTGTCCCTAAGCTGCAGGTCTCTGCCCCCGCCCCCGCCCAGGCCTGGGCTCTGCGGGGACGAGTGCCTGGTGGGGAAAAGACATCAGACCTGTGAAGGGGCGGGGATGGGGGCGTCAGATGGCAGGGCCCCTCTGGGTAGCAGGAGTGCTTGTGGGGGCAGAATGGAAGCCTCAGCTGGTCTCGAGCCCCCCACGTTAGAAGTGCAGTGACCTGCTCGGGGAGATGCGTCCCCAGCTGGGGCGCCGTCGGGAGCAGGCGTCGGGTGCAGAGACCAGCACTGCGGCAGGAGGCAGGTTAGCGTGGGCGCGGCCAGCGGCGAAGGCGGCCTCCCACGCGTGGCACCCTGCAGCTCCCGGCCTGGCCGAGCTCCTCAGGAGGAAACTCACCCTGATTTGGAGGGCAGTTCTTTCATCCCGGTGGCTCAGCTGGTAAAGACTCCACCCGCAATGCGGGAGACCTGGGTTCAGAAGATCCCCTGGAGAAGGGAAAGGCTTCCCACTCTAGTATTCCGGCCTGGAGAATTCCATGGACTGTATAGTCCACAGGGTCGCACAGAGTCAGACGCGACTGAGCGACTTTCACTTTCATCTTTGGAGTCGAGCTCCTGGGAAGGAGGGAGGGGGCCTGCAGGGATGTGAGGGACAGAGCAGCAGGGGTGCAGGGCCGGGGGCCTCCAGGTGGGCTTGAGAGGGAGTCACCTGGACCCCTTCCCTGGCAGCGGTGGCTGGCCATGAGGCCTCTGCCTGCAGAGGCCGTGGCTCCTGTGCTCAGGACCCCCTCCCCCTTCTGCAGGGGCAGGCTGGGGCCAGCCGCCTGTCTCCCCGGGGGCCCCTCCCCAGTGACCCTCCGCCTCCTGCGCCCGCTGCCTTGGCCCCTGCAGGGTGTGGCTGTGTCCTGGAGACCTGGACTTTGGCCTTCAGCAGCAGTGCCCCCAGCCCCAGGCTCAGCCCCCTCCCCTGGGAGCCTCCTCCACAGCCAGCTCCCGCTCTCTGCTCCAGCTCAGGCCTGTGGGCAAGGGTGCTGCACATCCCCAGGGCCCCCTGCCTGGCTCGGGCCTCTCCTCCGCGTCCTCTGAGCCTCGCTCAGCCTGTCCCCTCGGCCTAGAGTGGCCGCCGGGCCAGGGGCGGCCTGACAGAGGCAGTGGCCCTGCTTCTTCAGGTCCTGAGGTCACTGCGGAGCGTCCGTGACCACGACCTGGGCCATGTGCCCTTGCAGCCCGGCCGGTGTCCAGCAGAGTCACGGGCGGAGCACCGGACTTCCAGTCCCTCCGACTTGGGAGCCAGGGCCCAGCGATGTCCTCGGGCCAGGCGCTCACCTGGATTCGAGTCGGGTGTGGAGAGGGGTTCACAGGGGACCCCACTTGCCTGGATCGGGCCCTCTCCTCCAAGTTCACCACGTGCCGGGGCCTTCAGGAAGGCTCCGAAGCCCCCAAGCAGCCATTTTGCCCGAGACTAACTCACTTCTAACTTCGAGCTTCCCTAGAAACGCAGGTGACATGGCCACCCTCCAGGCAGAAGATCCAGGGCAGTAAGTCCCCTTCTCAGGAGCCTTCAAGCTGCGAGCTTTCAGAGCTGCAGACGTCCGTTCCGTCAGCGTCAGGCGTGAGCCAAGCGGCCCTCCGTCTCCTGTTGCTGATGACCCTTCAGCTCCACCGTCTCCCCTCCTCTCTCCTCCAGTCATTAACGCTTCTTGCTGTTCACTCCATGCCAGCTGCTGTGTGCCAACTGCTGTGTGCCAGCCGCTGGTATGTACTATTGCACTTTTCAAGGTTCTGTGTGTGCTGTAAGGTTGAACATGTTTTTGTTTGTTTGTTTTTTATGTATTATTTGTGTAAAGAGTATTATAAAGGGCTTCCCTGATAGCTCAGTTGGTAAAGAATCTGTCTGCAGTGCAGGAGACCCCGGTTTGATTCCTGGGTTGGAAAGATCCGCTGGAGAAGGGATAGGCTGCCCACTCCAGTATTTTTGGGCTTCCCTGGTGGCTCAGCTGGTAAAGAATCTGCCTGCAATGCAGGAGACCTGCGTTCGATCCCTGGGTTGGGAAGATCCCTTGGAGAAGGGAACGGCTACCCGCTCCAGTATTCTGGCCTGGAGAATTCCCGAGACTGTATAGTGTATATACATATAGCCTGTATATTTGTGTAAAGAGCATGGTAAGCCTATCACAGTCACAAAACTACGCAGCGTTGTGTGGCCGTACAAGCGCGCTCTCGGAACGGAACTGCTCGCGTGTAGGTGACTTACCGTGTGAGGTGAGGTGGGCCCGTCTCTGCAGGCTCAGCTTCCAAGGTGCCCAGAGCGGTCCTGCCAGGGCGCCCCCTGCTCCCCATGTGGGGCTCCTGACCCAGCACACGGCCGCCCTCCCGAGGGAGCTGTGCCCAGGGACCCTCCCCCGGCTGGACACAGGCACAGGCGCCTGCCAGGAGCTGCCTGGTGGAGCCAGGGCCCCGGGCTGAGTCACGGAGCCCCGGCAGCTTTGGGGAGCAGCACCCGGAGTGGCTGAGGGGGGCTGGGTGTCCCCGGAGGACGCCCGACTGAGGGGCGGGCCGGGGAGGTGCTGCGGGCGGCGCAGGTGTGAGGCTCCCACGGCTCCCTCCCCGCCCGACACGTCAGCTCAGGCCCTGCCGGCCCGTCCTCCCGGAGCCTCCAGGCCGATGGCCAGTCTGAACGTGTCCCTCTGCTTCTTCCTCGCCACCTTTGCCCTCTGCCAGGCGTCCAGGAGGGCGGCCAAGGCCCTGCTCCCCGGGGGCGCCTATGCCCACTTTGCCCGGGAGGCGGCGGGCGCGGCCCAGCTGGGGGCCTGCTGCCTGGAGATGCGGATGCTGGTGGAGCTCGGACCCTGGGCTGGGGGCTTCGGCCCCGACCTGCTGCTGACCTTGGTCTTCCTGCTGCTCCTGGTGCACGGGGCCACCCTGGACGGGGCCTCAGCCAACCCCACGGTGTCCCTGCAGCGGTTCCTCCTGGCCGAGGCCTCTCTGCCCTGCACGCTGCTGGAGCTGGCGGCGCAGGCGCTGGGCGTGCAGGCAGCTGGTGCCCTGACACGACTCTACTGGGCCTGGGGGCTCAGCGACCTGCACGTGTTGCAGAGCCTCATGGACCCGCACTGCAGCTCAGCGCTGCGCACGGCCGTACCCCACGGTGCCCTGCTTGAGGGCTCCTGCGCCTTCCTGCTGCACCTGGTTCTCCTCCGCCTCCAGGGCAGCCTTGCCATCCACAGGGTGCTGGCTGTGGCCCTGCTGCTCACCGCCGCGGCCTGCACAGGTGAGACTGGCTGCCCGTCCCTGGGGCTGTGTGGCCGCCCATGAGAGGGGCTGCAGGCTGGCCCGGGGCTACCGGGCCTGGGGTGGCCACTGCCTGGGCACCTGCTGGGGGTGGTGGCCAGCCAGGTGGGACTCAGCGCGCTGGGCAGGGACCCGACCCTGGTGGGTCAGTCCTTTCCGGCTGGGTCTGTCCGCACCCCAAACTGCTCCTGTTCATCCCGGGAGGCCGACACCTGAGGCAGACGGGGGGTGGGAGGGGGGCTCCTGCTTCCTCAGGGCCAAGGCTCTGGTCTGGAAGCCCCGGCGTCCTCCGTCACCCCTCTTGGGGGCCCGGGACTGCTGTTTCCTCCTCAGCCCCTGCCTGCCGCCTGCTGGGCCCACCTGCCACTGCAAGGCAGCCCCCAACCTCTTTCCTCCTCCCTCCTCCCTCCTCCCCTCCCTCCTCCTCCTCCTCCTCCCTCCTCCCCTCCTCCCCTCCTCCCCTCCTCCCCTCCTCCCCTCCCTCCTCCCCCCTCCCCACCTGCCCCATCTGGGGTCTGCCCTCCCCCACCCAGGCCAAGCCTCCTGACCAAGCTCTTGTGGGTCCCTGAACCCCTGTGGAAGCCTCCCTGACTCCCCCCAAGGCCCAGGCTCGGCTCTGGCCCTGCCCAGGGGAGTACCCCACCCCACTGGCCCCGCGCACCCCTCTCCGCTGCTGTTTCTTTGTTCGGCCAAGTCTCACTCCTTCTCGCTGTCCCTGTCTCTCCTTCTGTGTTTCCCCACCTCTCTGGGTCGCTCTCTCTCTAAGATGCCCTCCTGCGGGCGTGGGGTGTGCAGAAAAAGGCTGGGGAGCCGATCCACGCAGGGGTGACAGGTCGGGAGACGCTCCTGTCCGGCTGCTGCCTGACCCCTGACCTCTGGCCTGGGCTGGGCGGCTGCCTCCCCGTGTCCCAGTTGGCACAGAGGGGTGGAGCCGGGCCCCCCAGGTGAGTGGGTGGGTCTGCTGGGCAGGCGGCGCAGGCAGGCCAGAACGGACGTCTGCACTTCCCCGCAGCCGGGCCCCTGACGTCTGCCTTCCTGAACCCCGCGCTGGCCGCCTCAGTCACCTTCCGCTGCTCGGGGCACAGCTTGCTGGAGTATGTCCAGGTGTACTGGCTGGGCCCTGTGACAGGTGAGGGGCCGGGGGTCCTGGGGGCGGAGGCAGGCCGGTCCGGGCTGTCCTCTGGGACAGGAGTGGCCCATAGGGCGTCCAGCTCGCTGGCCGGGATCGGGGTGGCGCTGCTCCTGGGGCCTCCCCCAGGGTCCCCACGGGGGTCCTCGCAGGGAAGCTGGAGACGCAGGCATTTGGAATAGAGCGTTTTGGCCCCAACCCACGTGGGCGCTGGCTGGAGGGGCTGGGGCTGTCCTTCAGAGCTCTCAGCCGGCCTGGGAACCACAGAGAAGTGAAGGCTGGGGACAGCAGGGCCACTCACCCGTCCCCAGGTGGGCGCGGGAAGCTGGGCACAGAAAGCCAGGCGCGGGGCCTCTCTGGGGCTTCGGCCTCCTCCCCGCCCCCCAAGGCGTCCGGGGCTTACGGGCACATTGGTCCCGTCCCAGCCCATCCTCCGTCCTCCACGTGTCCCCTGAGAAGGACAGCAGTCACACGGGGTTGGGGTCCATTCTTCTCCAGGGAGACCTTGTCTTAAGACACCTGCCGAAGGTGAAGTCCTGCTGCGAGGTCAGGGAATGACCTGAATCCAGGGGACACGGCTCCAGCCTTTGACCCCCGAGCTGCCATGGTGACACTGGAGCCATCAGGACCCCCTTGGGAGCCGCGAGGGGCAGAGGCGGGGGGGCCAGGACCCGTGTGCACGCGCCTGCTTGGTTCAGGCAAGGGGGCCTCCCGCCCTCAGGGGGATGAGAGGCGGCCAGGTGGGGGTCCAGGGTCCTCCACTCAGGAAGCTCCGGGCAGAACCTGGGGGTTAGGGGTCAGCCAGGCCCCACCCCCGACCCCCAGCCCCCTCGGCCCCACCTCCACGCTCACCACCCCGTGGATGACACGCCAGTGTCAGGAGACTGCCCCGGGAGGAAGGCGCACTTGTGCCCAGAACACGGGCCCAGAGTGTGGTCTGCGAGAGCACACGGTTCCCGGTCCCGACCGACCTCCGGGGGAGGTCGGCCCCAGGGGAGCGCACGCTGGCAGGAGCCGGGCCAGGGCGGGACCTGGCCCCGTCTGTGGGCCCCTGTCCGTGGAGGGTGTGGGGCGCGGCATCCGGCGGTCTTGGGCCCAGGGAGCCCCCAGCCTCCGTGTGACCCTCACTGTCCCGCAGGCATGCTCCTGGCCGTCCTGCTGTATCACGGCCGCCTCCCTCGCCTTTTCCAGAGGAACCTGCTCTACAGTCAGAAGAGCAAGTACCGGGTCCCCAGAGGGAGGCCTGTCCCGGGGCCTGGAGGCAGCCAGACGCCTGAAGAGGGGAGCAGAGGACGGGGGCCTCGGTAGTGGGGGGCAGCCACTGAGTTCCAGCCACGCCAGCTCCGACCCCGTGAGCAGGGAGCTAGGGCCCAACTGTGGCCGGACCCGCGGGCTCCCTGAGCTGAGGGCGGGGGGCAGACCTCCAGCCCCTTCTCCCCACATGTCAATAAACCGTCCGTGAGGCCTGCCATGTCCCTGGGCCTGACAGGCCGGCGAAGGGCAGGCAGGGGGCGGCAGGGGGTCTCTGGGGCCTCTCCTCTACAGTTGTTGTTCAGTCACTCAGTCGCGTCCGACTCTCTGCGACCCCATGGACTGCAGCACGCCAGGCCTCCCTGTCCATCGCCTCCTCCCGGAGTCCACTCAAACTCACGTTCCTTGAGTCGGTGATGCCATCGAACTGTCTCTTCCCCTGTAGTCCCCTTCTCCTCCCACCTTCAGTCTTTCCCAACCAAAATCAAAGGTAAGACCTAAGAGGAGAGGCCACGGTCCAGGGTGAGCACACCCGGCCTTGAGGAGACCACAGGTGGACTGTCCCAGTGCTGGTGACTGGCCGGCCTGGACACGGCCCAGCGGCTCCCGCACCGAGACCTGCTGGGGACGGCCAGCGTGGTGGCTGGAGCCCGCTGCTACAGGGGACACGGGACACCCAGCCCCACCATCCCCCTGCACCCTGCCGCCCTGAAAGCCCTCATGGCTAGGCACACACAGCAGGGCCGTCACTGCAGACTCCAGGTTCTCCCAGACTCAGAGGAGCCCCCAGCCATTTTCTCCCCAAAGACCGGAGCTCACCTGGAATCTCCCACCCCCAGAGAACACAGCCCCTCAGCTGGGGGTTCCTGCAGCCCCAACCGGAGAGGGAGGTTGGTAGGGACCCCAGCCCAGGGCCCCACCCTCTCCTCGGGTGAGACAGACAAGAGGGAGAAGCCAAGCAGAGGCCCTGGGTAAGCCCACCCATCGAGGGTATGCCGCGTGGAGCGGTGTCTGCCTGCACCAGCTTCCGGTGTGGTGGGCAGAGAAGGGAGACTCCCCCCACTTGCTATGGCTGCCCACCCTTCAAGACCTGTGCCCCACCTTCCCCGGCAGCGAGGCTGCTCTCTGTGGGCTCTGGTCTCCTCTCCACCCTGCAGTGGCCACCTGGGATGGGGAACAGGCCTGGGTCTCTGAAAGCCCCCCTGGGAGAGAGCAGCTTCCAGAGAGACGCAGGGGCGGTGATGAGATGGGGCGCCTTCCCTGGGGGTTCCTGGAGCCCCGTCCCCCAGGGGGTCAGCACTGGGAGGACGGTCACTGCAGCAGCCGCAGGGGTGAGAGGTCACCCTGGGCGGAGAGAGGGGTCCTCACTGGCAGCACCAGGACCGGTGGGGGCAGCCGCTCAGCTGTCCCCACAGAAAGGCCCTGCAGCTCCCGCACAAGGGCTTCCAGGACAGGGACCCCAGGCACTGGGGCTGTGAACTGTTCAGGGAGACAGTTCAAGAAAAGCGCAAACGTGGGCGCTGGAATACATGATAGCAGCGGGTTGTTAGAATTATTCCGGGAGTTTGGAATCTCTGTTTTGAAAAACGTCAACATCGCAGAGCAAAATCCACAGGCTTGGGAACAAAAATTAAATTTAAGGAAATTACGCAGAAAGGAACAGAATGTTCATATGAAGCTTTGACGAGCCAGTTACTACACGGACAGCGACTCAAAATTAACTCTTCAATAAAACTGAAGATACAGTGAGAAGAGTGCACACAGAGCTGCCTGAAGTGACACCAAACCAGGAGCCAGTTTCTTTACGGCCTCCAAGAGCGAAAGGAGGTGTGAGCGTGACACTGCAAAGACTCGCATTTAAATTCAAACGTTCACAGAAATGACTTGTATGAAGGTTAAATCTTTTCAGGAAAATTGCTCTGAAAGAATTGTTGTTCAGTTGCTAAGCCGTGTCCAACTCTTTGCGACTGAGTAGACTGCAGCCTGCCAGGCGTCCCCATCCTTCACCATCTCCCCGAGTTTGCTCAAACTCATGTCCATTGAATCAGTGATGCCATCCAGCCATCTCATCCTCTGTCGTCCCCTTCTCCTCTGCCCTCAATCTTCGCCAGCATCAGGGTCTTTTCCAATGAATTTGCTCTTTGCATCAAGTGGCCAAGGTATTGGAGCTTCAGCTTCAACATCAGTCCTTCCAGTGAACATTCAGGGTTGACTTCCTTTAGGTTGGACTGGTTTGATTGCCTTGCAGTCCAAGGGACTCTCAAGAGTCTTCTCCAGAGTCTTCTCTTCTGAAAGAATCATCAGCTCTAAATGTCCTAGAACTTAAATTTCAAAATAATTAGAAAGTATCCCCATGCTCTCACAGCCTAGTCACATTCTGAACAGTCCCAGCAATGGCTCCATCAGCAGAAAGATCCTTCTCGAAGTTGAGAACCGTCAGAAATGATTGCAGTCCTCTATTTGTCCAGAGTGGCTGACACTGCTCTCAGCTCGATGAACGGAAGATGAAGTTGCCAAATGTAGACATTTTAATTAGCTAATTAATAAATTTGCAGAAAAGGGAGACAGGAAAATCGGACAATTAATCAAAATCTCTTGTGAATGAAGGATAGTAAGTCCCCTACGTGCCAGCAGGTTCTAAGAGTGTGTTCATAAGCCCAACAAAGCCAGCCTAGGTACACAGCTAACACACTGCTGTAGGTGCCTTGCTGTAGTAGGGCTTCCCTGGGGGCTCAGATGGTAAAGAATCTGCCCATCACCTGGCTACAGGTGAGAGGGCCGCCCTCCACTGAGGCCCCAGGGGCAGCCCTGGGACCGTCTCTGCACCCCTTTCTTTCCCGCCCCTGTGCTGGTCTGAGTGGTCCATTCTTAGGGCAGGGAATGATCAGGGTGGTGTTGGGAGGGGCTCTTGGATGGCTCTGGTGGGGGGCGCTCTGGTGGGCGGGGCCTCCCTGGTTCCACCTGTGGCTTCATGGGCTGCAGACGCCACGGCCCGGCATCCAGGCCGGCTCCAGAAGGGGCTCTTGTCTCTGGACTGCTGCCCCCTCCCTTGCCCCGGCCCACCCCCCACCCATCCTGGCTGTCATGATGGAAGAGTCCTCTGGAGAGGAGTTTGTGTCTGCAGAGAGGACCCCGGAGCAGCCCCACCCCAGCAGGGCTGCAGCCCTCAGAGCTGGTTCCTTCAGCACTTCTAGGAGAAACAGCTGCTTCTGGAGCTGGGGCTGGAGAGGCTTGGGGTGAGCCTGGAGCATCTGCCTCCCCACCCTCCCCCAAAACACACCCACACTGGCGGGAGTGTGTCAGAAAGACAGCGACCCAGCCGACAAGGCTCCTCAATGGCCAAGACTGGGACAAGCTGGGCAGCGTGAGCAGCAAACTCCTCACAGAAAACAAGCCTCAGTTCACCGTAGGGGAAAGGTCGGGGTTGGGACTAACGTACTCACACAGCAAGGGCCTGCCGCAGAGCACAGGCAGCTCCACTCCGCATTCTGAGAAGAAGCGGAGAAAGAAGGTGTGTGTGTGTGTATAGCTGAGTGCTTGCATCTCCCACCAGGCCCACAAAGCCGAGGCCAGAGTCAGCGTCCGCTCCTGGCTGGACCCATTTGTAGTCTATGGGGCTACGGGGTGTCAGTCTGACTTGTCAGCCTTGTGAGGTCCTCCCCTGGGGAGCCTGCCCCCAGCCTGCCCCCAGCCGTCTGGGTGCAGGAGGCCGTGTCTAGACTCAGCCCATCTCTGCGTGGCTGCAGAGTCCCCATGCCCATTCATGCCGTGAGCCCAGGGTCACCTTACCCTCAGAGCACCCATGCCCACTCATGCTGAGAGCCTGGGGGGCCACCTTATGCAAGAGCACCAGGATAGCCATTTGCCAATTCCAATCACCTCTGATCCTGGGAGGGGTACTTCTGATGGGTGTTGAAATGCTCTAGTTTAACGCAACCCTTAAATTTCCATGGCGATTTGCATGGGCCCTAATGGACCAGTTTCCCATTGCCCATCTGCCTGACTGGCCAGGTTATGGCCACGACACACGAGTCAGTAAAAACCCAACACAGAGGCAACAGCGCGTAGTTCAGCCGTGAGCCGATTCGCTTTCCCCTTCTTTGACCAGACGGTGAGCACGCAAGAGGATGCTGTCCATTCTCCTCTGACTGCCGGAAACCCGGCAGGCCCTGCTGCCTGAGAGCTGCTCATGGGCACCGCTCGCATGGCAGTGGTGTCTGGCAGCTCCTCGGGGGGTCCCAAGGCCACTGCACGGGGGAAAGACTCCCTGTTCATCGACGTTCCCTAGGAGCACGCACCTGTCCTGTTCATGGACATCCCTGGGAGGACGCACCTGTATAAACAGGTAAATAAAATTCCCATCTCATTCAGGAACTCTGCCGGTCACTGACCTCCCCACTGGCGGGTCTGTGGCATCACATGGGATGTTCCATGATTACTCTGTGTCCCTGGGTCCGGGAGGGGTCTGTCACACCTGATGCCGGCTAGTGGGTCAGACGTCTCCAGCGGAAATGTTCCTGTCCAGCACCCCAGTGGTGACCGCTGGGGGGCGCTCACTGACCCCTGCCCTAAGGTTTCTCCTGGGCTCCACACAAGGTAATTCCTGTCGCTTTATAGTTCAATTTATCCTTCCTGCGCTCCAGCCTCCAACGGGACATAGTGAACCTGGAGGTCCCTTTTGTGCATCGGGCATCTATACACCTTCGTATTAATAACGTCTGTGGGCTGGACCACCTCACCGACCTCCATTTGGAATGTTCCATCAACGTCGGCCGAAGGGTGGGTTTCCAGGCCTCCTGTTGTACAGGATCAGGTAGGGGACACGCCCCAAGTCACACACAGAATGTGCAAACACTGCCCATGTTCAAACCTGACAATTTTCATCCAAACTTTCACCCCAGTCTCATCAGCTCTTGCCTTCCTGTCTCCTCTAGTCCAACGTTCACTTCTGTTGGGGTGTCACCCACAGCTGTTGGAACTGCAGGGCACAGGGCTTCCAGTCAAGGAGCCCTAGAAGTGACCCATCTCCGAGGTGACACCCCCCACCCCAGGCTTCTGAAGATTCAGGGCCAAGACACATGCTTTTCTCCACTAAGAGCTTTGAGTTTCTCTTAGGAGGTAAGTGCTTCAATATTATTCCATTTGTGGGAAGAGTAATTACAGTGTCTTGTTGCAAACAAGGGTAATAAAATAATGCAGACCCACAGCAAGGATTCTGTCTTCTAAAATCATTTTGATGTTTTTCTCTTTCGGTTTTATTGCTGTCGTTTAAGTGATCAAACGACATTTCAAATGCAGACCTGATAGAATTATAATTTTTAGGGCAACGAAAGAGGAGAATGAAAAAGCTGGCTTAAAATTCAACATTCAGAAAACTAAGATCATGGCATCTGGTCCCATCACTTCATGGCAAATAGATGGGGAAACAGTGGAAACAGACTTTATTTCCTGGGCTGCAAAGTCACTGCAGATGGTGACTGCAGCCATGAAATTAAAAGACGCTTGTTCCTTGGAAGAAAACCTATGACAAACCTAGACAGTGTATTATAGAGACATCACTTTGCCGACAAAGGTTTGTCTAGTCAAAGCTGTGGTTTTTTGAGTCGTCATGTACGGATGTGAGAGTTGGACCATGAAGAAGGCTGAGTGCCAAAGAATTGATGCTTTTGAACTGTGGTGCTGGAGAGGTTCTCCAGCATTGGCAGACAGGTTCTTTGCCACTAGCACCGCCTGGGAAACCCACTGGCAGTGATATTAAGTCACAAATAGAGGGGCCAAGGCCAGCAGTGTCTGGACCCACAGGGCCGTGCAGCAAGTCCAGGGAACGAGATGGGAGGAGCACTGAAAGCCGCTGCTGAGTCGTTCAGGGGACGAGTGCAGGCAGGACGGGCCCTTCCCTATCCTCTGCTCAGGCGGCAGTTTGCAGGGGGTGGGGGGTGGGTCCTCAGAATTTCGTGTCTGAAAAGGAGCGCCTGAGGAAGGCCACCCTGACCCCCATCATTCCCAGCCAGGGAGTCCCTCTCAGGAGTCCCGGCTGTGCCCCCAGAGTGGGGATACGGCTCAGGAGAAGGCAGGGAGGGGCAGCTCACTATCAGAGTGGTCCTCACGCGGGGGCTTAGAAGCCCCTAACAGACGCCAGCATTGGTGATGCTGACAGGTCCTGGGTACACGCTGGGCGATCACGTCAGTCAGATCCCTTGCTGTGCTCACAGTGTCCGCGTCCAAACTTCCAAAGTTGGAATCCTAACCTAGCCCAGCTGGATGTGATGGTCTCAGGAGGTGATGAGGTCACGAGGGTGGAGCCCTCAGTAATGGGATTGGTGCCTTTGGGAAAGAGACGCGGGGGGGCTCCCGCATCCCTTCTACCAGGGAGGGCCCAGCAGCAGACAGTGGTCTGTGAGCCACGAAGCGGCCGTGCTGGCACCTGGACCAGGCGGGTTCCCGGAGGTCCACTTCCAGCCTCGGGACCTGCCCTTTGGAAGCCACCCCCTCTGGTGTTCTAACAGTCCCCCTCCCAGACAGGGGCAGTCCTGCACCCAGGAGCCGGGCAGGTGGGACGACCCCCGACCTGAGCTGCCCGCGTGCCCTGGCTGGGTCTCTGCCGAGCAGCCTACTTTCACCCTGTGGTCTGGGTCACAGTGAGAATTCACATTCCCTCCATAAATTAACTGAAACTTCAATCACAGCCGGACACAGCCGCGTGGTGAGAGGCAGGTGTGCTGGGAGGCAAAACCCGGGCCTCCGCCCCCTTTTTCTGGAGCCTGAATGTCTTTGGGGAGGGGAGGGTGAGATCAGTCAACCCCAGCCCCACCGAATGAGAACCTCTCGGGAAAGAAGTTCTGGGGCGGGACATAAGGGTCGGGGTCTATTCCTGGGTGGAGCCTAAGGGGCGGGGCCTATTCACGGGCGGGGCCTGGGCAGGGGGCGGAGCCTAGAGCAGAGGAGGGGCGAAGTGGGCGGCTCCGACGGCCTGGCCTGGCGCCTCCACACTGAGGCTCCGACCTTGCTCACCCTCGAGGTGCCAGCCTGTCCCTGCCACATGTGGGACACCAGGCCAGGCCCAGCAAGCTAAGCAGTGCCGAGCACAGTGACTCCGGCCTCCCAGCGTGCGAGGCGCAGTGTGCAAGGCGGGGCTGGGGGTGTCCTTGAGACAGGACACAGCGTGACCACTCGGGCAGTCCACCCCCCTGTTCTCCAGAGAGCACCCTCCTGGTTACAGGGTCACAGCTGCATCCGCCTCCTTGCTGCCGGGTCTCCCTGCTTCCTTCTGGCCCTCACACCCCTCCACACTGGAACCCTGGCACCCTCTCTGTTGGAAGCCCTCCTGCTTCCTCCTTAGCCACGCCCCCCTCGAGTGTCCCTCGGAGTCCCGTCGTCACCCCCTCATCATGTTCAGAGTCCCCATGCTGGCCTACACCTGCCATTGCTGTCCCAACGCCCCCCGTGCCACCCTGGCCCTGGTCAATCTCCCCTTGGACCCCCCAGAGCAGCTCCCTGTCCTGACCCTCATCCAGCGTCCAGCAGCACATGGCGGGGCCCACGTGCAGGGCGCTTCCCGCTCTTCTGAGGCACACCCTTCCCCACCTTCAGAGCAGCCCCTTCTCAGCCCTGCCCTCTTATCTGGCCCACTTCCCAGCCTCTCTCCTCTCCATTCGTCCATGGGGGACCCCAGAGTGCAGCCCTGTGAGGCTTTGGGTGCACATTTCCGAGTCCAGTGCCAGGCACAGGGCAGGTTTTATCAGCGCATACTGATAAACAAGTCAGCTCCATGGGCTTGTGTTCACCCTCAGGACGCAGCCTCGGAGCCAGTCAAGAGGCTCTAGCCAGCCCCCTACGTGGACAGCAGCCCATCCCCGCTCTGTGGTCTGACACCCAGCTCCCCACCACCTGCTGAGCCCCAGCGTTGCCTCCAGGGGGCAGTGGTCTCTGGACCTGGTGGGAGGGCTTGGTCTCTGGCACCTGATTCCCCAAGGGGACCAGCCCTGAAAGGTGACTCTGGGGCCCTCTGAGGCAGGGGTGAGGACGCAGCAGGCCAATGAGCCCGCCCTCCTCCAGTGAGTGTGCCACCAGCCTGAGCCCCGGGTCTCGTCTGTCCCTGGGTCTCTGTGAGGGGAGGTGCCCATGGCCAGCAGCACATGTCCTCCTGGAGTCAGAGCTGGGCCTTCGTGGCTGAGGTCAGAGGGCAGCACCAGCTGAGGAGGGTGGCTGGACCAGCTGTGCCGGGATGCTTTTCACTGCACACGGAGTGCGCTGGGACGGGGAGGCAGAGGGTCTGGCCCTCCCAGGTCACTTGCAGCTCAAGGTTGTCTTCCAAGGCGGTGCCCCTCTTCAGGAGTCCCAAGGGACCGGTGGTCAGGATTGAATCTGGTGGGGCAGACATTGTACTCTGCAGTTTCCGGGATTGGGGGCATGGAGGGCCAGGGCCCCACCTCCTCCTGTCCACCAGCTGCCGCTCTGGCCAGCAGAGAGCCCCAAGAGGAAATGGGGGCAGGGGCTGTGGCTGTGCTCTTGGCCGGCTGAGAAGCTCTGTGCTTGAGCCACAGAACGGATGGCTGCGCTTGATCTCCCTGGCACTGGAGCTGTGGTCAAGAGCACTGATGCTGCCAGCAGCCTTGGCCACCTAAACGGCTCCTCTGGTGGGCCATCTGAAGCGCCCCTGTGCCTGGCCCCAGAACAGCATGCCCGGTGCTAGCGGTGGGGGAATGGGGAGGCCTGTGCCTCCTGGCAGGAGAGGACCCTAGGGCCAGGCCGTGCTGGGAGGCCGTGGGTGGGGCACCTGCACGGGCAGAGGGGGGTTCCCACCAGCCGCGCTGACCGCCGTGTGGGTCCAGGGCCCTGCTGCACTGTGTCACAGCCAGGATGTCGATCTCCCTCAGGTCGGGGCTGGTGGCCTGGCAGGAAGGTGGGTTTGGCCTGGGGCTGTGCCCTGCCCGAGGCCTGTCTGCGCTCATTCTGCCCGAACAAATCTCCCTGTGTGTCCTGGGAGGCTGAGGTGGGACCTGGTCACCTGAGGCTGTCAGGAGCAGCTGCCCTGCGGCCCTGGCCTAGCACGAGCCCCAGGCGGCCTCCCGCCTGGACTCACAGTCCAGCTTTGTGCTGGTGCTGATCCGGCCACTCGATTCCCCGCCAGGCCCTCTGGCCGCAGTGGAGTGGACCGGTCCTGAGATCCATGGGGGTCTGGGCGTGGCAGGGTCCCGGAGCTTCCTCTCAAGCCGTGCTGATGACGCACCTGCTCCTGCAGGTGCTGGCCTAGTGGACACTCTGCAGGACCCCTTGCCAGGGGCCTCCCAGCCAGAGTGCCTCACCTCTCAGGCAGGATGCTGCCGGCTCAGCAGCAGTGGGCAGTGGCTGTTGCCTGGTTGACCACAGGAAGCAGGTTTCTGTCCAGCTACGCCAGTCACGGCAGACCCAGAGCTGCAGGGAGGCAGACGGAGACGCTGGTCACCACCTGCGACGACATCGCTGCCCACGCTGCGGCCACTGTGGTCGTTCCCCAGGCGGCAGCCACAGACACCAAGGTCGACAGCCTGGGAGGGGGTGGGACGATGTGGAAGCCTCAGCGGGCTCAGGGTGGGGGTGCCCTGCTGGATGGACTTCTGGACCACAGGGGGAGGCCGCGCTGTTCTCTCCCCTCCCTTCCATCTTCCTCTCCTCCTCCCCCTCCATCCTTCTCTCCCTTCGCCCACCTCCATCTTCCCCTCCCCCTCCTCTCCCCCTCCCCCATCTTCCTCTCCCCCACCTCCATCTTCCTCTCCCCTCCCCCACCTCCGCCTTCCTCTCCCCTCCCCCACCTCCATCATCCTCTCCCCCTCCCCACCTCCATCTTCCTCTCCCCTTCCCCACCTCCATCTTCCTCTCCCCTTCCCACCTCCATCTTCCTCTCCCCTTCCCACCTCCATCTTCCTCTCCCCCTCCCCACCTCCATCATCCTCTCCCCTCCCCACCTCCGCCTTCCTCTCCCTCCCCACCTCCATCTTCTTCTCCCCCTCCCCACCTCCATCTTCCTCTCCCCTCCCCACCTCCATCTTCCTCTCCCCTCTCCACCTCCATCTTCCTCTCCCCCTCCCCACCTCCATCATCCTCTCCCCTCCCCCACCTCCATCTTCCTCTCCCCCTCCCCACCTCCATCTTCCTCTCCCCTCCCCCTCCCCCATCTTCCTCTCCCCTTCCCCATCTTCTTCTACCCCTCCTTCTATCTTCCCCTCCCCTCCCCCACCTTCCCCTCCCCTCCCCCACCTCCATCTTTCTCTAACTCTCCCCCTCCATCTTCCTCTCCCCTCCCCCACCTCCATCTTCCCCCCTCCCCCATCTTCCTCTCCCCCTCCCCCACCTCCTTCTCCCCCTCCCCCATCTTCCTCTCCCCCTCCCCCACCTCCATCTTTCTCTCCCCGCTCCATCTTCCTCTCCCCTTCCCCACCTCCATCTTCCTCTCCCCTTCCCCACCTCCATCTTCCTTTCCCCTCCCCACCTCCATCCTCCTCTCCCCTCCCCACCTCCATCTTCCCCTCCCCTCCCCACCTCCATCTTTCTCTCCCCTCCCAATTTCAGGTGCCAGCCTGGGGCTCTCTCACAACTTGGGTCAGGGTGCCTCCTCCCCTCACCTCAGGGGTTCCACCAAGGGCCCCTCCAGACTGTGGACCTACCACCTCCTCTGCCCAGTGGGATAGGGGCCCCAGCCCTGGAGCAGTGGTACCCTGCCAGGCAGGGGGTCTTTGGCGGCCTTTTCTGAGCCTCTCCACCCAAGGCTTCATCAGATCAGCTCAGGACCTTTGCTGGTCCAGCTCTCCACCCTGTTACCCCATCGGCCCCAGACCACATGACTCCTGGGAGGTACTCCTCCCGTAGCCCCGGGTGTGGGCCCCAAACTCCTCTGGCTAGAAGAGCTGGTCCTGGTCCTTCCTTGAGAACCCCTGATCTCCGCCCGCTCTCGAGGACCCTCTAAAGGGCCAGAAGGGGTCCCAGGCTGGCCCTTGGGGTTCCCGGGTGGCAGGAGAGCAGGAGGGACCTGGGCCTGGGGGAGAGCAGGCTGAGCCATCACCTGTCTGTCTGTCAGTCTCTCTGCCCCTCCTCCCGGCTCTGCCCTCATGCTCTCTCCTCGTTCCCTGGAGGCTCCTTCTGTCTCACTCTGCTAACCGTCTTCCTCACTCTCGTCCTGTCCCCGTCACTGTCCCCCCTTTCTTCCTTCCACACTACCCACCCCTGCGCTCTCACCCCCGTTCTCTCTTGCTTTCTCCCCATCTGTCTCTCCTTCTCTCCCATCTCTCACTTTTTCCTCTGTCCCGGAGACTGTCTCTGTCTACAGCAGCTCCTAACACCCAGGCTGAGGCCTTAGATGGCTCCTGGGACTCCTCCACTTCTGGCCCTTGTAGATGCCGTGTCACCTGCTGACACAGAAGTTAACTGTCTCCCCACCTCTCCCTACACCTGAACTTGGAGCTCAGGACCAGCTGCTCACACTCAGGCCTGGGCCAGGCCTGGGACCGACAAGGCAGCTGAGGACCAGCCCTCCCTGGCGGCAGCCCCCGAGATGATGGGGAGTGGGCCAGGGTGGGAAGCAGCTGGCAGGGCCCGTGGAGAGCCCCCAGGTGGAAAGCCCTAGAAAGCCACCTGGGAGACGCCCCAGGCACTCCACCTCCCACTACGCGGCCATGGGTGGCACAGAGCCCCAGCGGAGCCCTTTATTCTGGCCCCTGTGGGGCAGTAGCAGAAGACTGGCCATCAGAGCCTCAGGCACCCGGCAGACACCCCCGTCCCAGTGCCCCAGGTGTGCCAGGCTCTGGACACAGCAGGGTCCCTGGGCTTGGCCCTGCTCAGGCCCCATTCCTCCTGTGCCCATCCTGTCCGTCTTCTGCCCCGGGGGTGGGGGTGTTGCCTCCCCAGGCTCCATGCCCAGGTTGTCCTGCTGAGTTGAGCCTCCTGAGAGTGTCCACAGCCCACGGCCCACAGCGAGTTCAGGACAGATCGTGGGGCTCCTTGTCTCTGGTCACTGTTCCCCCTGGGAGGGGAGCCATGGCTCACCTCCTAGGTCAGGGTCATGGTCACACTGTCCTTGCTCTTGTGGGCCTTGGCTCTGGGGGATGTGGTTGACACAGATGCCTCCTGGAACTCCTTGGCCATGAAGTAGTAGCAGATGGCGTCTAGGCAGCAGTTGGCGTCTGAGAGTCTGCTCGTGATCTGCATGGCCACCTTAATGGCGCAGGTCTGCAGGCCCAGGGCCACGCGCATGGTCAGCACCATGTGGAAGGGCAGGAAGCAGACCACGAAGACGGCCAGGTTCGCCAGGACCATGCGAGAGGCTTTCTGCGTGGCTTCCGCCTGGCCCGGGTTAGCCTCGGGCCTCTGGGTCAGGGCGGTCACCACCTGCAGAGAGCAGAAGACCAGCACGGCCAGCGGCAGGTAGAAGCCCAGCAGCGAGAAGACCCCGGTGTAGGTGCTCCGCCCGGAGCGGACGGCGAAGCAGAAGCCACCGTCCTGCACGTCCAGGAACCAGCGGAGCACCAGGGAGCCGAGGACCACGGCCCAGAGCGCGGTGCACACAGCCGCGGCCCGGCCGGGGGAGCGGAGCCTGCGGGCGCGCAGCGGGTGCCGCACGGCCACGTAGCGGTCCACGGCGATGGCCGTGACCAGGCTGATGCTCATGTACCTGTTGAGCAGGTAGACGGCCTGGGAGATCTGGCAGAGCGGCGTGTCCTTGGAGGTCTGCTTCTGGAAGTACAGGAAGGAGGGCAGGGCGCAGAGCAGGCAGAGGTCGGCCACGGCCAGGTTGGCCATGTAGATGCGGGTCTCTGTCCACCGCGGCAGGCGCCAGCACAGCACCCAGAGCGCCAGGCCGTTGAGCAGCAGGCCGAGCGCCAGGAGCCCGCCCATGTACGTGTAATAGACTGGGTTGGCATCCCAGGAGCTGCAGTTGCTGCTGTTCATGATCCCGGGGCTGCAGAGGGGGAGCAGGGTGTGAGATGGGTAGGCCAGCCGGGGGAGTCTGACCACCCCCACCTCAAGAACCCCAAGTTGACCTGCCCAAGGACACCCCAAGAAGCCCCGAGGCACCCTCTAGGCCACCTATGGGAAACCAAGGCCTTCAGAGGCCCGTGGGCCTGAGATGGCTCGGGGAGCCAGCCTGAGGCTGGACCCAGGTCCCTGTGCCTGAGCCTGCCTCTGCAGGGACCTGCTGGCTGCCGGGCAGAAAGGACACCCCCAGCCCCAGCCACGCCAGCTCCACCCGCTCTCAGACCCCAGGGGCCCCACTCCACCAGCTCTCAGTATGGGGACCCAGGGGTGGCCAGCCTCGCCCCAGCCCAGTGCCATGCTCACCAGGGGAGGCTCAGAGGCAACTGCGAGACAGGGACCCCAGGAGCCCTGGAGTCTGAAAGCGGGTAGACTGAGGGGCCCGTGGGGTCCCAGCGTGGCTCACTGCCCCCCTCCATGTCTTCCGCAAACCTGGCTGCAGGAGGCACCCGCGTCTGACGCACTCCTGCACCTCAGCAGGGCGGGCATCTCTCGACCGGGCCCTTCCTGGCTACCGAGGTCCAGGGCAGCAGGGGCCACAGCTCGGGCCTCCAGAGAAGTCCAGCCCCCCTCTCTCTCCTGTGCTGTGTCCTCTTGCTGGGGGGATGGTGGCTGGGTGCTCTGGTTCCCAGCCTCCCTCCCTCCTCCCCTCCGAGAGCCTCCCCGGCTGCCCTCAGGCCCACCTAGCCTGGCCTGATGCCCCACCTGGTTCGAGAGTCCCCTTGAGTTCCCCGTGGTCAGGGCTGCCCTGTGGTTCTGGCGGCCTTGGGGTGTTGCCGGGTGACCTCCACCCAGTCGTCAGAAGCTCCCACACGGCCTCACCCTCCACACCTCTCGCTTCCCTGCGCACGCTCCATGACAGCCCAGGACTGCCAGGACCAGCTCACCAGCCTGGGGATGGACTTGGTCAGCGGTCTGATGTTCCTGGTGTGGCACCCTGAGCTGGGCGGCACCCGGAGGCACGGGTGTCAGACGTGTGGGACCATGGAGCAGGCCTGTGTGAGTGGCAGGCACCCTCTGGACCCCCTCCCACCCCTCACCTTGCTTCCTCCAGCTGGAAGGGCCTGGAGGGGTGGGGGGAGAGGCCTTCCTTCCTCCATGAGCACCGGGCCCCCTGGGGGCTCCCTGACCTTCAGACGAGGTCGAGAAGGGGGTTCAGTCCGTCGGGGGGTGGAGTCTGCTCCCCTGCCCCCTCTCACACACAGGAAGGGAAGAAACATCCAGAGGCGGGGGTATCAGGCTCACGGGCGCCGGGGGTGGGAGTGGGCGCTCATTGCCTGAGACACAGCCCCCTGGGAGTGTCCAGGCCACAGTCCATTAGGGGAGCTGGAGCACAGACCGCAGCGAATAGCGGCGGAAATATTCCACCAATTGTCCCGGTGAATCCCTTCTGAATTTTAAGGGCCCATTTGCCAGCAATTCAAGCTTCACGAATGCTTCCGACGTGTGTGAAACCTCTCTCCTCATGTTTGAAGGACTGCGCTTGTTCACCCCTTGTTCTGTGGCCCCAGGCCTGTGCCATGCGGCTCCCCAGACTCCAGAACCCACAGGGGCAACTGCTGGGGTCCTCCCTGCCTGCCTGTCTGCCCCTGGCCCAGAACCCCCGAGCCTGCTGGGAGCACGGGGTGATTCTGCCACACGCGCGCCTCCGGGCTGTCTCCCCACCCGGGCGGGGTCCAGGACGGCCCCTCGCTACTCGGGGCAGCGAGGCCTGCGGCAGCGGTCACCCAGGCGCTGCCCGGGACGGCAGGGGGAGGCAGGCCTGTCCCTCACGGGATGCCCTGCACCCGGACGGCTGTCTCGGGGCTGTGTCCTGCTCCACACTCGTGGGTGTGTTAACTTTCAGTTAACAGCCTCGTGTGGCCCAATATTTGGAGAGAGCAAGTTAAAAAAGCTAGCTGCCATCTTTACGTTTTCCCCTTTATAATGACTGATAACTGTCAGGGAGAAGGACATCAACTCTGCGAGATTATCAGGGTGCACGCGAGCCTTGCAGGAAATGCCCTGTTCGTGGGGCCTCTCCCTGGGGGTGGAAAAGGTTTGGGGGGGGTCAAGTCCCATGGTCCAGCTCAAACAGCATGGGGTCCCCAGAAGCCATGACAACCCACTCAGGTCCTGCCTACCCCAGGCAAGGGCGCGGGGCCCCTGGGCAGGGGTGGGCGGCGGCCGGGGCTCAGAGAGCTCAGCTGTGGGGGCACCGCCACTTCCTGCTGGGGGAGGCAGCCCCTGGAGAAGGGCGGCACCCCAGAGGCTCCGCTTCCTGCTCCCACCGTGGTGGCGGGTCAGTCCGCTCCCCCAGCGGGGTGGGAAGCCACCCTCGCTGCGGCGCTGAGGTGCCTTTGTCAGTCCCACACCCTAAGTGGGATCTGGGGCAGAGAGTGGACTGCTGACCCCCGTTGTCTGGGCGCCGAGGAGTCCTCTGGAGCTGGGAGCCCAACTTAGAAATAGCCCAGGACCTGGGACAGGTTTCACAAAGCCGCGTTCACTGTGCTAGGGCCCCCCTCAGACCCCTCCCTTCTAGCTTCAGACACTGGTCTCAGCCCACGAGAGACTTCAGAGACTCGAGTGAGGGGGACGAGGCCCCAGGAGTCACCCCAAGTTCCTCTGCATCGCTGCATATGAGGGACGTCCCGGTGCCAGACCATCAGCCCCTACAGGGTTCTCCAACAGGTTACCCGCTGAGGTTCAGAACCCTGGCACAGCCTTCGCCTGCTGAGACCCCCTCACCCTCACCCTCTGAGACGCCCTCACCCTCACCCCTGAGACCCCGTCATGGCCCTCACCCTCTGAGACCCCGTCATGGCCCTCACCCTCTGAGACCCCATCACCCTTACCCTTTGAGACCTTGTCACGGCCCTCACCCCTGAGACCCCGTCACCCTCACCCCTGAGACCCCCTCACCCTCACACTCTGAGACCCCCTCACCCTCACCCCTGAGACCCCGTCACGGCCCTCACCCTCTGAGACCCCATCACGGCCCTCACCCCTGAGACCCCCTCACCCTCACCCTCTGAGACGCCCTCACCCTCACCCCTGAGACCCCCTCACCCTCACACTCTGAGACCCCCTCACCCTCACCCCTGAGACCCTGTCACGGCCCTCACCCTCTGAGACCCCCTCACCTTCACCCTCTGAGACCCCGTCACCCTCACCCCTGAGACCCCGTCACGGCCCTCACCCTCTGAGACCCCCTCACCTTCACCCTCTGAGACCCCCTCACCCTCACCCCTGAGACCCCGTCACGGCCCTCACCCTCTGAGACCCCCTCACCTTCACCCTCTGAGACCCCGTCACCCTCAACCCTGAGACCCCGTCACGGCCCTCACCCCTGAGACCCCCTCATCCTCACCCCTGAGTCCCTGTCAAGGCCCTCACCCTCTGAGACCCCGTCACGGCCCTCACCCCTGAGACCCCATCACAGCCCTCACTCCTGAGACCCCCTCACCCTCACCCTCTGAGACCCTATCACGGCCCTCACCCTCTGAGATCCTGTTACAGCCTTCACCCTCTGAGACCCCGTCACGGCCCTCACCCGAGACCCCGTCACGGCCCTCACCCCTGAGACCCCGTCACGGCCCTCACCCTCTGAGACCCCGTCACGGCCCTCACCCCTGAGACCCCATCACGGCCCTCACCCTCTGAGACCCTGTCACGGCCCTCACCCTCTGAGACCCCATCACCCTTACGCTTTGAGACCCCGTCACGGCCCTCACCCCTGAGACCCTGTCACGGCCCTCACCCTCTGAGATCCTGTTACAGCCCTCACCCTCTGAGACCCCGTCACGGCCCTCACCCCTGAGACCCCATCACGGCCCTCACCCTCTGAGACCCTGTCACGGCCCTTACCCTTTGAGACCCCGTCACGGCCCTTACCCTTTGAGACCCCGTCACAGCCCTCACCCCTGAGACCCCATCACGGCCCTCACCTTCTGAGACCCCGTCACGGCCCTCACCCTCTGAGACCCCATCACGGCCCTCACCCTCTGAGACCCTGTCACGGCCCTTACCCTTTGAGACCCCATCACGGCCCTTACCCTTTGAGACCCCGTCACGGCCCTCACCCCTGAGACCCCGTCACGGCCCTCACCCCTGAGACCCCATCACGGCCCTCACCCTCTGAGACCCTGTTACAGCCCTCACCCTCTGAGACCCCGTCACGGCCCTCACCCCTGAGACCCCGTCACGGCCCTCACCTTCTGAGACCCCGTCACGGCCCTCACCCTCTGAGACCCCCTCACCCTCACCCTCTGAGACCCCGTCACCCTCACCCTCTGAGACCCCATCACGGCCCTCACCCTCTGAGACCCCGTCACGCCCTCACCCCTGAGACCCCGTCACGCCCTCACCCCTGAGACCCTGTCACGGCCCTCACCCTCTGAGACCCCGTCACGGCCCTCACCCTCTGAGACTCCCTCACCCTCACCCTCTGAGACCCCGTCACCCTCACCCTCTGAGACCCCGTCACGCCCTCACCCCTGAGACCCCGTCACGGCCCTCACCCTCTGAGACCCCGTCACGGCCCTCACCCTCTGAGACCCCGTCACGGCCCTCACCCTCTGAGACCCCCTCACCCTCACCCTCTGAGACCCCATCACCCTCACCCTCTGAGACCCCCTCACCCTCACCCTCTGAGACCCTATCACGGCCCTCACCCTCTGAGATCCTGTTACAGCCCTCACCCTCTGAGACCCTGTCACAGCCCTCACCCTCTGAGATCCTGTTACAGCCCTCACCCTCTGAGACCCTGTCACGGCCCTCACCCTCTGAGATCCTGTTACAGCCCTCACCCTCTGAGACCCTGTCACGGCCCTCACCCTCTGAGATCCTGTTACAGCCCTCACCCTCTGAGACCCCGTCATGGCCCTCACCCTCTGAGACCCTGTCACCGTCACCCTCTGAGACGCCGTTACAGCCCTCACCCTCTGAGACCCCCGGCCCCTGCAGGCACTGACCTGACTCGCTGGTTCCCTCCTGAGCTGCTGACGCCTCGACAGGTCCTGCCGAAGGGCTGGTGGGGAAGCGGGGCCGGGTGAGCCGGGTCCCTGCACCGTCCTGACCGCACCCTCAGCGCTGGCAGGCAGTGGGCGGGCTGATGGCAGTGACAGCCCATGGGGCTCCCCACCGCCTGTGCCAGCCCAGACCAGGGCTGCCTGGGGGACTCCTGGGAGAGGAAGTGGGAGGCCAGCGGCCGCCTCTGTTGACACCCCAGAGAAGCAGTGGTCTTTCTGGAGACAGCAGAGCCAGAGGTCGAGACCTCCCGTGGTGCAGAGGCACCTTCCCCGTCATCTCCCGGGCGGGGCCCCTGTGTCTGCGGTCAGTGCCCCCACCCTCCCCCGCGTCCTGGCAGGAAGGCCCTGCACCTTCGCACGCACAGCAGCATAGCACAGCCCACTCCGGGTGGGCTTCCTGCTGCTCTGCTCCAGTGCCCGACTCCCCCCGCCCCTCCACCAGCTAGCCTCCTCACCGCCCCTCTGCAGAAGCTGTCCTTGCAGACCACCCCCTCCCCTTCTAGAATGTTCTCTCTGCGGCTCCTCCAGGCCCTCCTGGAGTTGTGTTCCCTCCCCTCTGAGCTCAGGGCCCCAGACCCTGCTCAAAGGGACCGCTCCGCCCTCCCCTTGCATCTGAGGACAGCGCCTTGTCCCCTCGGCTTGGGCCATCCGCACCTGACCTCAGTACCTCTCCCTGCATGGCCTGCGAGGGGCTGGGGCAAGTTCGACCCCACCCTGCCCGTTTCCACAGGCAGAACCTGGGGCTCCATGAAGGGGACTGGCTGGCCTCCTGACTCGGGAACCAGGGACCCTGCCCTGAGGAGGGGATTGGGCTCACCCTGCAGACCAGGCTGGAGGGTCCCACTGGCTCCTCCCCTACCGTCCCTCCTCTCTGACCATCTCCTCCCCACCAGGCCCCAGCCTCCACAGCCCTCCGCGCCCCTCTGCAACCTGGCGTTCAGCCATAGACCTTCTCCTGAATTTTTCCCGTGCCCTGGTCCTGGCTTGTGGCCAGGACCCCTCCTGCTCCTGCACAGGGCAGGGCCTCACAAGTCCCATTCACGGGTCAGCAGGGCCCAGCGGAGGAATCAACTGGGTGGCCAGCGCCTGGGAACAAGCAGAGTCTTGGCCAGAGCAGGCGCGTGTAAACATGAGTGGCTGAGGCCTGGAGTGGGGTGCAGCCCCCCCGCCGCCCCACCCCACAGCCCTTCCCTCCACTGGCCCTGCAGCCGACTCACCATCCCCCCACCGTGGAGGGAGGGCAGGGCTGGGTCCTTTCCTCCAGGTCCACTGGGTTCCCTGGGGTCCAAGAGGGCTGGCCCCACCAGGCTGGCTTCAGAGTCCAGACCAGACCCATTCCCACTGCCGGGCGGGCTCAGAGCCCTAAGGCGCCCTCTGCAGAGCAGGGCAGGCAGGGCCCCACGGCCCCGCTGCTGCTGCAACCTCAGGCTCAGACAGGGCTCCGTCTCCGAGGTCCCCACCCTCACTGCTCAGTGCCCCTGGCCCCAGCACCTACCTCTCCTGCTTCACACCTGCCCAAGAGCCTGTGTGGCAGCCTGTGGCGGGTAGGGGTCCAAATGCGGGACTGAAGGCAGGGGCTCCTTCTGCCCTGGGGTCTTGGCCCTTCACCCCTCGGAATAGTTGGAGTTTGAGAGAAAATAGTGCTGGCAATGCTGCAGGAGGTTGGCATCCCTGCCCTGTCCAGATGAACCTCTTCCAGGGAAGTGCCCGGGAGGCGGGGTCGCTCCCTAGGAGGCTGCTGGGTGTGCCCAGGGCCCCCATCCCCATCCCCATGCTTGGCCCTGGGAACCGCGCTGCCTCCAGGACCCCTTTCCTCCACCACCGCCACCCCCAGTCTCCTCACCTGGGGTGGGAGTGGTGTCCCCGCCATCAGGGGCCAGAGGCGGGGGACTCCCGGCCCAGGTCCAGGAGTCCTGAAAGCGGGGGACTCAGGACCCGCCCAGAATGAGGGCAAAGGACCCTGAGGACACCCAGGTGGGATGTCACGAGCCTCGCAGTGTGGCCACTGGCCGAGGGCCTTCACGCCTCAGCGGTCCTCCCCAGGGCTCCGTGACTGTGTGCCCACTCTGGCCTGGCTCTACACTGGTCTGCCCCCTTCCGTGCCCACCTAGCTGCCTCACTCGTGGGCACCACGCTGGATACGGCTGGCAGGGCGTTGGGGAGATGGCCCTGGGGGACGCACCCGGCACAGGGGGAGCCTACACTCACCTCGTGGGGTTCACAGAGGGCAGGTCAGGACGGGAGGCTTCCAGAAGGAGGCAGCCCTGAAGCCGACCCGGGAGGTGGGCGGAGCGGAGTGGGGAAGGGCTTCCTGCAAGATGGAAGGGCGGGAGCCGCGGTGCCTCTGCGCTGGAAGGGGAGGCTGGAGGCGGGGCGGGCCGGCCTCGCTTTCACAATCTGGGCACAGCTGGGCGGAGGGGGGCAGCGCTGTTCGCGGGGAGACGTGGCCCCTAGTGTGGGCGCAGGGGCTCCCGTCACCGGCCACCGCAGCCTGAGGCAAAGGAGCGCTGGTCCTACCGGCCGCCTTGTCTGACACTGCTTCTCCGCTGCTCCTGGACCTTGCCTTGTCTCCGGTGTATTGCACGGGAAGACAGTTTACCCTGATTACTGACCGTGGGCCCTTAGATGTAGGGGTGGGGGCAGCACCTCGCTGGCCTCGCCCAGCCCCAGCCCTGCCCCAGTCACCTCGGGGAGGGGGCCAAGGGCACCCCGGGGGCCGGGCCTCTGGGCCTCAGGCTCAGCCTTCTGTTGCTGCCAGCACTTTCTGTTCCCCTCTTCTCAAAACCGGGCTGGGAAACATCCCCGCCACCACCGCTGGTCTGGCCCCAAACCGGCCTGGGGCCTGTTATTCGCCTGCTGTCACTGTAGTGGGCAAGGCAGGGGTGACTATGGGACACCACTCGGGGGGTGGAGGAGGAGGGGGAACACCCGTGGAGGCTGCCGGGGGTGGGGACACTGCTGGGGGAAGAGAGGGGAGGGGAGGGCATGCAGCTCGTCCCACCCACGACTGACACAACGCACAGCTCCCCCCACCCCGGGCTCACCCCTCACCCCTGGGACCATCCTCACTCCAGGCTCAGCCCTCACCCTCACCCCACCCCAGGCTCAGCCCTCACCCCTGGGGGCCATCCTCACCTGACCCCGGCCTCACCCCTGGGACCATCCTCAACCCAGGCTCAGACCTCACCCCTGGGACCATCCTCAGCCCAGGCTTAGCCCTCACCCCTGAGGACCATCCTCACCCCAGGCTCACCCCTCACCCCTGGGGACCATCCTCACCCCACCCCAGGCTCACCCTTAACCTCAGGGGCCATCCTCACCCCAGGCTCACCCCTCACCCCTGGGGACCATCCTCACCCCAGGCTCACCCTTCACCCCTGGGGACCATCCTCACCCCAGGCTCACCCCTCACCCCCGGGGGCCATCCTCACCTGACCCCGGCCTCACCCCTGGGACCATCCTCACCCCAGGCTCACCCCTCACCCCTGAGGACCATCCTCACCCCAGGCTTAGCCCTCACCCCTGAGGACCATCCTCACCACAGGCTCACCCCTCAGCCCCGGGGGCCATCCTCACCCCAGGCTCAGCCCTCACCCCTGGGGCACCATCCTCACCCCACCCCAGGCTCACCACCCACCCCTTGGGACCATCCTCCCCACCACCTCACAGGAAAATGAGGCCCCATCTTGAGGAAACACCATTGAACTCTACCCCAGGCCTGAAGACGGCAGGCCCTGTTCCCCTGGGCTGTCTGCCCCCCCGACACTGTCCTGAGGCCTTGGGCTCAGGTGTGTCCTGAGCCGCCAGGCCGGCCTCAGGGACCCGAGGAAGGCAGGGTACTGGACTCTTTCCAGCCAGGCTGCTCGCTCGCCCCTCCTCCCTGGGGTCCCCCCACGGCAGCCGCTCCACCTCCAGGCACGTCCCTCTGGGGGTCTGGGCCCCCCATTGGCTGTTTCTTCCTGGACTCGCACCCTCCATCTTCCTGCAGGCCGGTCCCTCATGAAGGGGAAGTTGGATGAGCCCAGCTCTGCCCCCAGCCCCCCAAGGGACCCCGCAGGCCTGAGCTGTCGAGAGCCACCTGGGGACGGTGTCCCCTGTGAGTGGACGGCGGGGAACAGCCAGCATGGGCAGGGGCCGGGGGCCGGCTTCTGTCCTTGGGCCCATCACCGTGCCTTGGCTGGACTCCTGCCTGCTGGACGCTCACTCCCGAGTCACCGGCTGAGGTGACACAGGGGACAGGACTCTGCTGTAAGACCAGGCGGCCTCGGTCCTCGTGGGGCAGGCTGCCTGGGCGTCTCTGTACTAGACCCGCTATTTTGACATACAGTTGAACTTTTCCACAAAACAAGTTTATAGAAATGGAGAAGCGGTGTGCAGCGGGGGTCGGCAGTGGGTGGGCGGTGAACTGGCCCCTCAGCCCCGGGATGTGGCTGCCTGGCTGCAGCTCTTCGGCGTGACACGCCCTCCCTCCACTCGAGACTTGTCCTGTGTGAGGCTCACCCTGCCACCACCACAGGCCCTCGGATGTGACCTGTGACTCATCTCCACGCACTGACCACCGGCCTATCAGATGGGACTGCCGCGGAAGTGGTTGAGGGGTAAGGAGAGCCAAGGCCTCAACCCGACCGTGGGGGTGGAGGGCCGGGGACGGGCACAGCCCCAGCAGCTCTGCCACCCGCCTCCTCACCTCCTCAGTGAGAAGTGCAGGGCGCCAGGGACCCCGCCTCCCGCCCCGCCCCCACCGGGCTGGGGGCAGGGACCCCCACGGCCGGTGCCGGGGGCCCTCCCAGGAACCCTCCAGCCCCTGCAGTGGCCGCCTCCACCGCTCCAGGAAGCACTCTGCGGCCTGAAGCCTGCCTGCTCAACCGCCCGCCCCACACTCTCCATCGCTCAGCACCTGTGGCTGAGCGGGGAGCAGGCTGGGGGCCAGAGAGCAGGACCTGGCTGTGCCCGGGGCGGGCTATTCCCACACAGGCTCCTGCTCCCGCTCCCGCTCCAGGGGCGGAGTCCGGGGGGACACAGCCAGGCCCAGGGGAGCAACCAGGCTCGGGAAGGCCGTGGAGGATGCGCAGCCACGCGGCCTGCCCGCTCAGGGCCTCTGGCTTGCACTGCGCCCTGGGCCCTCCTGCTGGTGAGCCCACGAGGGGCAGGTGTTGGGGGGCCCAGGGACGACCGCTCTGTTTCCAGAAAGGAGCCGCTCACTCGGGCAGCGGAGCCCGCGGTCCTCTGGTCAGACGACCAGCACACCAGACGCCCTCCAGGCTCTGGACTGCCGCTGCGCCTGTGACCGCCGCTCAGGCCAGGGGCCTGGTGGCCAGAGGGCACATGTCCAGGGCGCGTACTCCCAGTCCTGCGCCCGGGGTGGGCAGCCCTGCGCTCTTACCACACGCTTCCCCGAGGCCCCCAGGCCCCTCGTGCTTCCAGACAGACCCCCTCAGCCCTACTGTCCTCTGTAGCCCCTGCCACAGCCCTTCGCCCTGGACCCCAGGGTGCCCGAGAGAGGCCGAGCCAGTCCTTTCCCAGCTGGGAGGCTTGTCCCAGGGAGAGAAACCGCACAGCTGGGGCCCCTGAGCGGTTGTGAGGCTCTGCTGGCCTGGCCTGGCTGCCCCCAGGGTCACCTCCGGCTCCCCCTTGGGGAGTAGTTGGGCCTGAGAGGTGGACCTGTCGTTCTGGCCCACAGAATCGGACCCACAGGCTGGGCAGGGGGGCCCCGGGCTTCCCAGTGCCTGGTCCTTGCACCCCGTCCCGCCAACAGTAGCGTTACTCAGGGGCCAGGGCCAGGGGCAGCTCTCCTCCTGCAAACCCACCTCAGACATCACGGGCAGGCAGAGCCCAGACGGGGACACGTGAGCACCACCCCACCTCCCTGGCCTGGCTGGGCTGAGGAAGGGGTCCCCGGCGGCTCATGGGGCCTCCTTCAGGGTGGCTGCCAGGCTGCCCGCTCTGCCTCCTGCTCTGAACCCTGGGATCCCCCACAGCCCCCCACAGTGGTGAGGAGCTGGTATGGCTGGCCACAGGTTCCTGCCTCCCCCAGGGCCTCCTTCCCCTTTCTCTGCCTGGGGTTTGTCTGCCTGGAAGGACCACTGCCCCACACCAGCCCCCCTCCTGGGGACACCGCCTCCCTGCGGCCTCCGACCACCAGCACCCGCCTGGTCTCGGGCCTCCCTTCCCAGCAGAGATGGCCATCTGGGCCTGCCCCGTCCAGGCAGCCCCTGCCCACTCTCTGCCCCCCTTCCTCTCCAGGCACCCACTCCCTGCAGGGGTCCCTGCAGCCCGACAGCGGCTCCCAGGCCCTGCTCCCCGGTGGCAACCTCAGGCTGGGGAGTCTGGTGGGCAGAGAGCAGGCATGTGCCTCACACATGTCATCCTCACCTTGAAGTCAGCAACCAGGTTCAGAGCACCCCGGGGCTCTGTCTCTCCACGAGGGGGTCCTCCGCCCCTGCCCCCAAGGGCAGGCGGCCTCCAGTTCAGGCTGGTATGAGCCAGTCTGTCTGGGGAGAGCCCAACTTGATCAGCACCCCAGCGATGCTGAGGCAGGAGGCCCTCTGGAGGGTGGGCAAGATGCCGACCGGTAGAGCGACAGCTGGACGGTTCACAGAGAAGGAGGTGGAAGCGGCTCGAAAGAGGGCCCTCAGTGTGTAGGGAGCGGGAGCCCTGTCTCCCGTCAGGTGGGCCAGAGCCAAGTCTGACAACCATCCATGGGGGGAGGACACCCTTGGACACTCTCCTCTGACCTCTAACCCCCCGGAGGGGCACTGGGCAGAATCCAGCTTTGACCCCATAACCCCACCTCTGGGAATCTCCTCCACGGATGGACGGTGGACCTAGGGAGAGGGTGCAGGAGAGGCTGACCTGCAGTGCTGCAGGGCAGCGACAGCCTGGACCCCGCTCAGACAGCTGTCCACGGGCCTGGGTGGTGTGGCGTCTGTCCCGTCCCCACCACGCAGAACTGGGCAGTTGCAAAAAGGGAAGAGAAATGTCTTTGTACACAAGTGTATGGTTATCTCCAGGATATACAGCTAAGTGAAAAAAGGATGTTGATGCTCATATATTTATGTAGGAGCAGAAGGCTATATTTTTACAAATGGAAGAATAAGCCATAACATTTGTTTAAAATTAAATTGCTACCTACAGGGACTAGGCAGAAAAGAGGTGAAGGGGGAGAGGGATCGAAACTGGACTTCGGTGAATATTTTGTTTGTAGATTTGGCTTTGGAACCAGGTAAATATTTATGCAATTACTAAATTAAATTACATTATATTTTAAAAGGGATTCTTGAACTTGAAAGCAAGGTGAAGACAATTAATTTGCAAGATCAGTTGGTAGCATAACCCTACCAAATTCTTCCAAGTGATTTTAAAATCCAGTATTTCGATTGTACATCCTTACAACCTGACAACAAAGAGAATGGCTAAAACGTTCCATTGTGTGTAATCACCTTCCAACTATTTTAAAGACACTGTTTTTCCTGTACGTCTGTGTAACTCAATGATTTTTGTAAAAGTGCATCTTAAATTATTTTCAGTAACCATGTTGTTGATAAGAGTGTGAGGTTTTTATTTTGAGACTGTTGTGCTATGGGATAAAGCAAGTGAATAATTGTGTTGGGTATTGTTGAGACGTCCGCTGTAGGATAAAGGTGTATCATCAATAAAACTTAGTGAAAACCAAGCAGATCTGGGGCTTCCCTGGTGGCCTAGTGGTAGACAGTCCACCTGCCAGGCAGGAGACACAGGTTCGATCCCTGGTCTGGGAGAATCCCAGGTGCCTCGGGGCACTGGAGCCTGGGTGCTGCAAACATTGAGCCTGATCTCTAGAGCCGGGGAGCCACAACTCCCAAAGCCCATGCACCACAAAGCCCGTGCTCCGAAAAAATAAACCATCGTAACGAAGCCCACGCTCCATACCGGAGGGTAGACCCGCTCGCCACAGCTAGAGAAAAGCCTGTGCAGCTGTGACGACCCAGGACAGCCAAAAACAAACAAGGACAAAAATCTACTTGAAAAAGAAAAAAAGCCAGCAGGCCTGAATTTGAGTGAAGAGTATCGGTTTGTACTCGAACTGTGTCTTATCTTAAAGATAAAGCTTCTTGGTTCTGACTGCTGATAAGGCTTAGAAACCAACATGCCTAACAGCCAGATTGTGGTCTCTGGCTAGCGTTTCTCATGAGGAGGAAGGGGGCCCGCAGAGAGAAGTAGATGCTTTTAGGTCTGGGTTGGGGAACAGATAAGATGCACCCAGAATGGCTTTTCATACCAGAAAGCAAAGCAGATCAAGACAGTCGCCAACATCAAAGGGACTCGAGAGCCAAAGCAAGCTCACTCCCCGTGGCCAAAGACAGGATCATCTAGTGTCCATAAGGAGAGTGATTTTTAACAGATTGAAACACAGTGTTCACATCCATGAATTTTCAACTGTACTTAAAAAAAAAAAAAAAAAAGTTACTTCATGAAGTGGTCCCGCCAAACCCCCCAAATCACACCTGAAACTGATCTAAGCTCTGGAGTTGGTCACCAGTGACAGGAGCTGCAGCGGGCACAGAACAGCTGGCGACACCCCAGGGGTGCCCCCGGTGACCCCTGGTCTGGGGGCCGCTCTACATGGCCAGGCCCTGAGGACAAGAGTCAAGAGGGGAGGTGAAGGGAGCTGGGGGAGGGCAGACTGGGAGTTTGGGGTTAGCAGATGTAAACTCTTATAACTCTTATAAACAGCAAGGTCTTCCTGTACAACACAGGAAACTATTTTTGGTATTCTGTGATAAACCATAATGGAAAATATGCAAAAGACTGCATATATACATACATATGTACACACACGCATACTGGGAATGACTGAGGGCAGGAGGAGAAGGGGGCGACAGAGGGCAAGATGGTTGGTTGGCATTACCCACTCCATGGACAGGAGTTTGAAGCTCCGGGAGTTGGTGATGGACAGGCAGGCCTGGCATGCTGCAGTCCAGGGGTCGCAAAGAGCCGACCACGACTTAGTGACTGAACAACAACACACATATGTATGTCTATGTATGACGGAATCACTTTCCGTACAGCAGAAGTTAACACACATTGTAAATCAACTGTGAGAAAAAAGAAGTGAAAACGTTAGCCTCTCAGTGGTGTGTGAACCCTTCGAAACCTCATGGACTGTTGCTCAACAGGCTGCTCTGTCCGTAGGATTCTCCAGGCAAGAATACTGGAGTGGGTAGCCATGCCCTTCTCCAGGGGATCTTCCGGACCCAGAGATCAAACCTGGGCCTCCTGCACTGCAGGCGGACTCTTAACCATCTAAGACACCAGGGAAGCCCAAACTCCACCTCTATTTTTTACAAAAAGGGGAGGTGAAGAGACGGGGCACACTTGGTGGTGCGCCCGTCAGGAGGGGACGTGGACTCTGGGCCTGCCAAGCTGCTGGTGGCCAGGCAGTCAGGATGCTGAGTGGAGCGCCATTTTCACAATCCAGCTTATCCACTCAGTGCGAGGGCGCGGACAAGGGCGGGGAGGGAGGGTAGCTCCACTCTTCCCCGTGGGACCGCGGGCGGGTCACACAACACGGGGGGATCTTCTCTACTGAGAAGCTCCCCCAGGTGTGGCCCTGGAGTGTGGGGGACTGAGGGGACAGGCTGAAACAGGTAGAGTCGGGGCAGAAGCACCTCAACCCAGTCCCCCCAAGGAGGCCTCGATGGCGATGCCTGATGCCCGGGCTGGGAAGGCAGGGGTGTGAAGAGCACGGCCCCGCTGGGCAGGGCTGACTGCACTCTCTGAGAAGCCGGTGGGCGAGGCCTCGCCATCACACACGGGATTCGGGATTCGGGCCTGCAGCCAGAACCCTCAGACCCCAGTGCGTCCAGATAAACAGTTGTATAGGTGCCTGTGACAGTGGGGAGCGGGAGCGCTGGCTGCTTGCCTGATGCAGGGTGGCAATGACCTTGCAGTGTGCTTGAAAGCCTTCATCTTTCATTTATGCAGAAGCTTTGGTAGATGACCTGATATAATGTCTGGTATTTGTTTTAAAACCTCCCCTCTGGTGGGGCAAGGGCAGATAAAACTGTGTGAGTCATTTGATCACTGTTGAAGTTGGGGGTGGCGGGCACTTGGAGTTCACCATAGCCTTCTTTTATGAAAATTATGCCTACTGGAGATTTTCCAAAATAAAAAGTTTTAAAAAGATGGCCAACACCCTGCTAAAAATCCACAGACAGTATGGAAAGTACATTCGGGACTTTTGACTCCCAAGTGGTGAAGGAGACGGGGTTCTCTCAGCGGTCCTGAAAAGATGAGACATCCCTGAGCATCAGAGGCTTGAGGGGCTGATGGCACAGGGCAACCCTGGGCCAACCTGTGCCCGGGAGAGGACTCCTGCCCAACAGAGAGTGGACGGGCTGTCTGAGCAGGGGGGCGGGGGCAGGGCAGACGGCGGAGCTGCACTCGGCTGACTTTCGGATGTGGTTGGTGCAGCACAGCCCCCACGGCCTGTCCATATGTGCATGCGTGCATGCATGCACACAAACACATGCACACACATACATGTGCACACGCCAAACACAGAGGCACAATCACAGGTACACATACATGTGTGCACATATAGGTATACACGCACACACACACGCACACATACAGCAGTTCGGGGCCAATCATGGGCCCGACACTCGCACTGGCTCACCCTCACGCTCTCACCTCCCCCACCCGCCTGTCCTGGGCCCCTCGCTGCAGGCCCCCCGTTTGCTCCCCTCCCCCATCTGCTGAGCCCCCTCTGGCAGGCCCCGAGCCGAGCGGCTGGTCTCCTGCTCGAGGTTGGCGTGGTGGGGCTGCACTTCTAGGAAGTCAGCAACCAGGCAGATTGTCAGATTGCAGGGCTGCGGAAAGCCGGTGGGCTGGGTGCTGCTCAGATGAGCACCCGGGACAGGGTGGGGACCGGGGAATCTGCTTCCCCGGGGGCCGCTGGCTGCCTGAGCAGCTGCTTGAGCAGGAGGGAGAGGACTTGGGGGACCAGTCCCCAGGGAAGGCCTGCAGGCCAAAAGCACAGACCCGTCGTCCTCCGTGGTCCTGCAGTGCACCCCCATACTTCACGCTCTGGAGAAGACTGGCCTGGGTCTGCTCACTGCCTGCCTGCCTCGCCCCGGGGTGCAGCTGTCTGCAGGGCCCAGCTAGAGCATATACAGTACCTCAAGCCCACCAGGCCCAAGTTCTCCAGAAAGACACCCACACGCACAGAGTCTGCTGCCTCAGTCCCTCCGCCTCCACCACTGTGTGGGCCTGGGACCAGGGGACCCTCCCCGGTCAGCGCCCAGAAACATCCTCCCTGAGGGCCTCTGGCTGCCACACCACAGACCCTGCAAACCCCCCATACACCACCTTATTCCACCTCCCAGCAGCACTTGGCAGCGGTGACCCATCCCTAGTTCTTTAAGTGTTTTAATACAACATGGACCGGATCTAGATGCACACGAGGTGCTCATGTACAGGTAAGGAGGAGGTCCTCAGATGGCCTCGAGGCCCCTGCACGCTGCCGAGACTCAGGACCACCTGGGGGCGGCGCCTGGGGGCACTCGCTAGGCGGCGCCTGGGGGCACTCGCCAGGCGGCTGCCCTCCGGCTCTGGATGGCGCCCGTGCCGTGCTCTGGTCCTCCTCTCTGGCCTTTCCTCCCACCCCTGTTCTCCATGTGGGCCCGAACTTGGTCCTTGGTCCTTGGCTGAGTTTCACGGGGCTTTTGTCACCTGATCACACTCTTCGTAACAGATTCACCCAGTCCTACTGGCCCAAGAATCGCCCCGTGCCCATGACCCTGCCAGCAGCTCCAGCTCAGACCTCTGGACTACACATGGGCTGCCCACCCGGCATCTTCTGGATATATAACACGCAATTTAAGTGCAACCTGGCCAAAACTGACCACATCGTCAAGCCCCTTCATCGCCCCCCGACTCTGTAATCTTCCTTCAAATTTCCCTCTCTCAGAAAATGAACCAAAACTGATCACATCTTCAAGCCCCTTTGTCATCCCCCACACTGCAATCTTCCTTCAGAGTTCCCTATTTCAGAGAATGATTCCTCTTGTTGCCAAGGCCAGATATTTGAGGGTCATTTTTAACACACAAATTTCCCCTGTCTCTTACATCCAATCAGTCATCCGTAAGTTAAATATGCATATTGAAAGCCCAATAGCAACCACTGAAAAGATAAAACAAAGAGGTATAATAAATAGAAAAACAGAGGAGATAAATGGACTATAAAACCAAGTATTCCAGTTAATCCAATAGTGAGGAAAAGGAGCAAAGAACAGATGAGGTAAATAGAAAACAGCAAGATGGCAGATTTAACCCAACCATACCAACAATCACATTCAATACAACTGGTCTAAATACTTCAATTAAAAGACAAAGATTATCAAATTGGATTAAAAAAGCAAGAGGTGAAAATACACTATGTAAATAATAGACATTTTACAAATAGATTCAAAGTAAAAAATGATAACAAAGGGAAAGAGTGGAAAAGATAGAAAATGAAACACTGATCATAAGAATCATAAGGGCTTCCCTGGTGGCTCAGCTGGTAAAGAATCCTGGCAATGCGGGAGACCTGGGTTCAATCCCTGGGTCAGGAAGATCTGCTGCAGAAGGCAAAGGCTACCCACTCCAGTATTCTGGCCTGGAGAATTCCGTGAACTGTATAGTCCGTGGGGTCGCAAGGAGTCAGACACGACTGAGCGACTTTCGCTACCACTGTCACTGACCATGAGAAAGTTGGGCTGCTGCTGCTGCTGCTGCTAAGTCGCTTCAGTTGTGTCCTATTCTGTGTGACCCCATAGACGGCAGCCCACCAGGCTCCCCCGTCCCTGGGATTCTCCAGGCAAGAACACTGGAGTGGGGTGCCATCGCCTTCTCCGAAGTTGGGTTGGGTATATTGGTATCTGCGTGTGTCTGTCGCTCAGTCATGTTCACCTCTTTGCGGCCCAGGGACTGTAGCCTGCCAGGCTCCTTTGTCCATGGACTTCTCCAGGCAAGAACACTGGAAATGAGCTGTCATTCCCTTCTCCAATATTGATCTCTAAGTAGATTTCAGTACAGGGAATCTTACTGGAGATAAAAGGTGAAGCTTCATAATCATCAAAGTGTTAAGTAGGTAGAATAGGGAAAAGGAGTCCAAAATGGCGGCGGCTAAAAGACAAGGAGGGTCAAAGGAAGGTCCGAGGACCAGAGTGAAGACTTCAGGCAGAACAAACAGCACTCCTGGCTAAGCCCAATTTGCATAGGGCAGGCCAGGTGGAGGAAAAACATATAAAAGGAGGAGCCAAAGCGCTTTCTCACGGATTCTCTCTCCCGCGTGCGTGCGCTCTTTTTTCTCTCTCTCTTTCTCACACTCTCCTGCTATCTTCTAAATAAAATGGAGCTGTAACACTGATTTGCCTAAGAGCTGTAGCACGGTTTGTCCAAGACCCAAGAGCTGTGACGCGCCGAGGGCTTTAATGTCCGTTGCTCCAAATCTTTGTTGTGACGAGACAAAGAACTGAGGAACATACACTCGCGTGACATCTATGGTGCCGTGACTCGGGTTTAACCTGGCTGAAACAACCCCTGCGTGGAAGAGGCCAAGCACAGCAGGAGCCCAACTCAGCGAAGCTCCCGCGCTGGAAGCAGAAGGCGAAGAAACCCAGCGCAGGGGAAGGCCCATCGTGCTGGAAACCGGGACAGCGAAAAACGAACTCAGCAGAAAGCTCACGCAGTCCAGTCTCAGATTCCAGAAGACCTCCAGTTAAGGTAAGAGGTCCTCGCTCCTATGGCTGGAGGGACCTTTACAATCTCTGGTTTCTTGTTTCCTCTAACCTGCTGCGAACAGGCGGGCGGCAGGGGCACAGTTGAGGGACTCTGGGGAGGCTGCTCCTCAGCATGTCCCAAAGGCGCTATCTGCTGAGCCCCAGTGGCTGTTACCCAAGCCGGTGGGGGTTCTTCTGTCCTTTCTCTTCTCTGTGCCAAGGATCAGACCAATGAAACTGTGAGCCCCGGTCAGATATTTAGCAAATTTTCTGGCGGGCTATGAAGGGGATTCCTTGGCACATTTTTCCCACTGCTTTTTCCTCCTGTCCTTCAGCTCTCTCCTGGGACTCAAGCCCAGCTAAAACTAGTGAAACTCAGGCTCTGATGTCTCATTGCAAACATTCATTGAGAGACAAAGCGATAAGAGGTGGATTTGTTAGGATCCAGAGAGAAGCCACGCTTCAGGGTGTGAACCATTGCAAGGGCTTGCAAGGGCAAGGGCTGCAGTCATGGAATTAGGCCTGGCTAGGTTTTGTGAGGGGGTGGAATTCATATGCTAATGAGTGAGAGGACCATCCCAGCCATTGGGGAACCACCCACTGCTCCCTCTTCTGACCTTGTGCCTTGGAGCTGTCCTGCCACCTCTGGGGTGTCTGTTGGCTTATAGATTGGGGATTAAGGTTTACTTGAATTTGACTTGTCATCTTGGACCCAATTGATTTTAATTGGTTTACATTATACCCTTGTGCTATGTCATTCTTTCAAAGGTTGTGCTCTGCTCCCTTCCCTCCTGTTTCATGCTCTTTTCCTGAGCCCCATCCAGACCCACAAGGTTGCCTCTACAATCTTCTGGAGAGACAACCAGAAAATAGCTGGCCTTGGGAGGGAAATACTCTATAATATCCAATCCCCTAATCCTACCCAGTACTGGTCACACTGGAGATCTTGGGGACGCCCAAACTCCAGTCCAGGGGGTCCCAGGAGGTCATCACGCCTTGACCTGCCTAGGGATCAGTCTTCGAAAGGTTGTCACGCCTCAACCTGTTCGGGGATCCTCTAGTCCCAGGGGTCCCAGGAGGTCGTCACACCTCGACCTGCCCAGGGACCCAATCCTCGGGAGGCTGTCATGCCTCGACCTGCCTGGGGATTCGATCTCTAGGAGGCTGTCACGCCTCAGTCTGCCTGGGGATCTGCACCCTGACCCGGGGACGCCTGGCTCTCAGGTTGCAACAGTTCTGGGTAGGATAAGCTTCAGAAAGACTCACCCCTAAGGAAGTCCACCCATGGAAACATAAAGAAGCCTATTACCTGTGGGACTGTGCCCAGTCTCAGCAATAATTCAGGAGCCCAATGAGAACCCCATTGCCTTTCTGGAGAGGCGAAAAGAGGCACTCCAGAAGTTTACCAACCTGGACTTAGACTCTTACGAGGGACGGGTGATTTTAAAGGACAAATTCCTGTCCCAGTGTGCATCAGATATCAGAATTAAGTTACAGCAGCTACAACAGCAGGACCCTGCTGCCTCTTTAGATGAGATGGTCCAGACAGCCACCAATACCTTTTATAACAGAGAACAGGAAAAGGAGGCCAAGGCCCAGGAGAAGGAGAGAAAGAAAGAGACAAGGCATTCCCAGATGCTGGCTGCCCTCCAGAGAAGCCCTATGGCAAACCCCGAGTCCTCGAGGGACAAGGCACGAGACAGATACCTGATCTGTAGACAGGCGGGACATTGGGCCAAAGAGTGTCCAAACCGTGACAAGTCTCCTAGAACGGCTTGCCACAAATGCCATCAACTGGGACACTGGGCGGCACTCTGCCCTCGGGACCCAAGAGCCTCAAGGTCAAGCGCCAAGCCTACCCTCACGACGGTTCAAGAGGACTGAAGTGGCCGCTCCAGCCAGCCCGTCTGTCACAGATAACCATCACGGGCTGGAGCCAAGGGTGCAACTGGATGTGGCAGGTAGGTCCCAGAATTCCCTGGTTGGCACAGGGGCTCCCTACTCTGTCTTGATCTCCTACTCCAGAGCCTTCTCTTCCCAAACCTGTACCACTTCGGGTGCCACAGGAAAAGCAGCTCCTAAAAGATTCACCCGAGCACTTCTTTGTTGCTGGGATGGACAAATATTTTCCCACCAGTTTCTGGTGGTCCCTGAGTGTCCTACCCCCTTATTGGGAAGAGATATACTCACTAAACTGGAGACCGCCCTTGTGATGGGAAGTTTTTCAGCCCCTAGAGCTCTACAGCTCCTGGTTACTACTGAAGGACCCATTACACCTTCAATAGAGAGGGACCAAAAACTATGGGATGACAAAATTAACCCCCAGGTGTGGGACCAGGGGATTCCTGGACGAGCCCACCAAGCTGAACCGGTCATCATTGTCCTCTGAGACCCCACTTGGTTTCCTAACTGGAAACAATACCCTCTCAAAAGAGAGGCTCGGGAGGGACTACAGCCTTTAATAGATAAATTCCTTGCTTGTGGGCTAATGGTCCCTACCAGTTCGCCATGTAACATCCCCATTCTCTCAGTAAAGAAAAAAGACGGAACCTGGCGACTGGTTCAAGATCTCCGGATCATAAATGAAGCTGTAGTCCCCTTCCATCCCACAGTACCCAATCCCTATGTAATCTTGGGAGAAATCCCACCCAGTGCCAAGTGGTTTACAGTCTTGGACCTCAAAGATGCATTTTTTTGCATACCACTGGCTAAAGAATCCCAATACCTCTTTGCCTTTGAGTGGGAGGCCCCAGGAGAAAAACACCAACAGATGACTTGGACAGTATTACCTCAGGGGTTCAGAGATAGCCCCCACCTGTTTGGACAGGCCCTTAGCCGGGATCTCCTAGATCTGGACCTGGGACCTAATGGGAAAACATTACAATACGTAGATGACCTACTAATCTGCTTTCCAGATGAGAAAAGTGCCCAACAACATGCAATTCGGGTTCTAAACTTCTTGGCAGAAAGGGGATATAAAGTCTCCCATGCTAAGGCACAGATGGTCGAGACAAAGGTCACTTACCTGGGAGTTCAGATTACACACGGGTCCAGGAGGCTGTCCTCTGATCGGGTACAAGGAATCCTCCAGTTGCCCTCCCCCACGACTCAAAATCAATTGCGAGCTTTCCTGGGGCTAACTGGTTATTGTAGAATCTGGATACCCAACTATAGTCTAATTGCCCAGCCTTTATATGAAAGCTTAAAGGGATGAGATGATTCAATCCCACTGATGTGGCGAACTCCTCAAAGGGAGGCAGAGTCTACACTAAAACAGGCCTTAATTCAGGCACCTGCCTTGAGGTTGCCAGACCCAGAAAAAGCAGTCCAACTTTATGTCCATGAAAGAGAGGGAATAGCCTTGGGAGTGTTAACTCAAAGGTTGGGATCTGAGCCCCAGCCTGTAGCTTACTTATCCAAGAGGCTCGATCCAACTTCCCGAGGTTGGCCCCCCTGCCTTCGAAATCTTGCAGCTATTGCAATCATGATAGAAGATGCTTTAAAACTCTCCTTTGGGGGCAAACTAACTATTTTTACCAGCCACCAAGTAAAACAACTCCTAAATGGGAGAGGCCATTTATGGATGTCTAATCAAAGAATCCTCAGATATCAAGTAATGCTGATGGAAAATCCAGGCCTCACTATATCCCCTTGTGAGGTTCTTAACCCAGCCACCCTCCTCCCTACCCCCGAGGGCTCTCTCCCGTTTCACTCTTGTCTAGAAACCTTGGACCACTGGACAAAACCCCGAGAGGGATTGTCAGAAGATCCTCTGACCAATCCTGGGGAAATCTGGTACACTGATGGAAGCAGCTTTGTCTTGGAGGGAAAAAGAAGAGCTGGGTATGCAGTAGTCTCCAGTTTTGAGACCATAGAGGCTAAGCCTCTGCCACCAGGTACTTCAGCCCAATTAGCTGAGCCCATAGCCCTGACTCGAGCTTTAGAGCTGGGAAAAGGAAAAAGAATAGCCATTTACACTGACTCCAAGTATGCCTTTCTGGTGCTACACGCACATGCGGCTGTTTGGAAAGAAAGGGGCCACTTGACCACCCGAGGGTCCCCAATCAGATATGGTGATCAGATTCTTCGACTCTTGGAGGCAGTCCATCTGCCCACTGAGGTTTCAGTCTCCCACTGTAAAGGACACCAAAAAGGGAACACAGAAGTGGCACAAGGGAACCAAGCAGCTGATCAGGCAGCTAGGAGAGCAGCATTACAGAACCATGACCTGATAGGGATTGCCACCTTAGTTCCACAGGCTAATTTGCCAGAAACTCCTTCATATACTGAAGGTGAGATTCTTAAAGCTAAGAGAGAGGGCTTTCAAGAAGCTCATATGGGGTGGTTCCAAAAGGAGGGACTCCTTTTTCTGCCTGGAAGCCTCCAATGGAAGCTGGTTAACTCCTTACATGCCACAACTCATTTAGGAGAAAAGGCCCTCCAAAGATTACTAGAAAGGTCCTTCAGAGGAACAGGCCTCCAAACAACTATAAGGCAGGTGGTCTCCTCTTATCCCACTTGCAGGGGACCCGGGTTTGATTCCTGGCAGGGAACTAGGTCCCACGTGCCACAACTAAAAAGCCCATGTGCCACCACTAAGACCCAGGGCAGCCAAATACACAGATAAATATTTTTTTAAAAATTAGACAAAGATATTATTACAAGAAAACTATAGATCAACATCATGCCTGAACACAGACACAAAAATCCTTAATAAAATATTAGCTTGGGACTTCCCTGGTGGCCCCGTGGTTAAGAATTCACCTTTCAATGCAACGGACTCAGGTTCAATCCCTGGCTGGTGAGGTAGAGCCCAAGTGCTCTGGGGCAACTGAGCCCACAAATCACGACTAGAGAAGCCTGAGTACTGCAACGAAGAGCCAACACGGCCAAAACAGAAGACTTAGCTGATTGAATCCAGTGCAGAAAACAAATAATCCACCATGAATAAGTATCCCAGGATTACAAAGCTTAATTTAACATGAGACTGTCAATCTGTGTAATTCACTATGCTAATGAAATAAAAGAGAACATATAATCCTCTCAATAGAAGCAAAAAAATGATTCTACAAAATTCAACACTCATTTATGATAGAAACAGCCAGTAAAGTAGGAATGGAAACCAGAATGCTCAAAACCACAAAACATTTTTGAGAGAAATAAAGAAGATCTCAGAAACAGAGAGCTACACCATGCTCCTGGATTGGAGGGTCCTGGTTCTCCTTGCGGCGGTCTGGACAGCCAGGCTGATTGAGCAGCAAGCGTCGTGTGTGAGCTTTGCTTCCAAGGAACTGCAGCTCAGTCCACTCCCTCGGCCCTCACCCCTCGTCGGCTGCCAGCAGGACGCCCTGCTGTCTCCCTTGGAAGAATGCAGCAGCCTTCTGGCCGGGCCCTCCCTCCAGTCCGTTACTGAGATTTCAACCAGACACGTGCCAAACAGGCACACACCTGGCCCTACTCAAAACTGGGCCGGAGACCAAGCTCCTCCCGCGGCCTGAGGCCTCACTTCCGCCCTCCGCCCTCCGCTCTCCCCATGCGCCCCAGGCCACTCTCTGCAGGCATGCTCCATGCACTGAGGGTGCCCGATCCTCCCAGCCCTGCTCTGCAGCTGGCTACCCCAGTTGAGTCGAAGACCACCCACCCCCACCGCCACCCCCTGCGTCATCTGTCACCTCACTGCCAGGCCTCTCTGGTGACCTTGTGAAGACCCTGTCATCTGTCACCCCACGTCAGGCCTCTCTGGTGATCTTGTGCACACCGTCCTGCCTGCCTGGAGGGCAGGGACACCAAGACCTCGTCCTCACGTCCTCACAGAGTGGCTTTAGAATGAATGGGCCAGGAGAGCAGGGTGGTGGACAGGGCTGTGCCGATGCCGGCGGGTCCCCTCTGTAAGGCTAGGACTGAGGGGTGAGCCCACAGGACTTACACACGCATGCCTCAGCAACCCAGCGTCACTCCTGCCCAGGCCCCGGACCCTGCAGGGGACCCTCAGGGGTCTGCCCAAGCCAGTGCTGGAGCCTTGCCCAGCAGCCTCACCTCCTGGGTTGTTTATGAAGGACCAGGAGTCCCAGGCGCCTGAGCCGTGCCCTGGCCGCGCCTTTGTGTAGGGCATGGGGGAGTTAGGACATTGTGCACAGGCATGCTCCTGAGCAAACCTCCATGGCCAGTGTCTGAGGGACCCTGAGCAAGCCAGCTCCCATGCCATTCTCAGGGCCGTGCTGTCTGGGCCCCAGCAGCCTGCACTTGCTGGGAATCAGAGGAATGGCCTGAAGGTCACTGCACAGACCGGACCCGCCCCAGGCTGCAGCCAGAACCCACGGCCGCCTCTGAGCTCCCCTGTGAGGAGAGGACCCCGGGAGGGGAGGGATGGGACCGGGGCTGCAGAGCTGAGCACTCCGCCGACTGGCGGGCCCTGCCCGCCTGCAAAGCTTGTCCTCAAAGCTAGAAAAGACTGCGTCTGATGGAGCAGCCATGTCCAAGGCCGAGTGCTGGGGTCATAAAGCCCAGAGGGTCCTCGGGAACAAAATGACTTCTCCCTTCATTTCAAAACACAGTAAAAGCTAGGATGAATCTGTTAAATATCATGGAAGCAAAAGAAATTCAGTAGAACCAGATGAGGCAGACATGGGGCACTTAGCCAGGCATGCTTGTGAATGGAGACAGACAGACAGACAGACAGGAAAAAGTGCCTGGAGCATCTGAGAGCCTTGGCCCTGGCCTGGCTGGCCGCGTCCTGCCTCCTGCCCAGGACGTCCTGCCCTGACACCTGCTTTCAGGGAGCTAGGGTCTTGATACTCACCCTAGAAGCTCTGCCTCCCCCAAGCTGACCTCGCCTGGGGAGGAAGGGAGGGTGGGGAGAGAGGAGGTCCAGGGTTGAGACTGGGGTGGACTTGGCTCCCACCGAGGAGGCACTGCCCGCTGAGTCCGGAGCAGGAAGTGAAGACCGCAAGGAAACTCAGGCAGGCGTTTGGGGCAAAGTCTGCTGGGAAAGCCGGGAAAGGAGGCGCCCGCCCCTGCACCTAGACCCGCCCACCTGGGTCAGCCAGGAGACGTGCCCAGGAGGGAGGCGGTCTTCACCACCCGCATGCCCACAGATCGGGGACCCCAGGAGGGCCCCGGCCCTGGACACAGCCCTGGGCTCCGTGCAGGGTCCTCAGCTTGGCGCGGGTTCCGTGGAGCCCAGAGCAGGGCCTGGCTCTGTGTCAGTCAGTGTGGCAGAGGGCGGGGGCAGCAGTGGGCCTGCCCGGGGCCCCAGGCCCTCCCAGAGCCTGGGGTCCCGCCTTCTGCAGCCCCATTCCGCCCGGGAACTCTGCGCTGGGCCTGGGGGTGGGAATCAGATGTGATACTAGACGGGCTAATGCATCAGGACCTCCTCAGGATGAGGATGCTAATGCATCAGGACCTCCACCCTGGGCGGGAGGGGATGGGCTCAGACGGTGGGGACCTCGGGCTGCAGGTCCCTGTCCCTCGTCAGCAGGCCTGGAGCTACCCCAGCAGGCACGTCCAGATCGAGGACTCCAGGGCAAACCAAAGGGGAAGAGTCTGGACACGGGACGGGCAGAGCCTGCACACTTGCAGCAAGGACACTGGAGCCCAGAGAATACGAGCTGCTCTGTGACGGCTCAGCTAGGAGGCGGTGCCCCACCTGGAACCGGCCTGCCCGGCACGGAGGCTGGCCTGGGGAAGGAAAGGCCCCTCAGCTCAGCTGGCCGGTGCCTCTTGTGAAGGGAGGGCACAACAGCTGGGGCAGGCCCAGGGGCTGACGGTGGGAGGGGGCCTGCTGCGAGGGGCACGGAGACTGCCCCCGATGGCGCCCTGCCTCTGCACGCTGACACCGCCTCCTCTGGCTCAGAGGGCAAGGCCGGTACCAGCTGTCCCCGGCGGTGGCCGCCTTCCACCTGCGGTGGCCGTGGCCCTGGCCTTGACCCGACCCCGCCGTGGGACCTGGACGGCCCAAGGGGAACCAAGGAAAACCATGGGCCACCCTGCCGGCTCCTGGGGAAAAGCTGGCAGCATTCTGCCCTCCTGGGGTTCTAGTGCCCCACCCCCGCCCCGCCCCAGGGGTGAAGGGCTGATGGTGACAGGCGATGGGCAGCATCTTACTTTTCAGGCTTCTTTGGAAGGGGGCTGATCTGCAGGGCCCATGCCTGAAGCCCCGGCTCTCTGTTCTCACTGAAGTCACCAGCCTCCCAGGACCAAGTAGGGAAGGAAAGGGGATGGTAAATGACACAGCCGAGACGCAGTGGCTGGCTCGAGGGCGCCCCCAGACGGGCCGGGGGAGCAGGCAGCCAGGGCTGGCCCGAGGGAGCGGCGTGCGGCACGGGCTGGCTCGCAGTGACACTGGTCATCTGGGCAGGGCCGTCAGGCAGGGGTGAGCTGGCCGACCGCAGAGGCCTCTGAGGCGGGGGGTACCTGCGGGTCTGGAGAGATTCCCTGCCCCCCGTCCCCCGGGCCTCTCCCCCGCTGATCTCAGGACGAGTTCTGCTTTGAGGCAGCGGCAGTTGCAAACAGCACACCCTTTGAGGCTTAGGGAGAAGTTCCACCCCAGGGAAGCCCTCGGCCGAGGCCCGGGGCCAAGAGAAAACCCCGCAGGCCTGGGGCTTAACCACAGACGCTGATGTCTCCAACTCTGGGAGCTGGACGCCCGAGGTCAGGCCCAGGCCAGTCTGGTTCCTGGCGAAGGCCCCGTCCTGGATTGCAGGCGGCCACTTCTGTGTGCTCACATGAAGCTCTGCTTTCTTCTCAGGATGCCTGAGGTTAACACCTGCCCGGGAGACCTGTGTTTCAGCCCCACGCGGGCCCCCGGGTGCACACATCAGATCTCCTTCCCTTGTAAACATCCTGCACCCCAAACTTGTCTCAGCGTCAGCCTCTGAGGTCTGAGAAGAGGCGATACCGTGCGGTTTGGAGCTGGGTTACCCACTGGCCCTGGGGGCAGGGAGACGGCAGCCCTGGCACAGGGGTGGTCTCGTCCTGTCCGGGCGCTGTTTGACCAGGTGGGTCGGGGAGGGGCGGAGGGAACAGTGGGTTTGAGATGCAGGAACAGGAGCAGCTGCAGGGGATGGGCCAGGAGGCTGGGGCCAGAGGTGAGGCCACCGCTGGCCACAAGAGGAGCAGCCCCAGAGCAGGACAGGAGCAGGCCTGGGCCCGCTGACTGCAGAGGTGGTCGGGCCCCAGAGGAAGGCCGCCTTCCCCAGCGAGTGTGCACAACAGACTCCCCACCTGCCGCCACCACCAGCCCGCAGGCCCTCGCTCCGTGGCTGTGCTCAGGGAGAGGCAGGGAGGACCAGGCTGCAGGAACTCAGGCCCGCAGCTGACACTGCCCCCAAGCCGCGGTGGGACACAGAGAGCTGCTGACCATGGACCCCCGCCAGGACCGCTCATGGTGGGCGATGGGGTCACTTCCTGGTCTCCAAGCACGAAACTGGGACGGCCACGTGCAGACATCCAACTCCCTCTCTGGGGTTGGAGGGCAGGCAGGAAGGCCAAGGGTGAGACTGACGCCTCTGCCCCGCCGCCCAGACGACAAATCATAGACGGTACCTTGGGGAGGGTGGGGACGGGGACCCCTCGAGGCCCTGAAGCTGCGGGGCGGTCCCCTCAGGGGCAGTGGTCCCACCCTATCACCCCGACTCAGAACCAGGGTTTCCCGAGCACGCCACCTGCTCCCAGGGAGCCACAGGCTCGCGGTGCGGCCTCGAGGGTGCAAGTCAGGAATGGGTGGGAAGACTTCCCTCCAGGACCAGAGGCCCTGCAGCACCTCCCAAGAAACGACATTGTAACTTGGGACAAGGAGCCCAACAGGCCAGGCACCCTGACCACGGTGACAACACGGTGCAGAGTCGGGGGACACATGGGGACAGGAGACACGCCAGGCCAAGGTCAGGGCCCCCACTCCAGAGGCTTAGGGTTAGGGGGCCCGGGGCCGAGGCCCGCAGGGACACCCCCGCTGAGTCACGGGCAGAGGACTGCAGTTCCGACACGGCCACTGGGCATTGGACAGCGTCCACCCCTGAGCGCCACCGGCCAGGACAGGAGACTGGACGTGGAGTGGGGGTGACCTGTGTGGACGGGAACCCTCCAGCTCCTGCCCAAAACCTGCTGTGCACCCGCCTCCTCACCACCCGTCCACCCCTGAGCGCCACTGGGCAGGAGACAGACTGGACACGGCGGGGAGACCTGTGTGGACGGGCACCCTCCAGCTCGTGCGCCCACCTTCTCACCACCTGCCATGTCCTCCCCTCACCAGCCCCGCCCCGGCCCCTGATCATCCTCTGAGTGTCAGCGGCCGGTGGGAGCCCCCACCTGCTTCTGCTGGCCACCTGAACCGGCTGGACGCTGCTCGGTGCTCATGTTTATTTATAAACTGGATCCTAAAAACGTTTCTAACAAACAGTTCAAATAACGTGTGTCCCGACGCGCTCTGTCCACTGTACGGCTTGTTTCTCGGGCAGTGGAGAGACTGCATGGAGGATTCCGGGAGGCTCAGCCACGAGGACCCTGGTGCCCTTCCTGTGGCTCCCGCTGGACTGCAGGGCTGCTGCTCCTGGGACACGTGCAGGCTGGTCACTGTGGGTCACCAGAGCCTGCAAGCATGGTCAGCCACTCAGGCTTTCATCACCGCCATGAAGGAGGCCTGCGGGAGGAGGGCACGAGGGCTGGGAGGCGCTGCCCTGGCTGGCAGGAGACCAGCCTCACCTACTGCAGGCCCGCCACCACCCTGAGAATCTCTGCCTGGGGCTCCCGGCAGGGGGACAAGGGCCCCTCCTGTCCCAGGGCCCAGCCCAGCCTGCGGGGTGGCTGCTGGGAGGGGCTGGGAGGCAGCTAAGACCCCAGGGCACTGGGAGGGCCCTCCCCTCTGCACCCAACACACACCTCCTGGAGGGGCTGCCCCAGCATCTCCTGGCTGTGAATGGAGCGCCTGCAGGAGAGGAGGCCACTGTCACCCTGGGCCTCCCCGCACCCCGAGGGTGTGGGGTGGGGGACAGTGAGCTCCAGGCCCCTCACCCTGGGCCTCCCCGCACCCTGGGGCATGGGGTGGGGGGCAGTGAGCTCCAGGCCCCTTACCCTGGGCCTCCCCGCACCCCGGGGCGTGGTGTGGGGGGCAGTGAGCTCCAGGCCCGTCGGCTCTCCTCCCACAGGCCTCGTGCTCTGCGGGGCAGGTGCGAGTCAGGCTGTGCGGGTGACTGGGAGACACCTTGGGGTGGGAGTGCTGGGGACACGCCCCACACCCACACACAGCCGCGTGCACAGGCGCACACGTGCAGCCCCGGCGCCCACCTGTCGATTCTGGTCTCCACAGTCAACGTGAAAGCGCCCTCTGTGTCCGGCAGGTAGGTGGAGGGCACGATGCGGTAGGCGCCAGCGGGCAGGTGGCAGAGCCGGCTCACCTCCTGGGCGTAGCAGTGCGGCACGCAGCTCAGCAGAGGCTCCTGCAGCAGCAGGGAGGGTGCGTCCTGGCCCCCGCCGTCCGCCGGAACCTAGGGGAGGCCGGGGCTCAGACAGCAGGCCCGCCTGTGGGCGAGCAGACCGGCTGCGGCAGCCAGGACCGCAAAGGCCTGTCCTCTTCCTGCAGCCTCGACCCAGCTTCCTTCCCAGTGGGGCTGCCCTGGCTGGGGGCAGCCGGCAGTTGGCCTGGCCCTCGTCACACGCCAGGCCCCTCACGGGGCCCCACTGCCCACATGGCCCCCTGCCTGGGGACCTGCAGAAGTGCCGCTGTGCCGGCCACCCCGGGCGGGCATCTCACTGTCGTCTGTGCCCTGGCCCTTCTCTCGAAGCCCCTGGGCACCGGCCCCGGGTGGCCTGAGTGGAGCATGGCCACAGTGTGGTGCCCACGGCTGTCGGGACCCCAAGGGCACAGGAGCTTCTCGAGAAGAGCCGCCCCCACCAAGGCCCCACGACAGCATGGCTCTGGGCCACCTTCCGGCCACACCCTCCTCGGTGCACCGGCCCCTGCCCAGCCCCATCCTCAAGCGGGGCCCCCAGAAGGGGTGGGGAGTCTGTGACCTCTGGCATTCACCTCCCCCTCAATACTCCAACTGCAGGTCTGCAAAGGACATCCTGCCTGTATTTCAGAAGGGCAGACAGGCCGGGAAGGCACTCTGGGTGGCGCTGTGAGCCCCTGGCCTTCTCGCGGCTGCCTGCCACCCGACCCTGGGTGGCCCCAGGACCCAGGGCCAGTCTCCCCTCTGTGGGGCCCCAGCTCCCGCTGTGCATGGCTGGGGAAATGGCACTCTCTCCCGAGAGCCTCCCTTCTCTCCTGCCTGGGACTCCACCCGCCTTGAGCTCCTGGGCTCTGAGCGCCTTGGGACCCCGCTCTAAGTCTCCTTTCTGGTCCAGAAGCCCTCATGGGCAGGTAGAGCATCTGTATGTCCTGTCTGAGGCGGTGTGGGCCACCCCTCCCTCCCTGCTTGTCCCCACGAGAACAGGTCCCTGCTGGTCCAGGCACTTGGTGGGTGGGGGGCCGGGGATTCATGTGGCCTTCGGGAGGCTCCTGCTCAACCCTGTGCCCAGAGCGTCCTGTGGGGGCTCCTGGCTGGAAGCACAGATCTGGGGGCAGCTCAGGACTCAGGTGGGCTTCCCTGGTGGCTCAGCTGGTAAAGAACCCGCCTGCAGTGCAGGAGGCCTGGGTTCGATCCCTGCGTTGGGAAGCTCCCCTGGAGAAGGGAACGGCTCCCCCTCCGGTGTTCTGGCCTGGAGAGTTCAGGTCGCACAGAGTCGGACATGGCTGAGCCACTTCCACACCTCACACGGGGCCCGGGTGTGCAGCTGCTCTGAGCCCGGGTGAGTGGACAGGCCTGCCCGAGCTGCCCGGTGACCCTGGGGCCCCGGGCCCCACGCGCCTCCCGCCGCCTGCCTGGAAGACGTGGAAGCCGATGGGGAGGCACTGGAGGTCGCGGCAGTGCTGGCGCAGGGAGATGCGCACGCAACGCGGGCCCGCGCCCTGCGGCACCGACAGCGGGAAGCGGGGGTTGCTGGGGTAGGAGGCGAAGTTGCGGCTGCCCCCCGCGGTCCGGCCGGCCCTCCAGGAGCCCCGCAGTCGCACGGTCTCCCACTCGCCCGCTGGCGGCACCTCCCGGGGGCCGGGGCTCGGGGCGGCTGGCTGGACGGCGCTGCGGGGACAAGCAGGAGGCGCCGGTGAGCGAGACGCCAGCGCGGAACCGCCCCGCCCCGCCCCGGCCCGCCCCTCACCTGAGCGCGACTCTCCCGGTGGAGAAGACCCGGAGCAGGAACTGCCCCGGAACGTCCTTCAGGAAGGTGCTGGGCACGGCCAGGTAGAAGCCCGGGCTGAGCTCACAGCGCAGGTGCACCTCGCGATCGTAGGCGTGGCATGCGGTGCCCGCAACGGGGGGCGCGGACAGGGCCCTGGGCAGGTTGACCCGCCGCTTCTCCACCTGCAGGGAGGCCCCGGAGCGCCCGTCAGAGCCGGGGGCCCCACCCTGGAGTACCCAGGCCTTCGGGTCCCTCCCTGAGAACCTGCAGCTGAGTCCCACGTGAAATACACGTGCCGGTAAAGACACGTGGCTGATGCCATCTGGGCCTGCCAGGCTTGCCAGCAATGCTGTGACCCAAGACACCGGGACCTCCCATCCGCATTGGAGGGGAGGGGGTGAGGGAGCGGACAGGACCTCCCAGGGGCATGTGCGCAGAGCCACGGCTGGACCGCCCCCTGGAGCCCTCCCAGCAGCTCTGCTCACTGGAGGGCCCCCCCCCACCCGCCACCCGCCACCCGCCACCCGCACCCGCCAGGCTGCTTCCATGCTGTGTGCCTTTGGCCAGAAGACACAGCCAGGCTGGGGGAAGGAGGCGAGTCCCGTGGACTCAGATCTGCCGGGGTGGGGGTGGAAAGGGGACTTGGGGGGCTCCGGGGGCTCAGGCCTCCATGTCCCACGGGCAGGGCTACCTTCCAGAGGTGCAGGCCCACGGCCTGGTAGTCTCTGCCTGGGCGGCCGGCTGCGCGCACCCGCGGCCTCTGCAGGACGCCCACGTACACCTCGCTGGGCTCGCAGACCCGCAGCCAGAACTTGGGGTTGCTGGGGAAGCCGCTGTTGTTCCGGCAGCCTCCTGCCGACTGGCCCTTGACCCAGGCCCCGGGCAGCTCCTGAGTGTGGCACAGCACCTTTCCTGGGCGGGGATGCGCCGCTCAGACGCGGGGATGGGGTCCCCCTCACGCCCCCAGCCCCACTTTGGCGTCAGGACCCCTGCACCGTGAGGATATCCCACCCGGCCACCTGTCCCCCCCGGGGCAGCGGGGATGGGACCATCGCTCCGCCCTCAAGAGAAGCCGGAGTGGGGCGAGAGTGGAGCCGGTGGCCCGCCCCACTTCAGAGGGCGGGCGGTTTGCCTGGGCCTCCCTCACCTGAGTGCAGGCTCTGCAGGTGGCCAGCCTCCGTGCTGGGGAAGCCGATAGTGACCTCGTCAAACTCCCGCAGAAACTCGTCCTCCTCCACCCAGAACTCCCCGTCCTGCAGCTGCGACAGCAGCTCCGCCTGGGCCGCCGGCTCAACCTGGCTCCACCCTTCACCCCTGCAAGGAGCCCCCTTCAGCGGAGCAGAGGCCCGGGAGCAAGCGCCCACCTGCAGCCCAGGGGGCATCCTCCGTCCGTGGGTGCCCTCAGGACAGGCCCCAGCCCTCAGCGTCGCTGGGGTCCCGGGGCCCAGCACGAAGCCAGCCTCCCAAGGCCGTCTGGGGCCCTGCACAGAGCAGGCAGCCCACGAGCAGGTGCCAAGGGGGCTGTGCCAGAGACCAAGCAAACACTGTCCTGACCACGGTCCAAGCCGCAGGCACCGGGCACGCGCACGGTCGAGACGGCTCTTGGCCACGGTGCCCCCCGCCCTCCACGGCCCACACGGGCAGAGTGAGGCCCAGAGCGCCCGCTTGCACTCACCCCTCCCTCCAGGGCCCCTGCCAGCACCGCCGGCCCCAGGGGTTCTGAATGCGCAGCAGCAGGACGCTCCGGCCGGCCAGATCCTGGAGCTCTCGCAGATCCGACACGATGAAAGCATGAAACTCACCCAGCTCCCGGGTCCCTGGGGGAGGAACAGCCGCAAGGTCCACACCGAGCGGACACAGGCCTGCCTCCTTGCCCGGGACACACGGCCGCCGTCTGCAGTGCACAGGCGCAGTGTCCTGACCATGGCGGGCAAGTCAACCGGGGCGTGACCTGGTCCAGCGAGGCGCCAGCGGGAGCACCTGGCCTTGGATTTGGGCTCAGCTGCCACCAGGCCTGCAAACCGCCTTCTCTGGGCCTCGGTCCTCGCCCGGATGACACTTAGGACAAAAGTCCTGTTATAAAAATAATCTTAAACATGAAAGCAATTGTGCGCAAAGATGCTCACTGTGATGTCATCTCTAACAACGTGAAACTGGAAAGACCATAAATACGGGTCTGTAAGGGACGGACTCAGAGAAACACGGCAGATTCAGGGATTACGTAGGATCCTGACAGAGTCCACGCAGCGCACAGAGCGATACATGACACAGGACACGTGCGTCTCGTGAAGAAAGCAGCTGAGAAAGGGCACTGACGAGTCAGAGCGGTCAAGTTTGGGTGACTTTTTCTTTCAACAGACTTGCTTCATGAGCACGTGTATCACCAGAGTGGAGACCTGAGCACTGGTTTTGCCCGGTCACCAGCGGGGCCAGAGATGGTGCCACCACTCTGCGTCCTGGGGGCCCCAGTGCAGACGCCCCTCTCACCCTGGAGGCCAGTCCTGGTCAAGGGAAGGTGGGACACTGCCCTCCGGAGAAGCCCGGTCAGGAGGGAAGGGCACACCTGGGATACCAGCTCTGAGGACAGAGGTCCTCTCTCGACTCAGTCCCAACAGGACCTGGCTACAAAGCTCCGGCAGGAAGCAGCAAGGGCTCAGGCGCGCAGGCTGAGCTCCACCCTACCTGTCCTGGGGCTGAGCACCGAGCAGCTCAGCAGACAGCGGTCCTTCAAGCTGAGCAGCTGCCGGCAAGTCCTGCGTTCTGCACCGCGGGGCCCGTCCTGCTGGCCACTGGATCCGGCCACGTCCTTCAGGTTCCACCTTTCGGCCAGGCCACCAGTGAGGTCCACCAGGGCATCTGCCACCTGCCCCGCCCACAGCTGTTCATAGGAGCCGTGGACCCTGGGGAGACGGCCAGGCGGCGTGAGGCCCGGCACTGGGCCCCCAGCCCTCCTGTCCCCCCTGGCCTGCCTCTGACCCACCTCGATCACCTCTCTTTCTGCCCCACCCTGTCCCCACCACGTCCAGGCACAAGCTCGCCTCCAGGGCACAAGGCCCACGCAGGCTCCAGTAGGAGTGGGCACAGTGGCCGTGAGCACACCCCTCCGCCTCTCACGATCAAGGCCCTGGGCCTGACGCGAGGCTTACGGAGAGGCTCACTCCTGCCACGAAGGCCCACCTCCCAACCCAGCCTCCTTCAGCACAACCACCAGTGCGTCCAGGGAGGGCATCCGTGGTCTCAAAACCACAACAGACAACCTTGACGCCTCGGACGCCTCACTCCTTCCCAGCGACCTGCAGAGAGGCCGCCTGTCCCCAGAGAACCAGGTGGGCAGAGAGACTTGTCTCACTTGGGTTTGAGGAAAGAGAGGACAGCGTGCACCCTCTCTTTAGAGGTGACGCCCCCGTGCCTGACCGTGATGTGAGGGCAGGGCAAGGGGGCACGGGCCAAGCCTCAGAGCTGCGGTCTCTGGACGGGCCAGCCCACCCTGGAAGCCCTCAGGGCCCACAAGGGCACTGCGGCCCGGGACCCCTGCCCGCCCGCCCAGCCCCTCCACGCCGGCCGGCGTACTTGGCGTAGACCTTCTCCAGTAAGGGGAGCCAGAACACATCCTCTCTCTGGCACCGGGAGAAGCAGAGTCTCCCTGCAAGACAAGGCAGACGGTCATCTACGGTCACCTCCACCCAGCGTCCAAACTGCCACACTCGGCAGGTGAAGGAGCCCCGGTACGTCTGGTCGAGCCAGCTCGGCTGTCCCGGAGGGAAGACCTAGCGCACGTGGGGGGAGGCAAAAGCAGACGGTGAGAGAAGGCCCAAGGTGGCACGTCCCAGCCCCGGCCAGAGTGTGACCGCGCCGGACGCTGCCCCCCGGCGCGCGCCTGGCTGTCCGACTCGTGTGAACACCACTCGGGGGACAGGAGGTCTCAGACCTTCCAGTGAAAGGTGCCAGGGCCGCTCTGAGCGACCGGCGCCTCCGAAAGCGCTAGCCAGCCATCATGAACTCGCGTCCCCGGGGAGCGCAGGCCCTGAATCCATGACCAACGTGACTTCAGAGGCCTGCGTGGCGGAGGTGGCAGCTACCCCAGCTGCAGCCTGGGCACAGCTCCGCCAGCGCCCGGCCCCTGCTCATGGCTGGGGCTGCGATTCCGGCCCAGGGCTGAGACAGGAGGGGTCTGCACCCAGACGGCCCCATTGCGTCCCAGCTCTGCCCTTGCCAACTGGGACGTGACCGTGGTTTCAGCGCCTTGTTTGTAAGAGGGGGTCCAGGCCAGCAAGGCCTGTGAAAATGAAAGCTGGCAACTGTAGTGGGCTTGGCCCAGCACCGGGGACATGGGAGCCGCTGGGAAAGGGGTCAACACTGCTGCTTTCACTGGTCACACTCAGCCAGGCTGCGAGTGCTCCTGGGGAAGGAGTCTGGGCGGCCTCCTATTCCTGTGGGGTCCGCCTACATCTGAAACAGTTCTAACCACCTTTTGCCAATTGATGTTCAAAATCTATAAGAAAAGAGAACCACCACCCCAACTAGCCAGGAAACTTACTCCAAACCAGCACAGGATCCCTCAACTGGCCCTCTCCTACTTTGGGCTGGCGTGTTTGTCTTTTTCTTCCAAATGCCTGCCAGGGACTTCCCTGGTGGTCGGGGGCTAAGCCTTCATGCTTTCAATGCAGGGGGCTTGGATTTAATTCCTGGTCAAGGAACTAGATCCTACATGCTTCAACTAAAACCCAATGCCGTCAAACTAAAACATATATATACACGTGTGGGTGTGTGCGCGTGCGTGTGTGTGTGTGTGTCTGTGTGTGTCACACATACATGGCTGGCCCAGGGCTCGGGAGATGGTGGAGCAGGTGCAGCAGAAAGCGCCCTGCCAGCCCCTGCGGGAGAGGGGGCCGCTGGGCCTGATGGCGGAGTGCCCTCCCCGCCCCGCTTCCTTCCTACATGGTCAGACAGGGAGAGAGAGGAGGAGAGACAGCCGCGGGCGGCAGGCAGACACCTGGTCCAGGAGGTGGCGGCTCTTCTGCAGGGCGGCGCAGGCACACAGGAACCAGCAGTCCCCCAGCAGCCCTTGCTTCACCTGCCCTTCCTGTGGGCTACCTGCAAACAGCCGGGGCATGGCGCAGATTTCCTGAAATAAGAAAATCGTCCAGAGTGATATCATGCTCGGGAGCTGCCGGGAAACCAAGAGCAGAGGCCTCGTGTGGCAGGGTTGGGGAGGAGCTCTTCCGGGCATCCACGTTGCCTAAGAGGGCACGGGAAATGGCTGGCCTCTTGCGGCCAGTACCCGTCAGCCCCTCCAGGCTGCACATCAGCCTGTCCAGCTTGGATTCTGGGCTCCCTGTCTCCGCCGACCTTCCTTGATTGGCACCCCCCCAACTCTGGACAAATCCCACCACCTTCTTTGTGCAACAGTGAAATGTTGGTTTAGAAAACGGTTTCCCTTTAAATTCACAAAGGCAGGTTTCAAGAGGGTCTTCCGTACCGCTTCTCTACAAGGCTGAGCTCTCCACACCCTAGATGAGTTGACCTTCCTCCTGCTCTCCTGAAAACACCCAGGTCCCTCTGAGCAGCGGCTGCGCCTGGGGCTCCACCGGAAGCCCCCTGGCCTGACCCCTGCTGCTCTCAGTGTCTGAGTCCATACATGCCCCCCCACCCCCAGTCCTGCAGGCGGGATCCCACCAGCACAGGCCTGGGAGAGGAGGCCCGCTGCTTCGATGCCCTGTCCCTGGGCACTGCTTCCCCTCCCGGCGCTTCACTGACCATCTCCTCCGAGAGCTGCTCCCCCCACTTCCTCCCTCCTGTTTCTTACAACACTCCCTTGCTTCCGAGCAGGTCCACAGCCCCAAAACCGCTCTGCATCAGTGTCACCTCCGTGTCGCCACCTCCCACGGGCATCCTCTGTGCTCCTCTTTCCTGACACAGTGGCATAAGAACTGCAGCTCCCCTGTGCCCAACAGCCCCCTTCTGGCATCGACTCCACGTGCTCGGGCTGTCCTCTCCCCTCTCTGCCTGCTGCTTCTCAAGTCTGCTTGTCAAGGCACCTGTGGTTCCTTAAGGCTTGGTTCCAAGCTGTCTCTTCTTCTCTGCCCCTACTTTCTCCAAGATGCCCTCCCAGACTCCAGACAGTAAGCCATCTGTGCGGTCCCTGTTCCCAGGAGCATCATCTAACCCGCTCCTCCTGAGCTCCTGGCTCTCACACCCACTTGCCTACCGTCAGCTCTGCTTGAACCTGTGAGAGCAAAACCCAAGCCTACACTTCCAGCCCACCTCCCGTTTCTGCAGCACATCAGCCAGGACCCCCACCCCACTGGTGCTCAGGCTAGAAATCTAGAAATTCTTGATCCCCTCTTCATCCTCACTCTCTACTTCCAGTTGGTCACTAAGACCTATGAATCCTGGCTTGGACATCTCCCTTAAATCTGCCCATGCCAGAGCCCCAGCCTGAGGCTGTCGCACTAATCTGAGCCCCTGCCTCTTTCTCCAAGGACCACCGCAACGGCCACCTGCACTCTTGCCCTCTGGACACTTGGCTGAAGAGTGAGCTTCTTAAAACAAATCCAACCGAATCACTCCTCTGCTAAAAACACCCCAATGGCCTCCCACTGCACCTAGAGTCCACTGGCCTAGCTGATCAGGCTCGTTGCCCCTTGGAAACAGGCCCTCGGTGCTGTCCAAGGAAAGCCAGTTCTGGCTCTCTTCCAGGGCGGGTGCATGCTGAGGTCTCCACGAAGGCTGGGTGCACTCGGGGAGAACAAGGTTGCTCCGGGGACAGCCTCATTCAGCGGATACTCCATTTCTAAAGCTATCACACAGCACACTGGGCTGGAGCATGCCTCTAAACTGCCACCTTGAGATGTTTACACCTGAAAGGGCATGAGGTTCACCACATGCGTGCAGCGTGCAGAACAAAACGGCTGTGGCTTTGCAGGCTCAGTCTGGCCCTTCCAGAGGAGCAGGAGAAACAGAGCAAGACTGCTTGTGGTCAGAAGAGACCTGCAGACTAGAAGCCCTTCACAGCAGACCCAAGTGGGGCTGAGTTTGCCGTGTGCCGAAGCGCCCAGCTCGCGGGGCCGTGAATCCCCTGCGGAAGGGAGCGCTCTCAGGTGGGGGCTGTGAGCTCGGGTCCAGCACACACGGAGCTGGCTGGGGGATGGGCAGGGGAGCCCTCTCCTGAAGACAGCGGGAAGCGGGCCTGGAAACGCGGCGCGAGACCCCCGAGAGCCCCCCCCCCGCCCCCGCCCGCCCCACCTGGGGCCGCCTCCAGGTGATCTCCTCGCGGAACTGGGCCAGCGGCGTGGAGAAGCTGGAGAAGAGCGAGGAGTCCGAGGCCGGGAAGGCGGCGTCGCGGAAGAGCTCCTTGGCCGGCGCCCGCATCTTGGGCACCCCGGGCGCCCATCTGCAGCCCGCGACCCGGTGCCGAGCGCAGCCGAGCGGGCACGCGGCCCCGGAGGGAAGGGCGAACCGGCCGCGCGCGGTCCCACTTGCCCGCGCCCCCTCGCCCGGCCAGGCTCCGCACCCCCGGCCCCCCAGGCCCCCAGGCCCCCAGCCCCGCGGCACCCACAGCGCCCCCCGGCCCTGGTGCCCGCCCGCCCCGTCGCCCCAGTAACCGTCGTCCCAGCAACCAACCAGGCGCGGCGCTCCTGGTCACGTGGCAGGATGGCCCCTCCCTCCGGGCGCCGGAAGTCGCGTCACCGAGCCGTGCGGCAGTGTTGGTTGTGCCTCTCCTTCCAGGGCTGGGGGGGGGGGGCGCTTGGAGGTGTCTCAGCCGAGACTCACGCCTGGGAGTCCGGCGCCAGCGTCTCCTCGAACCGGTGTGGTTCGGGCTGGGGCGTGGGGACAGCCTCCTGAGGCTGAAGGGACCGGCAAGGCCGCCTCGAACGACGTCGACCCGCGGACTACAAGTCCCAGCATGCTGCGCTGCCTCCCACAATGCACTTCTCCCAGCCCCAACGCGGGGGTGTCTGGGAGCCAACGGGACGCCCTCGGGAAGGCCGGCTGTGGGCCGTCCGGTGTCCGCCATCGCTGCGGCTGTGTGCTGGGGTCCGGGCAAGTGTGGCAGCCCCAGGACGGCCGTCCCAGGCCTGAGAGGCCGGCTGCGGTTAGACGCCCTGGACCGTGAGTCGGCAGGCGATGAGGCTGGAGCGTAGTGCCGGTCCCCAGACGGCCGGCCATCTAGATGGTCCTGAAGGGCTGGCCAGTGACCCGCTGGGCTTGCGGTTGCAGCTCAGGGCCGCTTAGTGCTGCGGGTTGGTGAGGGCGCCGACTTCAGGATCTGCTCGAGGAAACTGCCCTTCCCCGGGAAGGAGGGCAGGCAGCCACCCTGACGCGTGTTCTCCGGCTGCCTCTCCAGGCCTGCTTCGCTGCGGCTGGACCCTTCACAGAGAGCCGCGCGGGGGCAGGTGGGGAGGGCACAATCCTCGGACAGCTCTCTGCTACCACCTGGAGCTCAGATTTTGCGTCCCCAAGCCGTCTTTGCCCAGCCCCCGCATACGCAGGGTGGTCAGATCAGATCCCCACAGGCCCTCCTGCTGATGAGCCTGACCCAAGAACGCCCGCCGACCTTGCTCCAGAGCCTCCAGTGTGAGGCTGTGACAGCTGCGGCTCCTCCCTCTGAGGCCCCTATGGGGCCTGCATGAGGAGCAGCTGCTAGTGGTGGCGTGACCTACCTCGATCCCACCAGGCCCCAGCCCCTTGGTTTGGGGGCCTAGGGTCCTCATCTCTGCTGAGGTTCTGGAACCTCAGTATCATCTGACATCTCCCCCTGCAAAGCTTACTTCATGACAATTTACCCTGAAGCACTGACTCCAACAGGAGATGTTTTATGGCAGGCTGGATGCTGCACTCTAGCTGGAGGGAGTCAGGAATGGCCCAGGAGCTGCCTCATGTGGATGTCCTAAAGGATGAGGGGACGGATTTCACTGCCCTGGGGTGTTGGGCAACTGGTCTGCTTCAGGTAACACGTAAGGGTGGTTAGCAGATGAGCTGGGGCCAGCCCAAGAACTGGACTCCAAGTGGAGGCCTCTGCTGGGCCTCTTAACCCTGGCTTGCAAGCTCTGGAGAGCAGGTAGCTTCCTGTGGGCACATCAGTGTCCAGGGCTGGGCTTATGCCCAGACAAGCGGCAGGAGACAGTTGGTTTGTGGCAAGGAGCAGCCCACGACCGTAGGGACGAGTTTGTGACCAGCACTGAGATGGCTGAAGGCAGCTGTCCTGTCGGCCTGCCTGGCACAGCTCCTCCTGGGCCACACTTACCCGGGAGCCCTTCAGGGTCCCATTCCCCACCCCCTGGGTGTGAAGATGATCCACTGGCCAGTTAGCAGTACTCTCCTCTCACTCCTGGGCTCACCCCACCCACCCCCACACCCCTGCCTTGTAAGAGTGGAGCCTCTGGCTGGTGGGTAGAAGGAGGAGTTGGAAGCAGCCTGGACTGGGGAGATCACCAGTTCTCAATCCCAGTCTCCAGGCCCTGAGATGGGCAGTTACTTAGTCTGATCTCGGCCCTCAGTGAGGTGGGAACATCAGCTCCACGTCACGGCAGTGTTTGATGGCACAAATGAGATAGCGGGAGGCCCCGTGGAGCTGAAAGGACTGACCTGGGGCCCCTCAGGTGAGGAAGCCTTGCTGGATGCGCAGCAGAACAACAGTGTTTGGGAAAAACACCTCGAGGTGAACTTGGGTTAGACACGTTCTCAGTTTCACGGTGCATCTGAATTGCAGGGCACGTTCAGGCACGTGCCGCACCAGAGGCAGCCAGAGGATCTGCCCCAGTGTCCTGGGCCTGCAGGCGGCGGGGCTCCTGTCCCTCTGGGCCGGGCCTTCTGTCTGGGACTCTCTTCCTGAGGGGACAGGACAGGTGAGAGGTCCCCCAGCAGAGCGAGTCCTGGGCCACGGGACCAGCCCCCACCACGCCTACTGCAGCAGGGCTGGAAGTCACCTAGGCAGGGTCACTGGGGGCTGCGTCCCGCGGGGTGGCTGTCCAGGCTGTGCTCCGGGCCCGTGTGCAACTACAGCCCCGTGGTGCAGGGCCCGGGCCGGGCTGAGGCTTGTGAGAAACAACCCTGGGCCCAGGCTAGCGGCCAGTTGGTGGGGGTCATGGCCCTAGGCTGTGGGGAGCAGTCGTGAGCACCAGGGACGTGGACTGCTGCCCTGTGGGGTGGTGGTAGCTGGTGGCGGGGAGGAGTTCGGAAGCGTGGGCCTCTCTCCTGCCCGTCTGGAGGGTCCAACTGAGCAGCCATCCCGGGAGGGCCAGAACGAAGGCCCCTGTGTCCTCCTGCGGCCCCATCAGTTCACAGAGTGGAGGAGGGGTCCACCCTGCGAGCCGGAGGGTCGGGCTCGTTTCACAGCGACGAGACGTGGAGTCTGCATGGGCCTCACGCACCTCAGCGGTAGTTGTCACTGTCCCGTCTTACGACGAGGAACCTGGACTTAAACGGGAGGCGGCGGCAGCCCAGGACCCCACAGCTATAGATGGACAGAGCCAGCATTCCGAGGCCAGGCAGGCCCAGGTCACTCTGCTCACTGAGAGGAATGGATGCTTGCAGGGCAGGATTTTAGATCAACCTTGGGGTTTTTCAACCTCGTTACAAATAATAAATGTTCTTGTTGGAGTTTCCGCTTGTTGCTCCACAATGGTCACGTGTCCTTATGTTTTATTACTAACACGATACCGATAATTTCTAATGTTGACTCCCGTCCCTTGGGATGACCATTTTTCCAAAGTGGTTTGTTTTCTGCAGCGTGGGTGAGCTGTCACATTCATTTCAGGTCGTGGAGCCTGTGCCTCGCCACTTGCTCATGCGTTTTTGAACAAGGGAGGTTTATCCAGGCCTGGCCGGTGGGCGGCTGTCCTCTCAGCACACTGCCCATGCCTGTCAGAGCCCCTCTCAGACGCTGGGCTGGCCCCGGGGGCAGCCATGCCATGCCCTGCAATTGCCCTGCCTTGGCCTTCATCCTTCCAGGGTCTGGTCAGGGATTATTTAGAGAGAAAGTGGGAACAAAGAAACCTGAACAGCTGACATCTGATAGCTCTTGGTGAAACAGCCTTTGTCAGGGAACACACCCACAGGTGGGTTAGGGGGGCTGCCCCCGGGTGAGGTGGCCTCAGGTGGCTTGGTCTGGCCGTAAGGGCTGATGGGCGGCTGTGGGGCGATGGCTAAGGGAGGGAGGGTGGCCTCCCAATGCATGGAGGAAGGGGATGCCTCTGTCAGTTTGAGCGTCGCTGTGCGGGTGGGTCATGACCCCAGGTCTGGGGCGAGCCCCACTTCTTTTCCTGTGTACTGTCCCTTCGTGGGCCGTGTGCTGATGCTGAGTGCTCTTTGTCTGCTCTTCCAGTCCATGACCCCTCTTCTTTGTGACCATTCTTCCTAGTTTTCATTTTTTAAGAACTGTCCCTTTAAAAACTTCCAGGCTTTGAGAGGTTCTTTGGCCCAAGTCCCGGTTGTCTCACAAGTGTCTGTTCCTGGTTTATTTCAGCGCCCCCCTCCGTGCACGTGGTTGAGATGTCAGCGCCACGGCTGTAGCTCCCTCCTCCACTTGCTGTTCGCTCTGTCTCCTTGGGATCAGCTTGGCGAGTGTTGGCCCTGCCGCACGTGGTGTACACTCTCCTGGGCGGGCGCTCGACTGGGTGGGCCTCGTCTTTTACATCTGACATTCCACTCAAGGCACCTGGCCTGAGAGGGGCCTGGCCACCAGGAAGGCCCAGTAAGATGGGGGAGGGGAGCGGAGGCCTCCCAGGGCAAGGGTGGATCCCCAGGGTGAGGCCTGAGGGGGACGCGGTCCCTGGACTTGAGGCCGCGTGGGCTCTCCACCCACTGTCCCACTTTCCTGACTCCAGCAGGTCCTGTGCTCGTGGCCACCATCCTGGCTCCACTCTCCCGCCTGACTGCTCCCTCTCTGCCCCCAACACCGTGCCCCCAGCCCCTATGGTGGTCATTACTGCCGCTGGCGGAAACCCCCCACCCCACGCGCCTGGTGGGAGTGGCCGTGTAGGGTCAGTGTGAATGCTGTGGACAGGTGTGGCACGTGACCCCAGTGAGTCCGATTGCCGTCTGAGCCCCCCACACCCCCCTTATTTCTGCTGAGATGCTCTTGTCCATCAGCCAGGGGCCCTGAGGAACCAGTGACGGGAAGCCCACCCCCCACCACCTGGCCTGAAGTGGACCCGTGCCACAAGTGAGAAATAAACCTTCGCTGTTTAAAACGCCGGCACGTTAAGAGTGTTTCCTTGTGTGGCCGAGGCTCAGACATCAGCCCCAGAAGAGATGAGCGGCTGTCAGGACACAGGACACGGGCCTGTGGTGGGGTGGGGGCTGCTGGCAGGGGCCCCATACCACTGGAGGCCGTGGTATGCAGCCGTGAAACATCTGGTAAGACTCAACCGTGATGACTCACGGGGCAGATGACGTCCAGAATAACTCGCAGGTCTGGTGGAAGAGGTTGGGAAACCTTGGCAGCATGCGTGGGTCACAGGCTGCGTTTGGCAAGATACCACGTGGGAGAAATTGGGCTGAGGAAAACATTCCTGGGTTTGCAAAAGCTGGGAGGAAAAGGAGTGGAGAAAGGCAGGAATGTCCCGGAGGGGAGGTTAGAGCCAGGATGGACTGTGGTGAGCATGCCGCCGCGGTGTGGGGGTCACCCCAGGGAGGCCGTGGGCTTGCCTCTGAGCCTCCCAATGTCAGGTGGGGCCGTGGGGGGCGAAATGTGGCCCCCGCCTGCCAAGCTGGGATTGGGACTTCGGGGGACCACATGGCTTTTGAGGGCTGAACTGCCAAAGAAACCAAGAGCCTAGGACTAAAAACTGTGACTGGAGACCTGAGAACAGCCATGGCAGGGAGGAGGCTAAGGAAGCAGGTCAGCCCCGTGGAGGGCTTGGCCAGAAGATGGGAGGACGGGCCCTTCCCGGGGCACAGCAAGGGCTGCAGAGAGCCCAGGACTCAGGGCCCCAGGCCCGCGGGCTCCAGCACTGCTGCCGGTGGAGCTCCTGGGCCCCTGCTTGCCCTGCACGGGGCTCCCTGTTCACCACGGTGGGGTGCTGATGCTCCCCGTGTCTGGGCTCAGAGCAGCCACGGTGCTAGGACAGCCCCTGAGAGCCAGGGCCACGCCTGGGTGGGCTTGGGTCAGCTCCCAGGGGGTGGGGGGTGTGGCAGGGAGGACAGTCACTGGGGCTCTCACGACCTGGTGGCTCCATGCGGCGGCCCCACCAGCCCCCGTCCTCCAGCGCCTCGGCCCCTTCAGAACGGGGTGGCTCTGTGACCGGGTCTCGCCAGTGGGCCAGCTGACAGGTCACTTGAGTCTGCGCGTGTGATCCTGGGGGAGACTCTGCAGCGCTAAGTGGACCCCCAGCAGAGGTGCCGCCCCAGGAGCCTAGCCCCGTGGGCGGCCAGGGGGAGGGGGCCCGGACGCTACCCTGGTCACTGCGGTACGCTGCTCCCGGCACCCCAGCTTGGCCGTGCTCTGGGGCCATGCCCCCAGGGAGGCCAGCCCCACCTTCCCCTGGGCCAGTGAGGGCCGCAGCCCCTCCGCTCCATCCCCCCAGGTCACACTCAGGCCTGCCGCTCGCCTCTCCCTTCACTCCAGTTTGGGAGAAAGGCCCACAGCGGGGCTGCTGACAAGTGCCCCTGGCTTTGGTGTTTGGGGATCCTGGGGGTGGCAGAGGGGCTGGAGACGTCGGGGGCAGCTGGTGGCTGGTGCTCGGACCCTGGTGGGCTGCAGGGCAGGATGTGGGGCCTCCTTGTGCAGAGCGGGACTGTCAGGAGGGGCCGGATGCAGGCGAGAGCCCCCGCCTCCGGCTGGAAGCCTGGGTCAGAGGACAGGGCTGTGATCAGCTCCAGACCCCAAGCCACGGCTGCTGGGCAGCTGTGCAGGACAAGAGCCGGGACGGACAGGCCGGGAGGCAGTCTGCAGAGTGGAGGTTTAATGGGACAATGGCGGTGACCCCGAGCGGAGGTCCCCCCGGGGGCCCAGCTTGAACCCCGGGGCTCCCGGGCCTCTCCCAGCAGGGGGCCCTATAAACAGCACCGGTGCCCGCCTCCCCGCGTGTTATTGCTGCCCTGGCCCCGGGCCTGGGACCCTGAGTTCCCTGAGGAGCTAAGGCTTTCCGGGGCCCCCTCCCCAGGGACATCCACCGTCTCTGCGGCGCCCTGTCCCCCACGGGGAGAGCGTGGGCATGTCTGCGTCCTCATCCCTCGGGCAGGGACCGAGGGAGGCTGCCGGCCCCAGGGGCAGGGGGTGGGGTTCCAGGGCTCCGTGGAGGCAGGCGTGCGGGGCGGGCGTGGCAGCCCAGGCCCTCCCGGCAGGCAGGCAGAAGGCACAGTGTGGCGGTCGCCGTCGACCCAGGGCAGCGCCTGGCAGTCAGTGTTGAGACAGGAGGGCCCGCAGTGCAAGAGCGCTTGGGGTGGGGTGGGGGGACGGGTCCACAGGCCTCGGTCGGCCCTGGAGAGGCCCCGGCAGAGCCCCCCAGCCAGGCCTGGGGCCCAGAAGGCACAATCGTGGTGTCTGGGAGGCGAGCGCTAGGCAGACACGTTGACGTCCCTGAGAGAGATGGTGCTGCTCGGGGCCTCATCCCCGAGCAGCAGGCCCGGCTCCGAGTCCGCCGCGGCCCCGCCTGGCTCCGCGCCGGGGCCCAGGCCCTGCGACAGGATCTGCTGGATGGTCCGCCGCAGGTTGGGGTGCAGCCGGCCCTGCGTCTGGTAGAAGACCTCCAGGGCGAAGGACTTGAGGGCGCCGGTGCACAGGTCCTCGTACAGCGGGATGGTGTACATGCGCGACATCTGTGGGTGGCCGCCGGTCACGGGGCGCCCTTCCCTCCCCTCCCCCGGCCCCCACGTCCTCTCCTCCCCTCCCCAGGAGACTTGGTCTGCAGGGGCCCTGCCAGGGCACAGGCCTGGGGATCCAGTGACCCTTAGGCCTTAAGGAGCTCAGATGGCCCCAGAGTGCATGCCCTGCGGTGAGACCCCAAGACTCTGCTCCCGGCTTGACCACTGGCCTTGGGCACAACCTCCCTGAGGTCTGCTGGGGTCTAGGCCCCACCCCATTCTCTGGGCCACCCAGCCTGAGTGGCCGGGTCAGCGGAGGGCAGGGGTTGCCCAGCCTGAGTGGCTGGGTGGGGAGAGGGCAGGGGTCGCCAGCCTGGGTGGCTGGGTGGGGGGAGGGCAGGCCTGCGTGGCCACACCTGGCTCTCCAGGAAGCGCCGGACCCTGTGAAGGTCGGGGTAGTAGTCATTGCGGACCACGATCTGCAGCCAGCGGATGCGGATCTCGGCGTTCATGGAGTCCAGCAGTGACGAGTAGCACTTGGACAGGCTCATCACCACGTCTGTTGGGGCCACAGCAGGTCAGGGCCGGTGACCACCGCCCCCTCCTCCCACCCCGGCGGCTGTGGCACTCACCCTGGGGCAGCGGGGACCCGTCCAGCAGCCGGTCCAGGAAGAGCGCCGTCTGGAAGGTCCTCCACTTGGAAATGTCGATGGCGCTGGCGGAGGCGGCCGCCTGCTCCAGGGGCTCGGCGGTCCACAGCTGGAAGAGGGCCTCCACGGGCCGCGTCAGGCTGGATCCCTGAGACAGGTCCGGCTCGGCCAGCGGGGGGCCCGTGGCATTCAGCCAGCGCTCGAACTCCAGCCCTGCAGGACAGACGCCCTCCTGGGTTCCCGAGCAGGCATGCCCGGGAGACTGCAGACCCCGAGGGTGTGCCTGAGGGAGACCCTGCCAGGGTCTGGGAGCCCCAAGGGCGGGGGCGGCCTAGGGAGGCGGGAGTCGGCTGCAGACCGTGCAGGCCATGGCGGCTTCCGGGAAGGGGGCACAGAGCACCGGAGCCAGTGGCCAGGGACCCCCTGCCCGCCCGTGCCTCCCGGGCAGAAACAGTGAGATGCCGTGAGCCCACAGGCGGAGGCGTGGGGTGGGGAGCACCGCCCTGGGAGAAGGCTATTCCTGCTTTGGAGCCCTGGAGCCTGGGCAGCTGTAGGGGCAAGTCCTGCCATCCCTGCCCCCCAGACCCTTGGAGCACTTCCCAAACCTTCCCCAACACAAGGTCCCCAGCCCACACCTCATTGCGCTACCATAAATGCTGACTCCCCTTGAGATGGCAGACCCTTCTCTGCTTCAGCCTAAGCCTTGGACTAGGGGCACCCTTGCGAACAAGCCGGCTGCCTTCAGCCTGCTCTGAGGCAAACTTCCCTCTGCTCCTGGATCCTGCCCCAGGCCCGCTGCACAGTTTCCAAGGCTCTTTCTGGAACTGCCTACTCAGCTCTGCATGTATGGGTGCTCAATCGCTCAGTTGTGTCTGACCCTGTGCAACCGCATGGACTGTAGCCCGCCAGGCTCCTCTATCCGTGGAGTTCTCCAGGCAAGAACACTGGAGTGGGGTGCAGGGCCCTCCTCCAGGGGATCTTCTCGACCCGGAGTCTCCTGTGTCTTCCACGTTGCAGGCATTCTTTACCCACTGAGACACCTAGCCTAATTGCCACCTCCTCCAGGAATTCCCCGGGGCCGCTCCGGGCCAGGAATCGCGCTCTCCTCTCTCTTCCTTCCACATGGTACAGCCTGAGTTCCACGCCAATGAGTGACGGCAGCTGCCGGCCAGACAGAGCCCCCAGGCCCCGTCCCACCCCCGCACCCGACAGGCTGAGGGTGGGCCAGTGAGGACACACGGCCGGTGGGGGCCTCACCTGCCCGGCAGTCCACGCTCTGCTCCTTCAGCTCTGGGAAGAAGGCCAGGAAGGAGTCCAGTAGGTCCTGGGCCACCACGCTGGTGAATTTGTACTTCTCCACGTAGGCCTGCGGGTGGAGTGGACTCAGCAGGCCCGGGTGCGCCACTGTCCCCCTCCCCCCTAGCCAGGCACACACCGCGGGAAAGGGCCCAGCACACAGGGGTCTGAGCAGCAGTGGGCAGGGCCAGGGCGGGCGCAGGGGCGCCCACGGCTGCCACAGGGGCCTGCCAGGCAGCCGAGGCTGGGAGGTGGGAGAGCCAGGAGCCCGGTGACAACCCCGCTCATGGCCCCCACCCCGACCCCCGGGAGCGGACTACTCACTCGGAGGAAGTCGTCAAAGCGCTGGGGGTCCCCGCAGAGCTGGGACAGGTAGTACACGAAGCAGTAGCCCTTCTCGTAGGTGAACAGGTTCATCAGGTGGCTGGGGTTCACGCCTGCAAGGGAAACTGCGGCTCTGGGAGGCGCTCTAAGCTGTCCAGGCCCCCAGGGGTGGGGGCGGGATGGCAGTGGGGCGCTGCAGGGCAGGGGGCACCGAGGGCCCCGCCGCTCACATCCAGATGCCCCGAGAGTGTGTGCGTGGGGGGGCCTGCCCTGTTCGGGGGCCCTCGGTGGAGACCTCAGGTTACACACTGGGGAGATGGGTGCTCAGTGCCCGTGAGAGGCGGCGCAGGCTGCGGAGGGAAGCCTCCCTGGCCCGGCCTCTGCAGAGAAGCCTCGTGGGGATGTAGGCCCCCCCTGGGCTGGGCGGGGGGCCTGACGTCTGCAGGTGACGTGCGCAGGGCAGGGCAGGAACAGGTACCTGGCTCCAGCTTGACCTGCAGCTTGCTGACTGGGCTGTCCTCTCCGAGGAGCTTCATCTGCCTGTGCAGGGCGTCCAGGCGGAAGGCTGTCTCCAGACAGGTAAAGGCCGCACCTGGACAGGCGGGAGCGAGGCCGCTGCCCTGGTTGCTCCCCGCCCTGGGCCCCACCGAGCTGCCCCCACGGGACACACACACACACACACACACACACACACACACGGAGCAGGGACCGCAGCCTGGGCCCAGCTCCGTGCATGGTGCCCGCCCCCACCGGCCCTCCCTGGTGCGGGCACCGCGCACCCCGCCCCGCCTGGCGCACCGTGGGTCTCGGTGGTGATGCGCCGCTGCGCGTAGGTGGCCAGGCCCTCGCTCAGCCACATCTCCTCCCAAGTGGCGTTGGTGACGGCGTTCCCAAACCAGCTGTGGGCCACCTCGTGGATGACGTCGATGACCAGGAACTCGTCGCTCTCCAGGATGGAGGAGATGATGAAGGTGAGGCAGGGGTTCTCCATGGCCACGATGGGGAAGGACGGGGGCAGGAAGACGATGTCATACCTGTGGGGTGCCGGGGTGGGGGGCCGCGGGTGAGCCTTGCCTCCTGCCGCTTCTCGGCGGGCTCGGGGAGGGGGGAGGGGTGGGGGGGTGGTGCACGTGCCCTCTGATCCCTCTCACGGCCGGCCGGGCTAGCAGACGTACCTGCCCCACAAGTAGGGCCCGTAGAGCCGCTCGGCCGCGCTCAGCCACTGTTCCACCGCGCCCGACAGCTTGCTGGTGGCCGTGGGCAGGAGACACGGCTCAGCCCACACGCGGCTCCTGCAATGGGGGAGACGGTGGGCGGGGCCCCCCAGCCCCAGGGCCTTCCCTCTGCTTCTGGGCGTGAAGGCCGTCCGCCTACGCCCAGCCCCGCCCACCGCCCGCCCCGCAGGCCCTTGGCTCCATGGGCCGCGCCCATCCACACGCCCTCTCAGAGCGCAGCAGGTTTGCCTGCAGAGGCACTGCCCAGAAGGAGCAGCACAGGGCGCCGGGGTGCGAGCAGCCGGGGGAGGATGGCCCCTGGGCAGTGACAGTTAGGCAGGGGCAGGGCTGGCCCCACCACGCGGGGCCAGACAGGGTGGCCTCGGAGGCAGGCCGCACACCGGGCCCTGGCAGCGTCTCCTGAGCCTGAACCCCGGGCAGCAAGCAAGAGGCAGGCCTACCTGGGCCCGATGTCTGCGGGCTGGAGGTCCCCAGCCACGAGGGCCACGAGGTAGGCGGGCACGGGGTGCTCCATGTGGAAGCGGTAGACACCCTCCTCCTCCACGTAGGTGCTCTGCGTGGCGCTCATCAGGACCTGCACCCCCGATGGGGCCTGCATCCCAGGAGGCCCCGCCCATCAGGACAGCGTGTGGGAAGCCCCACGCCCCCGTCAGGACCACCCCGTGTCCCCGGTGGGGACCCCACAGCCCAGTCGGCAAGCCCCATATCCCTGCGAGAAGCCCCACCACCTGGGTCAGGCAGCCACACCGCTAGGGACCCTCCCGTCTCTGTCAGGGACCCCCTACGCCGTTCCGGGAGCCCCCAGCTCCTGGCTTGTACACCTCTCATCCCAGTTGGGAGTGGAGGTGGGGCTGGGGGGCTGCCAGGAGCCTTGCGACCCGGCCGCTCTGCCTGCCCCGTCCCTGTATCGGCGTCCCGGGGCTCAGGCCAGGTCTAGGACCCCGACGCGGGCAGGGTGCGCGCCTTCTCAGATGGCCGTCTAGGTGGCAGCTGGGGGGCAGGGCGTGCTGCTGGGCGCTGACCTTGACCACAGCCGAGTAGGTGCACTTGACCGCGGGCGTGTCGAAGCATGGGAAGAAGGAGCGGTTGCAGACAGAGTGGCCCTGGGTGAACACGAAGGGCTTGGCGCTGCCGTAGGTCAGCTCTGGGTCCAGCCACCAGATCTGCAGCAGGTGGTGGGCAAGGGGTCAGCTCCGGCCAGGGAGCCCTCCCTGGGACAGCAGGCCGAGCCCTCCTGGAGACCAGAGCCACAGGCCGACGGCCCTGCCCCGCCAGGGAGCCGTCCCTCAGGCATTCCAGCCCACCACGGCCCCCAGCCTGCCCAGGCCAGCTCAGCACTCCCGTTCTTAACACCACCAAGCATCCTGATGTCTCCAGGAAGGGTGGATGGAGGCCGGGGCCTCCCCAACCCAACTGCAGCCACTTTGTGGGGTCCCGAATCTGTCCCCCACATCCCCTCTGCTGGGACAATGTGGTCACTGAGGCCAACTGGACGGGTCTTCAGTGACCAAGCGCACACAGGTTCCCCCAGGCCCGTGATGGAGGGCCCCCAGCCCCCTGCAAGCGACAAGCCCCAGGATGGCAGCCACAGCTGCTTGCCGCTCGGGACCCCAGACCCAGGACCGCCACTGGGGGCTGTCCGTGCTCAGACCCCAGGGGTGGGGGACCCCAGATCCTAGCGGATGTCCGGGCCTGCAGGGCTGCCTATCCGGTTCCTGCAGACCAGCCAGGCCCCTGTCAGCCTTCATGGACTTCTACAAGACTTCTTTTTGGCTTCTATGTCTCTGTTCTCTGCCCATGCAGAGCCTGCGACAGTATCTTCCTTTTCTGCTGACCCCTAGGGCTGCCCCAGTGTTCGGAAGGCCTGTCTGGGGAGACTGTTCAAAAATGCAAACTCCTGGATCTGACCACAGAGTGCTGGGACCTAGGAACCTGCATTTCACCCCCTACCTCCACCCCCAGGTCCTGGGACAAGCGGCCCCTGGCTCACGCTGGGGACAGGTCCCCGCGGTCAGGCTGCTGGGGACAGGGTCAGGCCAGCAGGCTAGCCTGCTGTGGGCCCTGGTTCCACCACTCTCCGACCACTCTGCTGGTCTTAGACGGACCAAACACATGGACTCCAAGGTCAGGGAGAACCATAGCCTCTGTTTTCACGGCTGTGATGGGAGCCATGCCTGCCAGCTGTCAGAGCCCCAGAAGGCCCCTGGCAGGCATCAGGGGCCAGGCGGGCAGGGCAGGGGCCAGGCTGGCAGACAGCAGGGGCCAGGTGGGCAGGGCAGGGTCCTGGTGAGCAGGGCAAGGGCCAGGCAGGCAGGGCAAGGGCCAGGCCGGCAGACAACAGGGGCCAGGCAAGCAGGGCAGGGGCCAGGCTGACAGGCAGCATGGGCCAGGAGGGCAGGGCAGGGGCCAGGCTGATAGGCAACAGGGGCCAGGCGGGCAAGGCAGGGGCCAGGAGGGCAGACAGCAGGGGCCAGGCAGGCAGGGCAGGGCCAGGCTGACAGGCAGCAGGGTCCTGGTGGGCAGGGCAAGGGCCTGGTGGGCAGGGCAGGAGCCAGGCCGACAGGGCAGGGGGCAGGCGGGCAGGGCAGGGCCCAGGCTGGCAGACAGCAGGGTCCTGGTGGGCAGGGCAAGGGCCAAGCAGGCAGGTCAGAAGCCAGACCAGCAGGGCAAGGGCCAGGCTGGCAGACAGCAGGGGCCAGGCAGGCAGGGCAGGGGCCAGGCTGGCAGACAGCAGGAGCCTGGTGGGCAAGGCAAGGGCCAGGCAGGCAGGGCAGAAGCCAGACCGGCAGGGCAAGGGCCAGGCTGGCAGACAGCAGGGGCCAGGCCGACAGGCAGCAGGGGCCAGGCGAGCAGGGCAAGGCCAGGCTGGCACATCTGCAGAAGCTCACAAAGGGGTGAGGTGGCAGCTGGGGGCTCCTGGGAGTCCTGCAGGAAGCCCGCAGGTGTGTGTCTGGCCTAGGCTCTTCCAGATTTCTCCTTGATGGCTCCTGGCCTGATGCCTTTTCGTCACCCTGTCTATTCACATGCCACAGCAGTGACGGATGGCACCTCCTGGGGCCTCACAGAGCTCCTTGAATGTCGTGTTTTTGGGGGGTTACTGTCACAAATGTGCGGTCCACACAGGGACCCAGGAACCCCCATGCTCGGTCCTGAAAGCACCCCTGCGGTGGAAGGGTGCTGTCTGGGCTGCCCAGCCTTCCCGTCGAGCCCCTGGGCGGATGGCGCACCATGTCCAAATTCCCCCAGAGCCTGTGCATGTCTGCGTTGGGGACACGGGCCAACCTGCCGGAGCACCCACCAGTCCCCTGCGGCCTGAAGCATGAGAGCCGATTCAGGCCCCTCGGTCTCCCACTCTGGCAAGTCTGTCCCTCTTGCCACCCCCAGGGAACAGTCCTCTGAAGACCGGGTCACACGGAGGCCCTTGGTCGCAGTGCCAGGCTCCGGCAGATGCATAGCTTGGCATGTGCTCACCAGAAGCTGCCCCTGTCTCCAGGCAGGGACCCGTCCCTGAACAGCTGAAGGGAGAGGCTTCCCTGGTGGTACACAGTCCCCTGTCCCCGGGACCAGAACCTGGGGGCTCACTCGGTCCGGGGCTCCTAAGGGCTCCCCTGGCACCAGCTGGGAAGCCCCGCCGGCGCCTGGACAGGACTCAGGGGACGGCTCGGGGAGAGCCGGGCTGGCCCCCCTCTGCAGGTGTCGCGGGCGCAGCGCCCCCAAGAACGCCCCCCTAGGCCGGCAGCACGGGGAGAGGCCCCCCGGAAGCAGGACTCACGGCGGGGGCGTCGGTCGAGGTGTAGCGCAGGATGACCTGGAAGGGCTGGTGCGCCTGCAGCTCAGGGGGCAGCGTGACGGTGAGCGAGGAGCCATAGTCGGTGAACGGGTCCACCCTGAAGGCCAGCGGGCAGCAGGCGGGCTCCGCGCCGGGCGCCTCGCAGAAGGCGGGCAGCGGCGGCGGCGGTGCGGGTCCCGGCCCGGGGGCAGCGAAGGCGAAGGCGCAGGGCGGCTCGGCGGCGGCGGCGGCGGCGGCGGCGGGGGCGCGGCGGAAGGCGGCCGAGTGCAGGCGCAGGGCCGGGTGCGCGTCGAGCACGAGCGCGCGGGGCGCGGGCCGCCGCGCGCACAGCTCGAGCACCAGGCAGCCGGCCAGCTCGCGCGCCTCGGGCCGCAGCTCCAGGCCCAGCTGCAGGTGGCGGAGGCGGAAGAGCTGCGCGCTGGAGGCCGAGGCCACGTCCAGGGCGGGCGGCGGCTCGGGCGGCGGGCGGGCGGGCGCGGCCTCGGCGCCGGGCGCCTTGCGGCAGCAGCACTGCGCCGCCATGGCCGCCGCGCTAGGTGAAATCCATGGGCGGCGGCCGCCCGGGGCCGCGGGGAGCGGGCGAGGGGCGCCGGGCGCCGGGCGGCGGGGCGCGGGCACAACAGGAAGTCGCGCCGGGAGCCGCCCGGCCCGGCCCCGCGCCGTGCGCCGCCCCGCTCCGGCTCCGCTCGGCCGCCGCCGCCGGGGGCGCTGTGCGCGGGGAGACCGGGCCGCGGGGGACGCGGGGCCGGTGCTCCGTGCGCGAGGGGCCGGGGCGTCCGCGGCTCAGTGAGTGGGGAGACCCGAGGAGCCGAGGGGCTGAGAGCGCGGCTGGGGGCCGTGAGCCCGGGCGCAGTGCGTGGGCCCGGGGCCGCTGTGCGCTGGGCTGCGACCGTGAACCAGGTGCGATGCATGGGGCCGGAGCAGCCGCAGTGTGCAGGTGGCCGAGGCACGGGGCTGGAGGAAGGAGAAGGCGCGGGGACCCGGGCGCGCTGGAGGTTCCTCGGTCACCCACTGATGGGACACTTGTGTCAGGGAAGTGTTACTCGTCCGTTCCAGAGCCTCAGGCCCGGAGAAAAATGCAATGATTCCCATCACCCTGGCCTGCTCCCCTGTGAGACCAGTGGTCTGTGCTTTGAGCCATGTGGGGCATGCTGGTGGCTCTGGAACCTTGAGACTGTACCCTCAGATGTGTGAGGCTTCTTAAATTGAAATTAAATAGAATTAGAAGTTCAGGCCCTCAGTTGCACTGGCCCCATTTCAGGGTCTCCATGTGTGTTTGGAGGGGCGTGTCAGGCTAGTGGGGCTTCCTCTGTGGCTCAGTGGTAAAGAATCTGCCCCCCAATACAGGAGATGCAGGTTTGATCCCTGGGTTGGAAAGATCCCCGGGAGAAGGAAATGACAACCTACTCCAGGGTTCTGGTCCTGGAGAATCCCATAGACAGAGGAGCCAGGTAGACGACAGTGTGGGGTTGCAGAGTCAGACACGACTGAGCAAGCGTGCATGCATCAGGCTAGTAGCACCATACTGGACAGAGCAGGTATTTCATCATCACAGAAAGTCCTGCTGAACTCTGCTCCCTTCAGGGCTGTCCGGGCCCTGGAGGATGACTGTTTAGGAGGTGACTGCTGGGCAGTCACAAGATCTGGCCAGCCTGTCATTCCACTCTCGCCCAGGCCTGTCCATAGCCTTGGGCCCGAGGTAGGTGGCTGGAGATCAGCGAGGATGCTCAGAGACCAGCATTGGGTGGGTCTCAAAGCCATGAACGAGAGGGACTGCCAAGGTGTTCTCCTATCATCGTGGGAGAATTCAGGTCCTCAGGGAGCCGGGCTGTTTTGGCCTGGAGGCCCACCCACCTCTTTCCCTGCTCCGTGTCTGTGCGGCACAGCTAGGGCCTGACTTGCGCTGCACTCGCCCTCGATGGCGTCCCTGGAGGGTGTTTAATCCTTCTGGACTCAGTATCTCCATTTGTCATGCGTGTGATCCCTGGGGGCTGGGGGGGCAGGGTGGAACAGCCAAGCTGAGGACCCGTGTTCATGGAGTCGGCACCCGCACCGAGGCACCTCTTCAGCTTGCCCCATGTGTCACTTTAGCCTCGGGGACACAAACTCACCAGCCACTTAGAGGAAGGGGTTCAGCCCTGCATCCGAGACTCAAGACGGGGGATACCTGGGTCTGATCAGTCCTCACTGCCTTCAGGGGCCTAGCACCTGCCCGGAGGCCGAGGGCAGAGAGTTTC